>NC_058098.1:130458712-130761742 GCF_020171115.1 Neogale vison
TATAGTAATTCTAAGTTTGGGAACTGATTGAAGAGCAGAAAACTGCAAATTTCAAGACTTGAAAGTGGTGGGGGGATGACATGAGTGGTTGTGAAATTTTAACTGAAGAGTTGTACCATTTATTCAGGGGTTGGTGAAAATTCCCAGAAGGGAACATGTGGCAAAGTTGGCCGTGATGAGTCAGAACTGTACTCACCATTCTCCATGAGCATAAGAAGAATTCGGAAAATTCCAGGAGAAAGCATAATGAGGCTACAAACTGGGACCAGGGGACTCCATCAGACTCACATCTTTCACTAAACATTCAAGGCATTGGAAAGCTTTGAGTCTGTTTTTCTCATCTACCTGAGAAAGCTGAATTGTAGCATGACAGTTTTACTCTTGGGTTGAAGAGAATAAATATTTCTTTCACTCCAGCTCCTAGAAATCAGGGAATCTCTCCAGTACTTGCAGTGACAAATTCTAGTTAGCTTATTAAAATGGACACTCTCTTCTCAAAGAAAAGTCTCTATCTCTTTCCCACTTCTGGTGTCCCAATCACAAATCCCTAAACCACAAGGCTGTGCATAGTTGCTGCCAGTCTGTATGTTAGTATCTTTGAGCATGTCTATCCCAGAGTTGTAGAGATGGCTAGCTTCCTGAGGAGCACAATAACTATAATCAAAATACTGATAAGCTAGTATGTATTGAGTCTAAGATGTCATTCTAACATATTACTACATCTTCCCTCACAACAATCCTAAGAGGTAGATGAATATAGTCATTACCCATACTTTACAAATGAAGAAACTGAAGCACAGGGACAGTCAAAGATCTGGCCAAGGTCACATAACAAGATTTGCACTCAAACAGATTGACTCAATGCTGTCAACTATTGTGTGATAACTTACTGAAGTCCAAGTGCAAAAAAAAAAAAAAGGTGGGGGGAGGGTTCTCAGCACTTTGGAATAAAATGTACTCTATACTACCAAAGGCAAAGTTTCACTTGATTTTGTAGGCATTTTTCTCTGAGCTTCCATAGTAATATACATTCATCTAAATTATCCTATAGCACACTGCTACAATTATTTGCTTAAACATCTGTGTCTCTGCTTAGGGTATGATAGGCTTAAGAGCAGTGACTATATGCTTTGTTTAGCATTTTCAGTGTCTAGTATAAGACTGTAATATCATTGGTACTCTATAAATTTTGTTAAAGGAGTGAATAAATTAAAGTCAAATTATTTTTTTCATTCTTTCATTATTCTTTTCATTAATTTACTATGGGCCTATTATGGGCCAGATCCCATGCTAAGCACTGTGAACAACAAAATGAATTGGTCATAGTTCCTGCCTTCAATATGTTCTCAATCTAATCAGAAAGCTAGATGAATAAATGGAAAATTTCAATAGAGAGTAAAACATTCTTTGACAGAATGAAGGATGTGGTATTACAGGAACATAAAGAAATAACACAAACCTAGCCTGAGGTTGTCAGTCAGGGCTCCCTAAAAGAGGTTTTGAAACACCCTCTGGGAATTAGCTAGACACCATGGACAAAGGCCAGTAAAAACATGGGGGTATTTGGGCACTTTCATGTGGTTGATGTAGTACAGATTACGAGAAGTTCAATGGGAAAGAACACTGAAAATGCAACTAGAGGTAAGATTTAAAGAGCTAAAAAGGTTAAACACTGAATTTCCTCCCCAAAGATCATGAGGAGTCATGGGTATATGGCAAGCAAGCAATAGAGTAGTACTAAAAAAGACCTTAGTTCCACTTCAGGTGAGTCATTGACCAGAAAGCTGGCATTGAGACATGGGGAGAAAAAGAAAGCACAGGGGCTGTCAGGAATGGAGGGTAAGGTTATAGCTCAATTGTTGGGTGTGAAGAAGCAGAAGAGCAGAAGGTAGCACAGAGTGGCCAAGCAGAGTAGTTTTGGATTCATACAGAACTGCACTCAAATCTCATCTCTTGAGGATGTGCTTGTGTAACCTTGGGAAACCTATGTAAATGTTCTGTGCCTCAGTTTCTCTTTCTATACCCTGAGAATAAAGTCACTAGCCATGTAAGATTGATCTAGATTAAAGGAGGGTAACATGTAAAATCCTCAACTGGAAAGGAAGTTAAGGATTTCTCTGTATTATGTTAACAATACTTTGCCAAAAGCACAGACATTCTACAGAGAAGCCTTTACCTTCTTCCCCATCTAAGCATTTTATGGGTTATTTACTCTTCATTCCAGTCTTACATGGTCAATGTTGTTGTCAGAGAACTCAGGATACAACCAAGAGGAGCACTCTGAAGTTTTTCAGAAGTATTTTTTTCTTTGTACTTGCCAGACTCATGTCATATTCAACATCTTCACCCCTCCACTCTACCATTTCCTAAATCCTATGCTATTATTACCAATACCAGCTGCCCCATTCAAATTGCTCTTTGCTTGGTGTGAAACTCCCTTCTGGGATCCATCCTCTGATGGGCTTTGAGAGCTCATCTGGTTAGGAGACCCATGTGGCCTACATGCACATCAAGATACCAATCATCACTCACAGCTTATACCACACTTAGGATTCTCACTTCAAGCAGCCTATTGCCAGTCATGTGGATGAACTGGACAGCTATCAACCATACTAGCAAGAAAACTTCAGAAGTATCAGTCCTTCTAAATCTCTATTCCGAATGTTTATAGCAGCAATGTCCACAATAGCCAAACTATGGAAAGAACCTAGATGTCCACCAACAGATGAATGGATAAAGAAGATGTGGTATATATACACAATGGAATACTATGCAGCCATCAAAAGAAACGAAATCTTGCCATTTGCGACAACATGGATGGAATTAGAGCATATCATGCTTAGCGAAATAAGTCAAGCGGAGAAAGACAAATATCATATGATCTCCCTGATATGAGGAAGTGGTGATGCAACATGGGGGCTTAAGTGGGTAGGAGAAGAATCCATGAAACAAGATGGGATAGGGAGGGAGACAAACCATAAGTGACTCTTAATCTCACGAAACAAACTGTGGGTTGCTGGGGGGAGGGGGGTTGGGAGAAAGGGGGTAGGGTTATGGACATTGGGGAGGGTATGTGCTTTTGGGTAAATTGGAAGGGGAAGTGAACCATGAGAGACTATGGACTCTGAAAAACAATCTGAGGGGTTTGAAGTGGCGGGGGTGGTGGGAGGTTGGGGTACCAGGTGGTGGGTATTATAGAGGGCACAGCTTGCATGGAGCACTGGGTGTGATGAAAAAATAATGAATACTGTTTTTCTGAAAATAAATAAATTGGAAAAAAAATCTCTATTCCTTAGAACACTTACCCAAACCGTCACTGTATTTATTTTAATATTTTTATTTCAGTTGCTCTAAAGATAACAAGGAACCTGAGTGGTCCTATTGTTTCCTCACTCTGGGTGATGAGTTAATCTGTCTCAAGTCATAAATAACTTCCATTTACCCTTAGGCACATAGTATGCCAACTGATGGGTTAGCATGTGGTGGTACCCCTGGCTTAGAGAACTGCAAGGAGGAAAGGCTCCACTTATCTCAAATCTGCTCAGGAAAGTGACCTTGACTTCCCATGGATGATGGTTGGGAAGAGAGAAGCAAGGAGATGATTAAATTCCAATCTGTGGCCTTTCCATCCAATCAAGGGCATTCCCTTTAGTCAGGCCTACAACCAACAAAATTTGTACCCAGAACACTAACTCAGTACACAGTAAGTTCTAAAGATGCATACATACAATAGGAGAAATCTGAGCCCTCAGAGAAAGCATAGACATTTTTACAAAATGCAGTTCACAATGCTAACATGTACTGCAATAAAAGAATGTCCAAACATTATAGAAACACCAAGGAGAATGCAAGTATAACACAGGTAAATAACTTTCTTAAATAAAAAAAATTATTACACTAAATGCTTTAGTCCATTATCTTATTTAATTATTATAACAATATTATTACATGCACACCATTGTTATCCTCATTTTACATATAAAGAAATTGAGACTCAGAGCTTAAGCCTGTACCTTAAGTATGCACTGAAGGAAAGACTAAAGTACAGATTGTTGAATCTATACATCACCTCAGTGGACATTAGGAAGAATACAGCAATACCTCACTTACACACAATCATCTAAATCTCCCAAAAGGAGCCAGAGTAGAACCTAGCAGACTCAGAGATAAGTTTTCCATCACATGTCCCCAAATGCCTCAGGTGACTATGGTCTGAGAAGTCCCAGACTCTAGAGAGATCCTCTTCTAAATGAATTTCTACTTCTACCTTCTACCTCTTGATATCTACTGCCTTGGTTCATGAACTCATTTGCTTTTGCCTGAATTATTGCAGCAGTCTCTCTTGGGGCCTGATTGACTCCACTCAGGTGTTTTACTTTTTTTATTATTTTACTGAGGTATAATGTACACATAACAAAATATAATAAGTACCAAATTTAAGTATTTAGTTTGATGAACTTTGAAAATTGTATATATCTCTCTAACTAAAACCTAAAAAAATATGTAAAATATATTTGTCTTTACCTTAGGTTTTCAACAGTTTGACTATGATATGCCTAGGTATGGTTTTGTTTTTGTTCTGTTTGGTGTTCAAAGATCTTCTTGGATATGTGGGTTGATATCTTTCATCCGTTTTGGAAAATTCTTAAGTTGCTCCAGCCATTTTCCTTTACCATCTCACTTTCTTCTTCTGGCACTTTAATCACACCTATTTTATGTCATTTGTTATTATCCCACCTATTCTAGATACCACAATCCATTTCTTCAATCATTTTTCATTTCATGTTTCAGTCTGGATAACTTCTATTGGTCTGTCAAGTTTACTACTCCTTTTATTCTACTGAACTTAGTCTATTATTAAGGCCAGTGAATAAATTATTAAATTAAGGTATGCTATTTCTAGTATTTCCCTTTTTAAAACAATTTCCACTAAGTTCCCTACATACACATGCACGATGTTCACTTTTTCCTCTAGATCTGTAAATATATTTATCATAGCTCATCTAAAGAAACTTTATGACAATCCATCCAGGTCCTCCTCATTTGTGTATAATTCTATGACTATTCTTCTTTTGATTATATTTCCATGTTTCTTTGTATTTTTATAGCCTTTTTATTATATGGCACAAATTGTGACAATAGGAGTTGGGGTCAAAAATATTTACCCCAGAAAAGTGTATACTCTTCCTCTAACATAAGCCTGTTTATCTATGTGAGTGTAGGGCCAGGAGGGACAGAGATGAGGTTGAGTCCCTCTAAACTGGGTTTTGTTACAGATCTGGTTAGGCAGTTTACCACTGGCTTTGAGATGATCTGAGGCCACAATCAGGACATTTTCTTCAAACTGACTTAGGATCTGAGTATGGCAAGACCCAGAAGGATGCATTAAGCTCACTAGACCAGCCTTCAGATTTCTAAACCAGGAGGTATCTTTCTATTTTATACCTCAGTCTCCAGCTTTCTAAGTCACTTAGGAGTTATCTTTGCATTCTGGGCTTCTGTTCTGGGTTTTGGTGCCTCAGCATATCCCCTCTCCCCTGCTTCCCTTCCCTCAGTCTTCAGTGGGCTTCTACAGCACCTTCAAGGAAAACATGTTGCACAGCAAAAATATTTCCCTCAGCTCCCCTGTTCTAACCATAGTTTTCTGCAAGTCCCTGGTTTGCAGTAAGTGAAAGCTCTGTGTGTTCTGGATGAATCTCACAGTTTTACCCCTTGTCTTCCATAAATTTTGCCTATGAGGAATGAATTTTGTGCCTCAGAAACATTTTATACCGTTCTTCTGCCCTGCCTTAGCCTTCAGTCTACCATGTATCTGCTCTCCATGAACACCCAGAGGAAAATGTTGGTGGATGGATAGAGATTCTTTCTGCAACTGGAGATCCTCCGTATTCAAATCCTCATCCAGCCCACATGTAGCTATTAGGAGTTTATTAAAATGTCAGGCTGTTTCTTTTTACTCCTACATATGGTGTTTCCATGGCTCCTTGTTCCACCAAGGTTGAAAGCCACCATGAGTCCCTTCTTTTCTAGGAAAGGCTTGCCTCTTTCTGGAATTCAGCTCATTTAAGTTTCTTTGCATCCTTAGCTCTTTTCTGGACTTTTAAATAACTATGATTTTGCAGCCTGACTTTTTTTCTGATTTTTAGGGTAAATGTGGTTTTCTCACGCAAACTTCTGCACCTTAACCAAAGTTGAAAGTCTCCTCCATCGAACTCATCATCCATACAACACCAGAAGTGATCTTTTAAAATATGTCTTATCATGCTATGCCCTGCTTAACCACTCAATGGCTTCTTATTGCTCATACCCTCCTCATCATGGTTGGCAAGACCTTCCATAAATGAGATTTTTGCTCTTCTTTTTCAGCTTTATTTACTGACTTACATTTTGCAGCCCAATAATATTGAACAATTTCTAGAATCCACTTATTCACCAGGCTTTTCTAAGCTTGGAATATCCTTTTCCTTATATTTTGCACTGGATTAACTCTTAATCATTGCTTAATACCACCCAGATCAGGCATCACCCTTACCAGGAAAAACTCCCGGCACACTACCTCCTCTTTCCTTCCTCTCCCCACAAAAGTTTAGATGTGCCTCTTCAGTGCTTTCACAACCATAGCCCCGTGTATATGCGGTACCCATAATATCTAATATGGACTCATCCCGTGTATATACGGTACCTATAATATCTAATATGGACTCATCCGATTATATTTTACTAGAAGAGACTTCCATTTAGCCAAAGGACTGACTCCTAGTATGTATCCCACATATAATAATTTCATTGTATACTTACTGAAATTGTGAATGAAAAGGAGAAACATCAGATTTAACTCCTAAAACTATTTTAATGCCTATGAAGCAATATCCTGGGTACTGGATGTACAAATTGAACACAGGAGACAAAAATCCCTATTCTCACGTTTTTTTTTTTTTGTTTTTTTTTTTTGTTTGTTTTTTAGGTAACTTCTAGTTATAATAAAGGAAAGAATTAAGAATACTAATTGTTAGGAGTTCTGAGTTAGGCCACAGATTTGACAGGATGCAATAAAAAATAGACAATTTTAGGAGTCAAAAAATTAAATTAAGTATCATCCAATGACGTTTTTCCCTACAGGATGAAATCCGTGGTCTGTTCTCAGATTTCCCTTTCCTCAGAAGCCTACTCTCCCTGTCCACCATGGGCTCATTCACTAGCCATACTAAGTCACTCTTCACTTTTTCCATGTTTGTCTGTGTTGACTGTACATATAATATGGTCATTTTTCAGATTTTTTCTTCACCTAACAAACCACTATGTTTTAAGATCACCCCTCTCAAGCATTACTTTCTCTGACTGCCATCTTCCAAGTACAGGTGATCCTCAGACCACTCAACTGATATCACTTTATTATAGATATCTGAATGTTAAAATGGAAATTTCATCTCAGTTATTAAGATAATTGATATTAGACATTAAGTGGGAAAAATATAATGGACAGGGGAGGTGGGAAAGGTCTTCCTTGAGGTGGGAAAAATCTTTCTGGAGAGGTCACATTTAATCTTAAATCAGAATTTTAGAAAAAGCATTATGATGCAAAAATCTGGAAGAAATATTTCTAGGCAACAGAGACAAGTGTCAAAGATACAAGCTTGGTGAAGTTGAGGAATAGAAAGAGCAAAATGATACAAGATGAGATCAAAGGGAACTGTTAGATCATAAAGAAATATTGGAAATAGCAAGGAGATCAAATTTTATTCAAATGTTTTTGGATGCCATTGAAGGGTTTTAAATAGGAATATAAAATATGCTCAAACTTACTACTAATCTGGGGAATGTGTGTTAAAACAAGATACCACTTCAACCATCAAAATGACAAATGTTAATAAGTTGGACAATACTAGGGTGCCTAGGTGGCTCAGTTGGTTAAGTGTCTGACTTCAGCTCAGGTCAGGATCTCAGGGTCCTGATATCCAGCCCCACATGGGGCTCCATGCTCAGTGGAGAATCTGCTTGTCCCTTTCCATCTGTCCCTCCCCCCATTCATGCTCACATGCTCTCTCTCTCTCTCTCTCTCAAATAAATAAATAAAATATTTAAAGAGAATACATTGGACAATACCAAGAATGAATGAATAAATAGAAGTGTAAATTATTACAAATTATTACTTGTAGAGTCATTTGGCAACTGTAAAGTTAAAGGCATATATACCCAGAAATTCTGTTTCTAATGTATGAAATAGAAAAATGGTTCTCAAATTGGGGGTATTGACCCATTAATAGAACATAAATCCAATGCTGTAGATAAGAAGTAAAACTTTTATAAATTAGAATCACATAGCATAGTGTAATCACATAGCATAGTGAAGAATAGGAAATAATGAGAAATTATCAGAAAGTAATCAAGGTTAAGTATCATTTTATGAAATTTCAATTTCAATCATATAAATACATAGAAATATGAAAGACAAAGGTTATAATGTAAAAAATATGCCTTACTGCATTTAAAAATGTTTTAAAAATCACTACTCTAGAGAAACTCTTGCACATGTGCCCAGGAAGGTTTCCAAAAAGGTCAGTTACAACATTTTTTAATATATAGTAAAAAATTGAAAACAATTTCAATGTTGATCAACACAGAAAGGAATAAACTTGTGAAACAAGTTTAAACAACCATATGGTGTAATACTATACAGAAGTGAAACTTAAAAACTAGACCCAAGTGAATCTCAAAAATAAATCTGAGAGATATACTACTTGATTCAAATAATACAATATAGTACATACAGTAAAAAACATGCAAAAATTTTCTATATCTTCATTAGCAATACATATAGCAAAAACATCAATGCATTAATGGAAAAGACATTCACTAAAGTGAAAATAATGTTTACCTTTGAGAGCAAAGGAGAAAGGGTTGATGAGCAGGACATTCAGGAAGTTCTCTTCACTTTCATTGTTCAGTTCTAGAATCAAGTGATAGATACATAATTATCCATTATATTATTTTCCACAATTTTTGTATGTTCAAAATATTACATATTTAAAAAACTCTGCTTGTCATGTGGGGAATATGTGGGGATGAATGTAGTGAAAGCAATAAATAGCCCACAAGAGGTGTTGGGAGTGGTCTAGAAGAGAGACGATGGAGATGCAGGGTTCATAGAGTCAGTATGCAAAATGGGGAGAAAAAAATGTTGGATATATTTTGGAGGTGGAATGAAAGGCCTTGGTTGTGAACTGGATATGAAAGGGACTGGTGAGAAAAAAGATGAAAATTAAGATTGCTTCCTGGTTTTCACCTTTAGTAACTATCGGGATGGTGTTATTGGCACAGGGAAGACAGAGAAACAGCTTTGAAAGGAAAAATCGGAAAGTTTAGTTTGGGTTTGTCCAGTCTGAATTATCTACTCAGCATCTGGCAGAGATGTCAAATAACAATTGAATATAGAAGTTTAGAAGCCAGGAAGTTGCAAGGTTCTGCTCTTTAGCATGCATCAGTATCCTTGAGGCACTAGGTTCTTCCACTTGTTGCAAGAAGACATTCCATGTATTTTGCAATGTGTTATTGTCTTGAACCTTAGGATTAAAAATTGCTTTTTATCTTTAGTCTTTCATCTCAAAGCTTCGAAACATATTTGAAGAATTTACCCACTGATAAACCTACTTCTAAAGGAGTCCAGCAGTCAACAGCAACTCTAAGCTAAACAGCCACTACTGGGCCCTCCTTCATTGTCACAAACATTTTTATGGAGCATGAGCAAATTCTATACACAAGCAGCCTGCAGGATCCCTTTGGGAATGAAGTTATCACCCAAACCATCACTGCCCTGAGGACATGAAATATAATGGAAACCAGAAGATAAAAATAACAATCATCCCATAACACCCAATTTCCATTAAGTATTTTGGAGTGCATAGTATGTATCAGGCACTGCCCTAGTTCTGGGGATTTTAACAGTGAGCCTGACACTTACGCTGGTTAGACCCAAAAAGCAAATGAATATAAAGTTACATCTCTAATAGCAAACGGAAAGTAAATAAACATAAGGAGTCTAATAATTAAAATAATTGAATATCCTCTAGATTAAGGGTCAGCGCCCTTTTTTCTATAAAGGTTCAGATAGTTAATATTTTAGGCTTAATAGGACATATAGTTTCTGTTGCAACTACTCAGTTATGCCATAGTACCACAAAAGCAGCCACAGACAACATGGAAAACAAACAAACATGGCTGTGTGCCAAAAACATATTTTTATGGACACTAAAATTTGAATTTCATGTCACTTTCACACTCACAAAACACTAGTCTTTGATTTTTTTCCAACTACTTAAAATGTGAAAACTATTCATCAGTCACAGACCATATAAAAATAGGAGGTACGCTGTATTTAACCATGGCCCATTGGTTGCATATCCTTGCTCTAGATCAACTTCACAATTCCATCTCAGCCATAAGGTTAGTTGCATAATTTGCAGGGCCCACTGCAAAATTAAAGTGTGTGGCGATCAAACATTATTCAGAATTTCAAGACAGCTATGGCATAGCGTTAAACTAAGTGTGGGACCCTGTGTGACTATATAGCTCATAAGCCCATGAAGCTGGGTTGTCATGTATTTATATCTTCATTGCATTTCTATTTTACTAGGTGTAAACTGACTGTCATAGACAGTATTTTAATTATGTGTCCCTGGCATCAAGTATTTATTTTAATTTTGTACCACTGGAACCTAACATAGTACATGGCACAGAGCAGGTGTTCAAACCAAACTTAATAGGATGAAGGCAGAATGCAGGAATGACTACAGTTAGAAGTTTTGTATATTTTGTTTCTTGAACTACGTAGAAAAAACGATACTCTACTGTCCCGGAATGTTATAGTTCCTTGAAAACCTACCCAGAGGTCTAGAGATATGCATTTCTGGAATTTGAGTTATAAAATCATCTTGGTTTTTCCTTGCGACGTTGAGCTCTGTTTCTCTAGTCTCATCTCATCTCTCCTCCCACCTGGTACCTCACTCTCTAGGAAGAAGCATCCACTTCAGTTTCAAATGGGCCAAGTCCTCTCAGCTCCTGGAGTTTTTGCGTGTTGCTTCTTTTTCCTGGAAAGACTTTTTACCATCTCCCCTTGGGTTAGCCTCAGTTTCCTTCACAGCTTTATTTGTCATCTTGATCCAGAAGCCCGTCTTCTCACACTGTTCCCTACAACCTGCACTGGGTGCCACTCCTGCCATCTCCCAGACTTCCTGTCCCTGTGTCAGAGCGCTAATGGGGAAGCTTTGAGACTTCTTCCCCTGCTCCTCCAGTAGAGCTGGGCCAGCTTGTCAGAGGCAGGGATCATAGGGGCACTCATCTTTGTCTCTTAAGCACTTGGTACACAATAGATGTTCAATAAATGTTTGATAAGTCAATGAATGAATGAGTGTATTGAAAAGCAGCCAGTAAATGTAGTATGCCTAGGTCTTTTATTCATTTATTTATTTTTTAAGATTTTATTTATTCATTTGACAGAGAGAGAGAGAGAATGAGCACAAACAGGAGGAATGGCAAGAAGAGGGAGAGGGAGGAGCAGGCTCCCTGTGGAGCAGGGAGCCAGATTTGCCCCTGGATTCCAGGACCCTCAGATCATGACCTGAATGGAAGGCAAACACTTAAACCAACTGAGCCACCTCCACACGCCTGCCTCGGTCTTTTAAAGGCTTATTTCCCTTGGGAAATCAGAACTAAAACAACAGCCTGAAGCACCCCCCAAACCAAACAACAGCTCACAAAGTTCACAAAACTCTGGAAGAGGATCTCCTTGGAGGAGTGTGGCCCATTGTGGATGGTGAAGGCAGCTGTGGCCACCCAGTGGTCGCTATTACAGTTCTCCGCAAAGCCTCAGCAAGTCTGAAGGGAAGGTTCTGCATTTGCTTTTCTCTTGTTTCATCACTGATTCATTCATGAGGCAAATATTTATTAGGTCCCAGGCACTGTTCTAGCATGGGGGTGTGTCCATGAACCGAAACAGCCCCCTTTCTCATTAAGCTGACTCTCTAGTGGTGAAAATAGACAATAAACAAATAAACACACAATAAATGTCAGATGATAATAAGAGTTATGAAACACAAGAAAAACACAGTGAGGGACTTGGGGGTGGGTGGTCAGGGAAGGCTGCTCTGATTAGGTGAAAATTGAGCAGGGACCTGAAAGAAGTGTGGGAGTGTGTCAGCAGCAGTCCCTGTGGGGTGGAGGGAAGGATGCCAGAGCCCTGGGGCAGGAAGGAACAGCAAGTGGTCAGTGTGGCTGGAGTGTGGGAGGAAGGGGACCAGGGATAGTGAGAGAAAATCTGTCAAAATCCAGTCAAGGCAGGATCAGGAGGCTTTCAAAGGCCATGATGAGAACTTTGGAATGATTCTTCATTTATTCAATTCTATTATTTTACTTTTTTAAAAAAATGATAATAATAATCATAATACAGAGTAGATTTGGAGAATCTTCTGAATGTAGACACACTTTTCAGATTTTCTCAATTTTTATGTTATTTATTTATATTTTAAAAATTTTATTCATTCATTCGAGAAAGTGAGAAAGAGACTGAGAGAGAGAGAGAGAGCACGAGCAGGGAGTGGGACAAGCAGATTCCTGCTGATCAGGGAGCCCTATGGAGGGCTCAATCCCCGGACCCTGGCATCATGACCTGAGCCAAAGACAGATGCCCAACCAACTGATCCACCCTGGTGCCCCAAGATTTTCACAATTTTTAAAGTGCCAATATGAACCAAGTAGGAGAAAACATTTGGTTTTCCCCAAGATTCTCCTGGAGAAACTCAGCTAAGAAATGACAGGTAAGATTTTGGCATATCTTCAAGTAGCATCCATAATAGAGCTCATTATCATATGACCATTATCATATGACCATGATATGATCATATCATATGACCATTATGCAAATGGTCAAATCATAGCCTTCAAAATTTGCTTCCATGGAGTATATTACAGATATTAGTTAGTCTTTTGTTGATGTTGTTTGTTTCTTTGTTTTTTAAGATTTTATTTATTTGAGAGAGAGCAAAGTGGTCAGAGAGAATGGATGGTGGGGAGGGGCAAAGGGAGAGGGAAAAGCAGACTTCCTGCTGAGCAGAAAGTCAGATGCAAGACAGGATGCCAGGACCTTGGGAGCATGACCTGAGCTGAAGACAGATGCTTAACCACCTGAGCCACCCCAGGCACCCCTCAGTTAGTCTTTTTTGTGACCAGCATTAAGGAAACCTCCTAGAAAAAAATCTTGCTACTCATTGTTGTTGCCAAAAATGAGGAACATTTATATTGTACATTTATGTTTGAGCAATTCTGTATTCAAATGCTCATCCTGCTAAGGATCCAACCTCTGTTTCATTGTGTTGTCAATGAGAACTGAAACAGAAATCACAAAGGGCACCTATCACTCTGCATGCGGGAAGATCTGGGTTCAAATCACAGCTCTAGGACCTCCCTGCTTTGTATCCTCAGGCAAGTGTCCTAATCTTTTCTCTTCAGTTGTGTCATCTGTAGAGTGATGATGCTAATAATAGCACCCATTTGCCTGGGTGACTGGGAGGTTTTAGCATGCCCAGATTGTAGTAGGCATTACATATATGTTTGGTATCATTAATGTTTATAATAACATATGATTGTATATTGGGTTCTGAAAATACTATTTTTTATAAAAATCAAAAAGGATTGTTATTTATTTTCAAATTTAAGTTAATTCCACTTTAAAAATTTTCTAATTTCCAAACAACAAAGCCAATGTAATCATCAGCTGCTCTCAGAGACTGTTTCTCTACACAGAAATGAATAGTTTTAGAATGAATGAAAACTGAGTACTCTTAAATCAACAGTTTTATAATTTTATTGATTAATCAAGGCATTTGTTTCCTCTTTAGTCCATATGATTTGGTGGGATGGAGGCTGGGTAGAAAGTTTCGACTATTCCTGTGTGTCCATATGCTCCATATGCCTCTGAGGAGGAAGGGGGAGGATAAGGAAAGGGCTGAACGGTGTGGTCATTGGAGATCCAGCGCAGTCTGAAAATCTGACCATTACAAAATCTGAGATCCCATGGTTACATTTTTTTCCTATAGCTTTTCAACTGATAGAGGGCTCAAAAACAGATTCTGAAAAATACAGTTAGAAAATTAATTTTAATCCATTTGATATTTCTTCCTTACATACTGACCTAAATAGAGGTTGAGTGCAAGAGACATTACAAAAGCTGCGTAGAGAGAGTAGTGTAGTTGCAATGAAAACCATACAGTCCACAAAGTCTAGTATCTGGCCCTATATGGAAAGAGTTTTTCAATCTCAGTTCTAAAATAGTGTCTGACATATAGTATGCTCTTAAGAAATTTGCTGGAGGGATGGATGGATGGATGAATGAATGAATTTAACCTTCATGAAAACTTAATTTCATAAAAGCTTTAAATGGTAGAGTTGAGATTTGAACTGAGTTCAGTGACTCCAAAGTCATACCTATTCCACTGTATCATATTTCCTTCCTAACGAAACTCCCATATGTTTAGCACTTTACCATTTAAAAGACATTACTATTCCATTCCTTTTTGGCATTAGTGACATCAGTGGGCTCAGAGAGGCAAAGTAATTTGTCCAGCAACACTCAGCTAGTAGGGGTCTGAACTGGGAACCAGGACTACCCTTTGCCTTTACCATGTTTAAAAGTCTGTTTATCTTCATTTATCATCTGTGCTTCTGAAGAGTATGAACTTATCTTATTTATCTTTATACCCTCAATACCTAGCATAGTTTGAGGCTCATGGTGAATGTCCCATAAGTGGCTGGTAAATAAATGGTGATAACTCAATCATGCAACATTAACCTGTGCAAGTGACTTAAGGTTAATCAGTGTGAGGTTCACTGGTCAAGCTCAAAACCTGGCTGTTCAAGGTTGTTCTAATTCACAAATTTCAACTTTCATAGGCTCTTCTCCCTAATTCCATGCTTATTATTTATAAAAGACAAAATGCCTAAGTAAGGAGATTACTTTCCAATCCAAAAATACTCAAATCTAACATACCTCTCCTTACTAAGGTCAAGTGACTTCCCTTTGAGACACACATGTGTCATCTACTTCCTTTTTTAAATCTACACACCAATAGATGTACACTGTTCTTAAACTATGC
Source organism: Neogale vison (assembly GCF_020171115.1). Classification (NCBI taxonomy): domain Eukaryota; kingdom Metazoa; phylum Chordata; class Mammalia; order Carnivora; family Mustelidae; genus Neogale; species Neogale vison. The sequence continues at coordinate 130,473,856 of NC_058098.1, forward strand.
CGTGCCTTCCTTGAAGAAGCATGAGACAGTCTTTAAACATTAAGATGATGGTAAGGGATGAAATGTTTGTATAATTTTCCTTTTTGACAACTATCATAGAGTTTACGGGAAATATGATTAATAGTATAAAAATTGTTTCTATCTTTGGCTAACCAGTATCCGGTAATGAATCAACTCATCACAACTGAAGATAACGTGTACTCTGCTCAGATTTCTTAAATATGACATGATTGCAAGTGGAAATATTCCAAATCATGAAATATTTACACAGCAATAAAAACAGTTAAGACACAATAGGCATGTAGGAACATTGTTCTGGGTAGAAAGACAAAAGTAATGTGCTGACAGATGAACAGATATATGAACCTTTTATAAGAGCCTAGGACATCTCTCAGGATAGGCTTGTCTTCTTTAGGAGTTAGTGATTCAGAGGTCTTTCTATTTTTGAGATGCAGCAGTCACAGGATATTTGCTTCCAGTTTTGGGTTATAGGATAAAAGCTAAAGTGAGAAATAGCTGCTCTAGACTTTGGCCAAGAATCATTTCTCTCAATCTCTCAATCCCTCTCTCCCCCTCCCACCCTTCTCTCCTCATCCTGATCCCTCTTCCTCTTATTTCCTCCACTTCTTTCTCCTCCTTCTTTTTCCTTCTTCTCTCTCTCTTTCATTATTTCTACTTCTATGTCCTCCTCCTCCTACTCTTCCTACTCCCCCTCATCCTTCTCCTCCCCTTGACCCCCGCCCTCTCTTTCTGTCTCATTTTCCCTGAATTTGTGTAGCTTTCATGACTCAGGGTGAAAAACTATATTATCAGCACATAATATTCAGGGATCCTTTTAAAATATTGTTAAACATAGAAGAAATTAATGATCAAATACATGCCAAATTTCTACATATCCTTCATTAACATGTGAACAATGTATTGTTACAGCATCTAAACAATTTAGAGTCTGGGAACTTACTTCAAGATTCCACATTAAATTAATCTACAAAATTTGCACTGACCCAAGTTTCCCTTCATGCATCCTCTCCCCCTTCTAGATTCCATTATCACTGGGATAAAATAATCAAACTAATATTTTATAATAATAATCCTAATCTCTCACCAGCATAGTAAGTAAACAGAGTATTTGTAAACAGATATCAGAAAGCTGTTATTTGTAGAAAATTTACCTCCAAAAGTACTGGATTATCTTTGGCATAAGATGAGCTGTGAAACTTATTATTTTTAAGAACCTTTTCATTTCGAAAGAGCATAGCCTACATTTGTAGGATGCCAGGTATCATTTGCCTTGAATTCAAGAATGGATTACTTAATATTTCTCCCACTGTTCTAAGATTCAAGAAATTCTTAATAAGAGAGAAAATAAACTATTATATTTAATTATCCAAATAAAAGATTAAAAAAAAAGACAGCATTTCTTTTAATGGTATTTATCAGTCTATTGTTAAAAAAGAAAAACAAAACAAAACAAACAAACAAACAAAAAAATGGGCCCAAGATGGAGTCACTTAATGCTAGGGCAAGTCACCAAACCAGGATTTAGTACCTAACCTAACTGCAGTTTTGACCTCTTCCAGAAATGTAGTCTTAACTAGTCATTCAGGAATTTTCTGGTCAGCACCAATGAAGTAATCCATCAAGTGGCCAGCCTTCCTCCCCCAAAGGTTGATGAGGTAATCTACATGATAAAACCCGATGCCCTACCCTAAGGGAAGGTGACATTGCTTGAAACAATCCATCTCCTTTGCTAATAACTCTTGCCCCACCCTCCTTATAAAACCTTCCATTTTGTAAATCTCTTCTTCTATCTCTCTCAAGAAATTAAAAATAAATAAATAAACTCTTCTTCCAGTTACCCTCTACTTTATGGATGTGAACAGCCAGATTTATAATAGGCTTAAAACAAGTTAGATTTACTCAGTTGAATTTTTGAGGTTTTAACACTACAAAACCAGGTTATTCAGCCATGGTCTTTCTTAACTGATATACATCTGCATTCTCTTACCCTTGATATCATTAGGGGTCTTTAAGTAGAATTGACAAGCAAGAACCGTCTTTAGCTTCAGGTTTATTCAAACACTCAAAGTATTACTATTACTGTCATTAATCTCTTCAGTGAAGCCTCCATAGCTTAAAGACTAACTGCACAATGTATTTATCCATATTTACTTATCCAAAGGCAAGGGAAATGTAAGTGGCTTTCCAGTGACAGTAAGCACCTCTTCTTTGTTTAGACTCAGTAAGAGCCCATTCTATGGACAGGTTGACAGCTGCACACCATCTGGAAGCTTCAGGATCTCCTTGTATCAGTCAATGGTGTGAGCAGGCTATAGGCAAGGGACAACTTGGCTAAATCAAAACACAATGTGTTTATTTGTTGCTGGCTTTTGACTTTTACTAAGATATCAGGCATTTTTTTAAAGATTTATATATGTATTTATGTATTTATTTATTTGAGAGAGAGCATGAGAGAATGGGATCAGGGGCTGATGGAGATAATATTTAAGCTGACTCCTTGTGAGTGTGGAGTCCAATGGAGCTCAGTCCCAGGACCCTCAGATCATGACCTGAGCCAAAACCAAGAGTCAGATGCTTAACTAACTGAGCCACTCAGGTGCCCCAAGAAATCAGGCATTTTGGGTTCCACTGAGATAAATTCGCCAATGGATGGAGCAGTTGTGGTAGTTTCCACTGACTTTATGTTAATATTTTTACCACCAAGTTACCATTTATGATTTGATGACTATATGTCAGGCAGTCCACTAGGTATCTTACATATATCATCTTATTTAATCCTCCCAACCACTAAGCCATTATGATCATTATCCCCATTTTACTGATAAGGACACTAAGACTTTCAGAGTTTACATTCCAGGGCACATAGCTAATAAATAGTAGATCATGGTCTTAAATCCAGGTCTGTTGGAGTCTATAGTTTAAGTACTCCCCCCAACACACACATACACAATTCTTTATTGGCAATCATATTTAGTATAAACAATTATTAACACAGATTGCATATTATATGTCTCTTTTTAATAATGTAGTTAAAATAGTCTTCCCTCTAACAGGGAAGACTCTTCCCTTGAATTTATTAGAACTCCGAAGCATAAACACAAGGCCTTGCATCAGGAGAAGTAAGTTCTGGCCTTGAATTTACCACCAATTTGCTGTGTGATTTGGAAAATTCATTTCCCTCCTTGGGCTTTAGTGTTGAGATCTACAAAATAATGGAGTTGAGTTATATTATCTCTAGAGTCACCACCATTTTGAGATTCTGTGAACTGTCCATTGGTTGAGAAAGCCTTCTCTTCATGAAAGAGTATATTTTATCACAACTGCAATGATCATGATTTTTCAAATAAATGGAATTTTAAGAAATGAGCTTCATCTTTAATAATTAAGTTATGTCTGAGAAAAGTAACCATCTGAACAGTCTAGCTATAAAGATGGGAAATGCCAGACATTATGCTAGTATTTTCACTAATGCCCTGTCAATTCTGAGATAGGTCCCTTTACTCTCATTTTACAAGAAGATTAAAGTGCCAAGAAGTAAAGTTACTTGTCTAAGGTTATGTAGTTAGTAAGTAGTACAGTAGTGACTCGGACTCAGACCCCTTTCTGGAATCACAGGCTGTCAGGGATGGAAGAGGTTTTGAAAGTCACGTAGCCTAATGTTCTTTCTAAAATTAGGTTAATACTGGGCTGCCCGATCCTGTAAATAACTTTTGATCCTTTGTACTGGATATAGGTATGGAATATATACTACATCTCCTGTGGTTTAGAGGAAGAGAGAGGTGACTGGAATAAAACTCATTAAAACGGGGGGAAAAAGGTGGATCCAATGAAGTAAAGGAAAACCTAAGTTTAACACAGTGATTAGGAACTCAGGGCTTCAAACAGACTGACCTGGGTTCAATCTTGAGTCTGACACTGCATGGATATGTGAAAAGGCAAAGCATTTACTTTAAACTCAGTAACCCTCAGTGGTGTCCTCATCTGTGAAATAGGAGCACAGTATGTACTTCAAAGGGTCACTATGGAGATTAAATGGGACACTCTATGTTAAACTGCTTAGCAGAGTACCAGGCACATAGAGAAAAGTGGCCTACTGTTCTTAATTCTTTCTCAGTGAGCTAAAGGGATGACATGAAACTATACCCCTTACTTAGCCCTGACCTCAAGGGCTCCAGCCTTTCTCCCTCATTCCCCACCGCCATCATAAATAAATTGAATTTCACTAAAGACAAATTGTGTTCATGGTTCAATATCTGGCCTCAATGATTTAACCAGTCCTTCCAGGTAGCAGTTGCATTAACAACGATGAACAGATATACAAGTACCAACAACCCCATGGTAGAGCTTCAGTACTCAGTACAGATCTCCACCTGCTTGACAACATCATCACAGACCAGGTAGAAACCTATGCTACCTTTCACCAAAAAATACTTGGCAAGAATTAGGAATGTCAAAAAATGAGGAGGGAAGGCAAAGCATGAGGTAAGCTCAGTACTTCAGACTTGGATATGAAAGAGATGGATGGTTAGTGATAGGGCTATGCCAGACACTGGTAGCTTGGATGATTTGTCTTGCATAAGCTTGTCTGAAACAATTAATTCTTATTTACATGCAATTTTTATAGTACTTTCCTTGGAAAACTTGAAGGTTCTCAGCCCAGTACCTCAAGTTCTTTCAAGGAACAATTGAAATAAAGAGTTCTCAGCTACAACAAGGCGGGCAAGGATTGAAATAACCAGAGAACAATAAGGACAGTGGGCAGCAAATGGGAAAATGGCACAGAGACAATAATTTCTAATGAGTGGAAGCATAACAAGGGAGGGTAATCATACTAGTGGTGCTGACTTTGCCTCTCACTCTAGAAAGGGCCTGGTTATTTTCAGGATGTCTGCTCCAACTTTCTCTCTGCCACCTTTCCTTTTATGTCAAATTATGAGGGTCTGGAGGACAGGATCATATCTTTCCTCTTGTGTGTCTGACCATAAGAGCTCAGTAAATGCTTTTTGAATGAATGGCTGAAATCAGAGTAAACTCTAAGGTGTACAAGCACCTAGACTTACAACACTACATTTTCTGTCTCCTTAAACTCCATTATTATGTTCTACAGTTTGGCATGGCTATGTCTCGCCCTTTCCCTGCCCCCCCCCCACTAGGAGTATAAACAACCAAACAATGTGGTCATGAATCTTGTCTACTTGTGAAGGTTGGGAAGCTGTAGAAATAAGCTTTATGCTGCTAATGGTCTCAGTGTCCTCTGGCTCAATATTTAGTCCTTCTAAACATCACTACAAATTAATTCAGTTAAAGTTTGTGCAGTGGCAGTATCGTAGCCAATGAGGTTTATCCGAGGCACGATTATTGCTAATTAAAGTTTGAGAGGAAATACATGATCTTATGCCCCTTTCTTTTTTTTTTTTTAAAGATTTTATTTATTTATTTGACAGAGAGAGATCACAAGTAGGCAGAGAGGCAGGCAGAGAGAGAGAGGGAGGCAGGCTCCCTGCTGAGCAGAGAGCCCGATGCAGGACTTGATCCCAGGACCCTGAGATCATGACCTGAGCCGAAGGCAGCGGCTTAACCCACTGAGCCACCCAGGCGCCCCCTTATGCCCCTTTCTATTGAAAGATTCTGCTAAGACTTTGGGAATATTTGGCTGACTATTTTTAAAGCATGAAATATACATAAAACTATATAGATGTTTGTTGGTTTTTTTTAAGATTTTATTTATTCATTTTTTAGAGGGAGAGAGAGAGCACAAGCAAGGACAGCAGGAGAGTAGGAGAGAGAGCCCTAATGTGGGGCTCAATCCCAGGACCCTGAGATCATGACCTGACCCAAAGGCAGACACCTAACTGACCAAGCCACCCAGGTGCCTCAGATATGTTTTTGGATATAGGAAAGCATTCTAGCCTAGAACTTAAGATGAAAACAAATGCTATGGGCAAGGTAGAATGGTATATCAAAAATTGTTGAATGGAAATTAAAGCACCAGATTTCTGGTTATGTCTCAGCTTTAACCTGTCATGTGATAATGGTCACATTGTTCACCTTTTCTGGACACCATATTCCCATTTTTAAGTTGAGATGGGTTAGTTATTCACAGCCATGAAACTGAAAGAGGCTGGTAATAAATTAATATGGAGCTGAATTTATACCACACATGAATACAGTGCTCATAAATACAAAAGCATACAATGTATGCTATTTAAAATCTGCCGCAACACTAGGCGCCTGGGTGGTTCACTTGGTTAAGCGTCTGACCGTTGGTTTTGGCTCAAATCATGATCTCACTGTGTGTGAGACTGAGCCCTGTATCAGGCTCCACACTCAGGTGAAATCTGCTTCAGATACTCTCCCTTCCTCTCCCCCTGCCCCTTTCCCTGCTTACTTGTGCTCTCTCTCTCTCTCTCTGTTAAGTAAATAAAATGTTAAAAAATAAAGAGGGGTACCTGGGTGCCTCAGTGGGTTAAACTTCTGCCTTCAGCTCCCATCATGATCCCAGGGTTCTGTGATTCCCATGTGGGCTCCCTGATCAGTGGGGAGTGGAGTATGCTTCTCCTTCTGCCCTTCATCCCATTCATGATCTTTCTCTCTCTCAAATAAATAAAACAGTTCTTTTTTTGAAAAAAGAAAGAAAATCTTAAAAGTAAATAATAAATAAATAAAATAAGCCACTATCACAAAAAAAAAAAAAAGATTAAACTTATATAGCTGGGCAAAGAAATGTCTAATGAAGTAACATTATCGAGGGTAAAAATGAAAATAAATTTGGATCCGAAGGAAATAAATGAGGAAAGAAAAGATTTTGATGACTTTCCAAAACTAACTTAAGTCAAATTGTTCAATAATATTTAGCAATATTTATTCAAGATAAAAACTGCAGGATTGCAACAAGTTGTTCTAATTTTAATGTCAAATGAAGGATTAAAATGGAAATTAATGCACTTACTCCCATAAGAGGAAGAAATTTAAAAAATAATAATTTCAAGCAAAACAGTGGTAACTTACAGAAGTATTTTAGTTATTTCTAAGAAACTAGTAGCCATAATACATATATCAGAACTATTTCCTACAAAGTAATCTGAAAAGATAAAATATTCTTGATTCCCAAAAACACATGCCATATACACATTTAGTTCTATAACATTTTTATAAAATACACATTAAACAGTACTCTTGAATGGTCTTAAAATCTAATCAACTTTCACATAACATTGAATCCATGGGAAAATGTTATAGCTTCAAAATAAAGCAGAATTGAAAGTGAATTATCTGATTATGGCCCATTATCTGATTATTTGTACTGGAAATATCAGAGGACAGTATCCTATAAATCCACTTAGGGCATACAAAACCCACTATCTTTATAATTCCTTAGGTCTCCAATCCCAAACTTCTGCCTTTGCCTACAGGCACAACAGGTACAGTGTAAAACAGGAGAGGCTGTACCTTCTTTTTGTTCACTGTTTTAATTCGAAAACCATTCCCTCAGATCCATTTCTTGCTGCTGACTCCACACTGCCTTCCAAGTTCTATTAGACTTGTTGCCCATTTTCAGCCTCACGTTACATATTGAATTTGTCACTTACTGCCACTTTGCTAAGTTCAACCTTGGCTTCTCTCAACAACACTGCTCCTTTTATAATACAATTTCCTTTGACAACTTAAATAAGCATCCTTAGAGAGTCCACATGGCCTCAAGACCACCTGCTCTAGGGTATTGCAGAGACCGGGCCACCAATAGTTCTGTCCAGCCCATCAGAGAAAACAAGACCAAAATTTTAACAATTCAATAGGCAAAGTTTATTAACTGGTTAAAATCACATAATATTGGCAATGCCTCATCACTGTCTGATTATTTTAAATATTCAGTGGCATATAGAAATAAGAGTATGGGGGTGCCTGGTTGGCTCAGTGAGTTAAAGCCTCTGCCTTCAGCTCGGGTCATGATCCCAGGGTCCTGGGATCGAGCCCCACATCAGCCAGGAGCCTGCTTCTTCCTCATTCTGCCTACTTGTGATCTCTGTCTGTCAAATAAATAAATAAAATCTTTAAAAAAAAAAAAGAAATAAGAGTATGCTCATTTGGTAGGATCACAGATGATTGTTCACTTGGTCAACAAGTAATTACTTACCACCTACTATGTATCAATCACTGTCAAACATTGGGATACAGTAGTAAACAAGATCTATTTCATGACCACAGATACTTTATAATCTAGCAGGGATGAATTTTTGACCAGTAATTGTGAGATGAAGAGTATTAAGTAGAGGTGTAAATGCTATAGAAATGCATTAAAAAATGAGGCCTACTTATTTGGGGATGTCAAAGAAATCTAGGTGAGGAAGTGAGTAAGGGAAAGAACTTTATAAATTATTCTACCTAAACCTCCAATTACAAATAAAGCTGGAAATTACAGTTTCAAGTTGGAAAGAGGAAAGGACCAGTTTGCCCCATGAATTAAAGGCTGAATGGGTAGTGGCTAACTCTATACTTCTGTCTCTATCTTGCTACCTATTCTCTAAATAGAACCTTTCAAAACAAGTACTGAATTAAAAAGACTACAGTAGAGAGACAGGGGTACTGTAGGCAAGCAATCAAAATTGTTATGGTAAATAAATAGTTAGGAACATTTAATTTAATTTAATGAAAAATCACAAGTAAAAGCAGACAGCACGAAGTAAAATAAATGTTAGTATACACTGACATCACAAATATTCACTTTGAAACTTTAAATTCAGCTCATCTTTAAAGGTCCATCCACTTTTTATGTTCTCCAAGAAGCCTTAGTCTGGCCACAGGCAGCTCCTCAGAACTCCTGGCACACTTGACTCTCTGCACCACTCCTAAGGCATTAATGTTTATTGCATTGCCATATTTTCATTTTCACACTGGCTTAAGCTTGAATACAGCAAAAACTGCATATCAAAGCCTTATGCATAGCCTTTAGTGCTGAGTAGTAATCAAGGGCCTGATGTTGACTTGGATGTTGAAGATACAGGAGCAACCCAAGCTGAAGCCATGTTTTCTCTCTTGGAGAGATCCACCAAAAGGGATTTAACTGACATAAAGGAAATCAATATTCCTTTGAGGATTGTTGTCCTTTTGTTTTGGTTTTGAAGGGAATAATCAGGAAAAGAGGGGCAGAAACAGGGCAAAGACTTTTGTTGAAATCAAGGAATCAGCAAGTTATACAAAGAGTTGTATCTACTAGACAAGAAATGCAGTCTAAAAAAGGTAAATATGAAGTTCACATTTTAGCCAAAAAAAATAACTGATGTACAAATAATTATAGAAAATCTTAACTGAAATTAATGAAGAACTTATGGATTTTTTTCTATTTTTTTTTTAAATGTAGTTCTATTTGTTTCATTTCCCATAAAGAATCAACCTATTTTAGGGACACCTGGGTCGCTCTGTTTGTTAAGCATCTGTCTTCAACTCAGGTCATGATCCTGGGGTCCTGGGATTGAGCCCCATGTTGGGCTCCCTGCTTGATGTGGAATCTGCTTCTCCCTCTCCCTCTGTACCTTCCCCTGCTTGTGCTCTCATTCTTTCTCTCTCAAACAAATAAATGAAATATTAAAAAAAAGAATCAACCTATTTTATATTATTCAATCCAGTTATATGTGAGAGTGATCAAATACAAGTTTTCAAAACTGGAAATACTTCATATAGCAGTTCTAATGGATGTTTTATAAAACATAAATATCATAAGGCAATTATTACAGAGTTTTGTGTTAATAAAAAATGTACATCTAGGGGTGCCTGGTGGTGTAGTTCGTTAAGCATCTGACTCTTGGTTTTCGCTCAAGTCATAATTTCAGGGCCCTGATCTCAGGATTTTGAAATCAAACTCTGCATCAGACTTGCAATGAGAGCACAGTCTACTAAAGTTTCTCTCCCCCTTTCCCTTTGATCTTCCTTCATGCTTTCTCTCTAAAATAAGACAAATATTTTTGAAAATCTACATCTAAGTCACTACATGAGCTGTAATGTTCATTATCTTATGAAAGATTCTGAAATCAATGAGGATAGTCTAGACCAGTGGTTTCCAAATTTGGTTGCATATTAGTGTCACTGAGGGAGATTTACAAAAACACAGATAAACAGGGTTCGTCCTAGGTTAACTAAATCCAATCGTGGTGTTGGGCCTAGATGCTTCTAAATTTAAATTGTCCTCAGATAAATCTGATGCATGGCTACAGTGTTGGTCTGGAACAGGTTAGTAAGACATTCATGCTAATCTTGTCCTTCTGTCGCTGTGAACAATTAAGTAATTCCTAATAGATGTTGCTATTAGCCTCCTAAGACAAGGGAGGAAAATAAGATTTTTAAAAGTTAAGAGATCCTTTCTTATTTACTGGTACAAATAGTAAAACCCAGTCCGGGACCATCCAAATCCAAAGCATGTTTTTCCCACTACCCCAAGCTTCCTTCCAGTGTTTGAGAAACGTCCTATTTCATTCAGAAATCTCTACTGCATTCATTCAATATTTTATTAGTATCTACACATTTACAACATAAACAGATGTGAAAGCACAGTCTCTGCCTCTAAGGAGCTTAGAAGTTGGTTCAGGGAAAGAGATAGTAGTGAGCAAGGACAGAAAGAGAGGCCGTGAAAGAGGACAAACACCAACATGGCTATGATAAAAGAAGCAGGCATTCTAATAAAATGCCTGAGGAGAAGGGTGGGAATAAGGCCAAGGAGTAGGATAGGGACAGGGTCTTAGTATATCTGAATGAGGGAGAAGATAAGAAATGGCTTCATGGAGAAAGGGAAGGGATATTTGACCTGGTTCATATAGGCAAATCCTCTCCTACCACTTACAGAATGGTGAGCAGTGTAGTTAGAGTACCTTTTATTCATCTTCCAGGGATGTGCACCCTCCGCAGGCCCCTGGCTGCATGGTCTAACCTCTAAAGAACAAGTCACCTGGGAAGGCTCCCCAAAGAGGTTATGGAAAAATGTTCGGAACATTTTAGTGGAGAATTCTGGAGTCCTAGTTACTTGGAGCATAAGGTAGAATACAGAAAAAGTTAATGTGTAGGTTCAGGAAGGACATAGACCTTTAGGCCTTAATGATTTTGTATGTTACAGTGAGAAACAGGGCTAAGGAAGGCCAAAGTGGGCTCAGGCTGTCCAGAAAGTAGTACCTCTTCAAGTTACACATCAGACAGGATTCAGGAGACAGTGCTGGAGAAGGAAGAGGCAGGAAGAAAGCAGAGTTACTGGCAGAGGGAATTAACCAAAATGCTAAAAGATGGGTAGCAAAGCGAATGGTCATGGGTTGAGTATTCAAACTACATTAGAAGCAGAAGATATCCAGTTTTCTTGCTTCCAAGAGGGTCTTCCCTCTTATTCTCCAACTATAACCTCGATCTCCTGAAAACCTTAACTAGTAAGGGTTTTATTGTATCCCCACAAAATCTGTATGTTGAAGTTCTAACCCCTAGCAACTGAGCTTGTGGTATATTTGGAAACAGGGTCATTTCAGATGTAATTAGTTACAATGAGGTCATACTGGAATAAAGTTCATCCAACCCCATAAAGCTGGCATCCCTTGGACACAGAGACATGTGCATAGAGGAAAATACAACACAAGGATGAAGGCAGAGATCGGAGAGAGAGATCTCTCTCTCTCCGATCTCTTTGGCAAGGAAGGCCAAAGACTGTTGCCAAACCCCCAGAAGCTAGGCAAGAGAAGTAGAAGAGACTCTCCCTCACAGCACTGAGAAGGCACCAACCCTGCCAAAACCTTGATCTCAGGCTTTTAGTCTCCAGAACTGTGAGACAACGAGTCATTTCTGTTGTTTAAGCCCCTCAGTTTGTGGTATTTCCTATAGCAGCCTAGCAAACTAATACACTCTTGAGCACCCATGTGGATATCACCTTCTCCTAGAAGCTTTTCTTTTGCAGCTCCTCTGAAATCTTAATCCCACCTCCTCCCCTTCGGCCCCTGAGAGCACAGTCCTCTTAGAACAGGTGCTGCACTCACTTGTGCGACAGTCATGTGTAGCTCTGTCTTCTCTCTGATGGACTGGATGCTCTGGTCCAACTCATCATTGTAGTCCTGAAACTTAGCACAGTGCTTGGTGCAGGATAGGCATTCAGCATGTTTGTTGGATAGAAATAATTAAAGGAAAAACTTGTAAAAAAACAAAAAAAAACAAAAAAAAAAAACCAAGCCTATAGGAAAATTCTCATGGTCAGTGCTATATAAAAAATCATTTTTCTTTCAGATAAAGAGCTACCTTGAGTCTCAGTTATTTGGCACCAGCTTTCCAGCAGGCATTGTGATAGTCCCCAGTAATGTAAAGATGAATCAGATATAGCCCACAGTTAAAAGAACTTACAGGCAGTTACAGGACACATTCAAGTAAATAGTCACATTGTAATGTGTTAAGTAGTAGGTTAGAATGCAGCGCAGGGTTAATTCTATGGGAATTCCAAAGCAGAAATGTCTGACCCATCTGAGGATCAGGATGAGGGGAGAGGGGAAAGCATTGGATGGTCAGGGATAGAGACAGCTGAGCTGGTACCAGAGCTGGGTCTCCCCAGTCTTTTGGAAGTGATTGTGAACACACAGGACTAGATGGTGGATCTTAGTTCTCCCAGCAATGTTTATTTGAACAATTTGGCATTTCACTGAATAGCAGGTGACTGAGCATGAATTTACAGAGGAAGGATCCATAGGTGGCACCTTTAAAAAAGAGCTAACTCCTGCAGTCAGTGGTTACCTCTAGCAGGAATGTGATCTGAAAAGGCAGCGGGAGGGATGGTTACAATGAGTTTGCAACAGACTGGAATGCAAGTCAAGAAAGTGCAAGACAGAAGAGCTGCCACGGAGGAAAGTTCCCAGTTCTTCAGAAAGGGCTCCTCAGGACACATCGCTCTGCAGGTTCGTGACACTCAAAAATGACCATTCCTCCCTCATGCTTGCAATATTGGAAGCTACCCCATTTAACAGACAATCACACTGTGAAGCAATGGCCCCCCTTTTGCCTCTATCCCGCTGTATTAGTTTGATAGGGGAGCTATAACAAACCACAGACCAGGAGCTTAAACACCAGAAATTTATTTTCTCACAGTTTCAGAGGCTAGAAGTCCAAGATCAAGGTGTTGGCAGTGATGGCTCCTTTTGAAGCCTCTCTCCTTGGCTTGTAGATGGTCTTTTTCTTATGTCTTCACATTGTCTTCCCTCTGTGTTTGTCTATGTCTTAATTCATTCTTACAAGGACAATGATTATATTGGGTTAGGGCCCACTGCATGATTTCATTTTATATTAATTATGTTTCTAAAGGCCCTATCCCCAAATACAGTCCCCCTCAGATTCTGGGCTACTAGGGGTAAGGACTTCAATGTATGAATGGAGAAGGGGACATGATTTAGCCTATAGCATCTACTGAAATGGATCTTATTCTGTGTTAGACTAAGTTTTCTATTCATGAGGAATTTCAAAATTCTGAGAGGGGAAAATTATCTCCCTGAGGTGTGCTAGCATCCCTTTGGAAGAGGCAAATGCTCTCTCAGCTAGTAATAGAGCTTGGGAGGACAGGTCCTAAAGAAGGCAGAGATAGGTTGATGAAAGTTTGAGTGTCAAGGTCTGCCACTATGAGTCCTGGGAGCTATAGACTATTTAGCAGGAGAAAAAAATGCATGACCACTATCAAGAAGTATTTCTAGATAAGCATTTCCAAGAAACTGGCCAATAAATTTCAAGAAAAGAAATCTGAATATCCAGGTCTTCAGTAATGTGTTGTGATTGCATTTCATGTTCTTAATAAATATTTACTTTGATACTTAATTTTGAATTCACAATTTTGTATTCTTTCCTCAAGCTTCAGCCTCTGCCTCAAATTTAGATCTGCCTTGTAGAAGAAGATGAAAAGGTGAAATCCTTTCTCATAGCTTGGACACTGAAATGTCCACAAATCCAGGGTAGATGGAGTTCCAGAGTTGGGGTGTTAGGTATGCCATCTACTAAGGAGAGGGAGGAGAGAGTTGGGAAGTGAAACACTCAGGCAAAATGTATTTTATTTCTGGAAGTCAACAACAGTAATAAGGCAGAGTGGACAGAACCTATGCACTGGTGCTGTCTAGTCTTCATGGAACTTACCTACCTTTGAAGTATTCAGTCTGGGCCTGATATTAAAGCTACAATTTTCCACTATAAAGACAAAAAGGAAGGAAAAAAAAAAAAACTTTCACTGGAAAATAGTTTAAAAAAATTAACAAAACAGGAAACAACATGTGTTGGAGAAGATGTGGAGAAAGGGGAACCCTCTTACACTGTTGGTGGGAATGCAAGTTGGTGCAGCCTCTTTGGAGAACAGTGTGGAGATTCCTCAGGAAATTAAAAATAGAGCTTCCCTATGACCCTGCAATTGCACTCCTGGGTATTTACCCCAAAGATACAGATGTCGTGAAAAGAAGGGCCATCTGTACCCCAATGTTTATAGCAGCAATGGCCACGGACACCAAACTATGGAAAGAACCAAGATGCCCTTCAATGGACGAATGGATAAGGAAGATGTGGTCCATATACACTATGGAGTATTATGCCTCCATTAAAAAGGATGAATACCCAACTTTTTTAGCAACATGGATGGGACTGGAAGAGATTATGCTGAGTGAAATCAGTCAAGCAGAGAGAGTCAACTATCATATGGTTTCACTTATTTGTGGAGCATAACAAATAGCATGGAGGACAAGGGGCGTTAGAGAGGAGTAGGGAATTTGGGTAAATTGGAAGGGGAGGTGAACCATAAGAGACTATGGACTCTGAAAAACAATCTGAGGGGTTTGAAGTTGGGGGGGGTGGGAGGTTGGGGTACCAGGTGGTGGGTATTATAGAGGGCACAGCTTGCATGGAGCACTGGGTGTGGTGAAAAAATAATGAATAATGTTTTTCTGAAAATAAATAAATTGAAAAAAAAAAAAAGCCTATACATTGGCTCTAAAATTATTTTTTAACAAGAACTAAGAGACTCCTTTTCTTAGCAACTGAATTCCAACTCACCCAAAACAAACTTTTGTAAAATCAGACCAAGTGACACACAGGGAACCATATAACTCATGTTTACCAGAGCTGCCCAGGCCTGTACCAGGGAATAATCTCAGCTGCACAATACACACCATGACAACTGCCAGGCTTGAGGCCCCAAACCATAAGACCCACGCAAAGGAAGCTGTATTGACTTACATGAAGGCTACCGGGAGGCAATCTCATTCTCCTCATGGTATTTTGTATTTTAAAGGCCAGTCCCTCTCAATATGGCTCCATTATTCCTGGACAATGAGATTACATTTGGAGTTTTAACTTATAATAATTACATCTCACCCTTCAATTTCAGTTTTGGGACTAGCTGGGAGTCAGACATGGCTGTCAGAGAGATGAAGACCAAACATCAGATGTATTACTTAAAATAACTAGATAAGAGAGCTGAATGAGATGGAAAGGCATGGTGAACTATCTCATATTTCCTCCAAACTTCGATTTACCCATAAGCACAGTGGACAACAATAGGCATGCCCAGCCGACCAAGCTGCCCTGGTACTCTGACCACAATGCAAAGAGAAGACCCAGAGATACTGTCCTTGTGGGTGGCTACATCTGAAAGAAATTGAATATAGGAGGAGATGAACCAAACTGCCTGTTTCCAAACTCATACAGTAGATAAATCATGTCTATCCCTCTGAGAAGTGAGTGGAGACAGGAGGGCAAAAAAAGCCCGGGTGGGTCCCTCTGGCCAGAACAATGAGCAGACGGAGTGGAGGCTTCTATCCTATGGTACAGGCAACAAATATCTCATGTCTAAAAAAACTGTATTAATATTTAGATCAAGTAACTGAACTTTCAAAAATATATCAAAAGAATATAATCAGTGACACAAAGAGTTACATACCAGTATTCTCATTTTAACATTAGAGCAGGACAAAAGTCAAAACAATAAGAGAAAAGAATAGCATGTGTCTATTAAAATGTTTGTACATGTTTTTAATAAAATGAAAGACTTTCAGGTTGTAATGGTGAATTTCTTTAAAAGGAAACAAAATTGTACTGCAACATAATCTCAACGTTTTTCAAAAGTGTTCCCACAAAAAATATAAAATGGATAAGAAACACTACGTAGGTGTATTTTCCTTATATTATTACATATTTTTCAAATGCTCTACAAAGAGCAAATACTAATAATATAATCAGACCAAGATTATTTCTTCAATTTGCCCCATGTATTAAATCCACAATGTTAACTATGTATACAAATTTCATATAATAAAAAGGATTATACAAAAAGAAACCTAAACCTGTGTAGCACATTACTAAACAACAAATATCAAAAAAGTAAAAAAAAAAAAATCAACAAAACAACAAACAAAAAAACAACAAAACAGCACATTGCCATAAAGACAACAACCATCCATATCTGTATGAATATCCCCATATTTCTGCAATATAAAGTAGAAAACATATATTTTATCCTACTGTTGTAATCTACCTAAAAAGGTGAGGATAAATATCTAATATACCTATTGATTCTAGCAAAGCTAATCAATGATCAAATAAATTACTGTTTGTGAGCAAAAGCAATATTAACATTTTTAAAAGATTATTTTATTTCATTTCATTTCATTTTATTTTAATTTATTTAGAGGAAGCAAAATAGGAGGGGCAGAGGGAGAGGGAGAGAGAGAGAACCTCCATCAGATTTTGGGCTAAGTGCAGCCCGATGCAGGGTTCAATCCCACAACCCCGAGATCATGACCTGAGCTGAAATTAAGAGTCAGACCCTTAACTGACTGAACCACCCACGCGCCCTTCAACATTTATTTATTCGTTTATTTCTTCCACTTAAATTCAATTAATTAACATACAGTGTATTATTAGTTTCAGGGGTAGAGTTCAGTGATTCATCAGTCTTAAATAAAACCCGTGCTCATTACAACACATGCCCTCCTTAATGTCCATCACCCACTTACCCCATCCCCCCACCCCTATCCCCTCTAGGAACTCTTAGTTTGTTTCTTATGATTGAGAGTCTCTTATGGTTTGTCTCCCTCTCTGATTTCATCTTGTTTTATTTTTCCCTCAACATTTAATTATACATGATAAGGGTTGCCAGATAAAATAAAGTCTGTTTAATCAAATTTGAATTTCAAATAAATAACTTTTTTATTATAAGTATGTCCTTTGCAGTATTTGAGAGTCCATGGAATATTTGGAACATACTTGCACCAAGAAATTATTCATTATTTATCTAGAATAACAATTTAATTGGCCACCCTGAATTTATATTTGCTCAATCTGGCAATGTTGCCCATGAAGTCATTTCAGAAAGCCACGTTCTCTCTCCTAAATATCCATTACTCTAGTTCCAGCAGGGGCCAAAACAATTGAATTAACCAGAAAGCACTCATCAAATGAAAACTAGAGCTTTCTAATTCAGAGGGAAACACTCCTAGGAAGGACACCTGAACGGATTCCATGCTTGTAAAACTTGTGGTGTATACTGCATTATAATTGCCTTTGCAAGGTTCTCTCCATCCCCATTCCAGCTGCAAGTCTCAGATAAAACAGGACAGAAGGGAATCCAACCTGCTCATTTCCCAACTAAACACTAAATGGAATATGTAGGAGCCAGCAATCCTTCCCCTATCTGAGAGCCACCCCCCTGCACTGCTCCATGCAGCAGTTGCAGGAGGGAGGCCTATATCAGCAGTGGTTCCTCTGCAAAGCACAGACATCAGAGAAGCCAGGGATGGCCAGAGCAATATCTGTCACCACTGGAAGAAACAAGGAAGAATTTGCCTGGCTTTCTTCTTACTCCAGAGATGGTTATCAAATATTGTGATCAGAGTAAAATGGAGGTTGAACAAGGACAGGGAGGGCACTTGGACAACCCATGTATTATTATCCTGTGGCTCTTATTCCATTGTATGAACAATAAATACAGACATGGAGCAAAAAATACAGTTATTCACACCCTCTCTATCTCACATACAGATAAGAACTCAATCTCCAAGAAGACTTTGGTAGCCAGGTAGCTCTCTGGATCCTTTATTAAGTGCTGACTCCAGAACCCAAAAGATTTCTGCCCATTGTTTGGTGCATTACTTCCAGGAAATTGTTTTAGAGGAAGATCAGCAGCAACACTGAACTGACAACCCCATCAGCAGGAGTAGGAAGGAATCCAGCAGAGGGTCTCCAAAGAGGACACGTCTCACTGTCTGAGCTTTTAACCAGATGACCCACCATGCCAGAAGGGACTCAGAAGGGCAGCTGCAGGTTCCCCCCTGGGTAATCTGCCCTCTCCTCAATTTTCTGACACCTGCCCCATGCCAGCAAGGAGGTTTTATAGCTTAGTGTAGACAGTGACAAGTCGACAAGTAAATAGCAGCATAGTTAACTCCTGTTGTTCAATCACAAAAATGGCCCTAAGACTCAAGCTAATAAAGTATACATTTATCACCCTGAAATTATACAGTTATTCATGCAACTGTCCTGTTCACCTACAATGGTTCAGCACACATAAAGTGAGGATAAGCACCAATGCCCAACAGTTTGAAATCTATACTATTAGCCCAATGCTGATTGGATGCAAACCAAGAAATAAAAATCATGCTTTTGGTATTTTAATTCTTATTACTTAAATATCATTTGCTTTTAAAACTATTTGTGCATATGTGAATGAATTTCACATTTCATTGCAAAGCCAATGTTATCATCATGTGTGCATAGCATATATTCTTTTAACTCTTTCCTCTGAAACATTATACACTTTAGTTATATTTCATTTGCCTTAAAACACTACGAAAACCCTGTTTCCAGTTCTCTTCACCCAATCTGGCTTCTCAGTTTAAATTTTCTTACCTATCTAGAGTGATTGTCTTCTAATGTCCTATGGCTGGCAGCTTCCATTCAGCCAGCCCTAAAACATACCCAAAGAAGCAGAATGCTGATGGAAATCATTCCTTGCCATTAAGAGTAAGTTCTATTCTCATCTTTCCAATCTACTCTCACTGATACTGGCAAAAAAAAAAAAAAAAAAAGGCATTATTCCATAAAGGACAATAACCAGCTGGCTTTGAAAATCCTTAAAACATTGAAAGGACATTGACATTGAAGACATTAAAATAAGACACTACAGTGTTCTCAACAGAACACTTCTAATAACGATTTGCAAATCAGTCCTCCTCTTAGAGAACCTAAACAACCAGGTGTCCGTTGATACAGGCGACCACCAGTTTGCTTCTTCCTCCCTGAATCCATGCGAGTGTGAGGTGTCAAAGAATCTTTAATTCATTTTGGTTATTATTCTGTAATCTGAATGGACAACATCTAAAGTAAGATGACTCTATTAGGCTGCTTTCTCTTCAAAGAAATGAAAGGGGGATAATCTACTGTATATCTATTATCAGGAAAATAAAACTCGATTGATGTGCATTGTGAAAAGACCACCTCCCTCCTTCAGTACAGTGTTGGGGTGGGAAGTGGTCAAAAGAGAGAAAGCCTGGTTGAGTCCCTGGCTTCTACTTGCCAGAAGGATTGGAAGGAACTTTGCTTAGTGTGCGTGTCAGCTTTATCACATACGACACAGAAATGAAACCCTGACTACCTCGTAGGCCCATTGTAGGAAATGAATGAGATCTTGTAAGCAAAAATATTCTATAAACTGTAATGACCCCAATAACTGCAAGTTCACAACATTTGAGCTCTAGCTACAGAGGAGAGTCAGGCTCTAAGAATTCACCTCAAAGCAAGGGCAGAAATGGTGACTTGGAAATAATGCTTTTATTTTAATATAAGTGTTTTAAATAATGTATATCTGCACCAAGAAGATTTGCTACTCTGGGAAAAAAAAATAGCATGCTGGTATTTTCAATTCGTTTATTTTATGCCACCCATACAGAATAACATAGCCCTCCTCTCTGTAAAAGTCTTTCCTGATCAATAATGTGTTTAACCTCAACATTAAAGTGGTGTTTAAATTAGCACATGATTCTCAAGTTCCTTCTCCAAGAGAGGGTCCACAAAGTAACCTTCTAAATATTGCTTTTGTCTGGGCCAAATCAACTTGAGATGCCAGAAATACATTACCACAAAGCTGCGTTATAAGACAGTGCCATCATAACAAAATGGTGAAAACCAGAGCAGTTTTTATTAATAACAGCAGAACCTAATTTCATGGGTTTTAATTTACCATTTTTACATTTTACTATGACATTATCCAGATATAAATTGTTATGATGAGAAGCTATTCACTAGGGACCAAAAAAATTACAACTCTGCTTTTAAAAAAAAAACTTTGCATATATCAGTGAAGGACACACTAATAAAGATTGGTCTGGAACATTTCTCTTTATGACGATTGACTTATCAGCAATAGTTACTGCCACAGAGTTGGAAATTACATAATTGCGAGAAACTGTAGATATTTGACTTGGCAAGAACCTTAGGCTTATCTGATTTATTTTTGTAAGAATTGGGCCCCATGGATATTTAGAAATGTTTAATGAAAGAACAGTAGAATATAAATGAAACAAGCAAAAATCCTCTTTTCAAAGGCTTCATTTAACTCCATCGTCACTGTTGTGATAACACAAATAAACCAAAGACAAACCTTTGGTGATGGCATTGGGGAAAAAGTGCTGCTCTAAATTAAAACATTATGAGCTACTAACATCTGGACAGTTTCTCCCTCTTCATAATAATTCTCGTCCATTCTCTGCCTACTATTTATCAGTGGGCACTGCATGACATGACAGTGAGATTTGGAAGACATGCACAATAATGAGCCAAAACAGGATGGGGCCATACTCATGTGCAGGCATGTTCTGACCTCTGCACTTGGGAAAGAGGCCATTCCTTGAAGAGAGAGACAGACTGAGAGACACAGAGAGAGACATGGAGAGAGAGAGGGAAGTATATTATTAACCCCAGGCTGTTCTCCTCCTTTGGATCTCCAGTGGCTGGTCAATGCTTGTTACAAAGCTGATTTTCACAGAGTGCTTTGCTGTAGAATAGAAGTAAAATGAGTTCACATTGTGAGATCAGGCCTAGCAGTGAATGGGTTAATCAAACCCTAAAAACAAGGAAAGCCACCCATTTCAGAAGTTAGTCACCTATCCTTCATTCCTTTGGAAACATTGATTGAGGACCATGATGAAGCAGAGTGGTATCATGCATCAGAATACAAAATATAATCAAAGTGTTGTAGCAGAGAACAACATATAAATGATAACTAAAGTGTGATGCAATGTGTTTGATAACAGAGAGATGAACATAATGTTATAGGAGCACCAAGGAGCATCTGGTTAGAGTTGCCACAAGCTTGGTAGTTTCAAAATTCTCTTGTTTCCATTAGTAAAAGAGGAATATAGTGCTGGGTTAAATACTCCCCCTGCCTTGAGGCTATTTTTTTTGAAGATTTTATTTATTTATTTGACAGCAGAGATCACAAGTAGGCAGAGGCAGGCAGAGAGAGGAGGAAGCAGGCTCCCTGCTGAGCAGAGAGCCCGATGTGGGGCTCGATCCCAGGACCCTGGGATCATGACATGAGCCGAAGGCAGAGGCTTTAACCCACTGAGCCACCTGGCGCCCCTTGAGGCAATTTTTTAAAGCAGAGATAAAAATTATTATAAAGAATTGACCCCCCCAAAGAAATATAAGTAATGGGATTTTAGCAGCCCACTTATTTCACGGACACCTATGCATATAAAAATATTATTATAAGATTTATTTGTACATTAAAACATATCAAGCTTGTGGTTTTCTGATCACTATAAAAATGTTCATGCATAGAAATACTTCAAATGTTATAATATCCTTGTATACTCAAAGTCATAAGAGTAGCAAAGTTTTTCACATTAGAATATTATTCAGATTTAATAATGAATAACTATCCTACAGAACAAGTCTCTTCAATGATACACTTGCTAACTGACTGGCAAAATGAGCAGAACTCTAACCTAATACTTACATAAACACAGTAAGTTTTGACTATTTTCAATTTTGTTTCAATAAAAATGACCCAAGCTCTTTTTAGATCCTTTGTATTTTATCTTTCATTATCTCTGAGTAGTAAAATAATGGTCGTGGCATGTTGAAAGCTTAAAATTATGGTCTGAAAGCTACGTGGAGGTAAGAAATTGGGGCAAGAAACAGTACAGGCAGGGAGACAAGGAAGAAGGCTCTTAATTTATTTAACAAAGCTATATTTGCCCAGTGTTAAGAGTTAGCAATTCTAAAACTATTTTATGTATACTCAGAAATTGAGGAATGAATATGCTGGGTGGAGCCAAAAGGAGGAAGTTACAAATATGAAGGGAAGGTCAGAATGAACCCTGTAGAGCTGGATTGTGATTGGAGATATCTGTATCAGCTCATGGTTTTTAATATCTTAGACAGGTAGGTAGACAAACAGATGTGCAAATAAACTTAGGTGTATGCATGTGCCTGTGTGCCTGTGTGTGTGTGTGTGTGTGTGTGTGTGTGTGTGTATCACATAGCCCATCCATTGGAAGGGCCTAGAATACTAGAAACAACATGCCACTTAATGCTTACATATTAGTTTCTATATACTATTGTCCACTAAAAGGAAATAGAACTCTAGAGAAATAGATGATTCCAGGGATGGAAGAGAAAAAGTGCAAGGTAAGACTAGAAAGTTCTGTTTTTCTCAAAATAAGAAAGTGCTGAAGAATCATGGGGACATTTCAAGGGTATATAGGAAGCCACTTGGAAGGATTCCAACTAGCTAAATTTGGGACAATATGACCACCTTAAAAATATGATAACAATGAATTATAGCCATTCATTATCCATTTTATTGAATAAAATAAAAATCTGAGTCTGTACATACAAAAATGAGTAAGTTCATGGGAAGAGAATGTATTTTATTAGAGGAGGATGCCATCTAGTAAGTAAAGAAGGAATGGAGCTAGACAATCATCAGTGAAGCTAAAACTAGAGGTGAAAGTTGATGAATGATGAGATATTTGGACGGTCTCTTAATGTATCTCCTCGCAACTATACATTACACACAAAGGAGCAATTAGCAATTTCACTATGCAGAAACCTGAAAGACACAAATTCAACCAAATATTCAAAAATCACCAACATTAGGACAAAATGACATTGTGATCTTCCTAATGAGATGTACTGAGAAGGACACAGTATTGCTTCAGTGACATTATTCCATAAATAAAAGAAAAATAATTATAAATTGGTAGGCATAGGGTACAGTCTGTGTAGGATGATGTGGAAGGGACCAGAAATGACAGCGAACATGCAATTGGAGGCATGGTTGGTTTTGGATATTAAGGAAGTCAAGCTAAAAGATGCCAAGAGGTGACCTGGCCAAATGTGGCGGGGAGGAAGGGATAGGTATCTAGGATAAGCTCAGGATGTATTTTTACCTGACCTACCAGAAGGATGGTGGTGCCGTCCACCGGAATAAGAACACAGGAGTAGAACCGAGCTTTTTTTTGTTTTAATGGGGAGGAGGAAGTGGCCAGGAGAGGGGACTAACTGGGGGAAAAAAAAAAAAGGAGAGGCTATCAATCTCAAAGCCAAACTCCAAAAAACTGACAAAGGTCATGAACACCCATTTTGTCCATATGCATTACCAAAAATAACAAAAGCAATCTGGACTGGACGTGGCACTCTATTCTGATCTGCGCAGCACAGACAGACATTCATCGCTGACCTATATTTTGCAGTAATATCAAGGGGGAGCACCACTAGAAACAAGCTGCTTGCTCCTTAAATAGCAAACACACATATTTTCTCACCAGGAAATAGCACAGACCCCAAGTCTAAAACAAGCCAAAGGAAAACAAAGAGACAAGCCTCCTAGTCTCCTGTTCATGAGGCCCTGAAGTTCGGGGCAAGGCCCTCTTCATGGGGTCCAGATAAAATCCTCCCAGAGATCCTGAAATTTGTTTATGCAGGTGAATCAGGAGGCAGGGGCCCTGGGAAGAGGATGGTTACTGACTGCCTGCTCGGTGCCAGGCACTGGGCTTCAGCCTTTACTGTTCCTTGTTTCCTGTCTCTCTAGGAGGTCAGTATTATTATCATTCCTGTTTCACAAATGAGGAAACAGGCTGTGAGGTTAAGCAACCAGCAGAGGCCCCTGGGCAGTGGCAACACTAATGTTCAAAGCCAAGCCTGCAGATGACAAAGCTGCTTCTTTTCTCAGCAATGTGTTGCCTGTCTGAAAGAGGTAAGCGTGCTTGCTGGGAGCTCCTGGTGGCTGGAAGGGAAGGACCAAGAACTGCCACCTCTGAAGTGGGAAGCAAAGGCAGAAGGCAATGGAGATAACATTAAATGTCCGTATAACCTGTAGCCCACTGACAAATACTTGAGGCCGGCAAAGTACAAATTCCTCCAGAAAGCTCCCAATCGTCTTAATTTTAACACCTAGCTAGAGGCTAGAGGCTAAAATAACCTTGGTTTGAGAACAGCAAGGTCTCCAGTATCCTGGGAGTCTTCTTTAGCCTGGGAAAATCCTTTTGGAACTTCCCTTACTTTTACTTCCCCCAACCCCAAAGTATATAATCAGTTGTTCCCGGAGCAGCTGCTCTTTCTGCCCAGGGGTGCTGTATCCATGCTTTAATAAAACCACCTTTTAGAATGGCCAAAATTAACAAAACAGGAAACAGCATGTGTTGGAGAGGATGTGGAGAAAGGGGAACCCTCTTACACTGTTGGTGGGAATGCAAGTTGGTGCAGCCTCTTTGGAGAACAGTGTGGAGATTCCTCAAGAAATTAAAAATAGAACTTCCCTATGACCCTGCAATTGCACTCCTGGGTATTTACCCCAAAGATACAGATGTCGTGAAAAGAAGGGTCATCTGTACCCCAATGTTTATAGCAGCAATGGCCACGGTCGCCAAACTATGGAAAGAACCAAGATGCCCTTCAACGGATGAATGGATAAGGAAGATGTGGTCTATATACACTATGGAGTATTATGCCTCCATCAGAAAGGATGAATACCCAACTTTTGTAGCAACATGGACGGGACTGGAAGAGATTATGCTGAGTGAAATGAGTCAATTATCATATGGTTTCACTTATTTGTGGAGCATAACAAATAGCATGGAGGACAAGGGGTGTTAGAGAGGAGAAGGGAATTTGGGTAAATTGGAAGGGGAGGTGAACCATGAGAGACTATGGACTCTGAAATCCAACTGAGGGGTTTGAAGTGGCGGGGGGGTGGGAGGTTGGGGTACCAGGTGGTGGGTATTATAGAGGGCACGGCTTGCATGGAGCACTGGGTGTGGTGAAAAAATAATGAATAGTGTTTTTCTGAAAATAAATAAATTGAAAAAAAAAAATAAAACCACCTTTTTGCACCAAAGAGATCTCAAGAATTCTTTCTTGGTGGTCAGTTCCCAACCCAACAATACTACTCCAAGGACTATATCACCTCCACACAGGAAATAACTTGACGAAAATGCAGGGGCCGTATGATGAACATGCGTATGGGTAGGTGCCTCATCTTTTGTTGTTTGTCCTTCCGTCCTTCCTTCCTTCCTTTCTTCTTTCTTTCTTTCTTCTTCCTTCCTTTCCTCTCTTTTCCTTTCCTCTCCCCTCCTCTCCTTTCCTTTTCCTTCCTTTCCCTCTTTCTTTCCTCAAATAATCTAATAGAGAAAGCCCCTTAGTCCCCACAGCTTCTCTCAGCTGATAAAGTACTGAAGGCCTCCGGCCAGGAGGCATTTCCCTGTTTTGTTTTACTCAAAATTTGACTCTGGAAAACAGAAGCATTAGGACATCGCACAGAACCAGACAGCTCGGACGGCGGCTGTGAAATCCGGGACACATCCTCCTCCCCACACGGCAGTTCCAGGTGTACCATTTATGTGCCATGAACCTGAGGAGGGCACATACTGAAGTCCTATTTAGCACTTGGTTCATCTGACCGGCATGCGGCAGGAAACTGGATCATTTCTTTTTTCCCCTTGGATGAGGTGTAGCAAGCTGATTAATGATGTGAGGGAGAGTGGGCTAAGGAGGGGAGTTCTACAAATGTTTCCTTTCTGAGAGCCATGGCAGGCATGGGGAAAGAAAGGTGTGCATTGTAAGAAGGTGGCAGGCAGTATTGGCTAATTAGGGTTTGCTTAATGCTGGTGAGTGTTGAACATTCCTGCTAATGGCTGTTACTAATGGGAGAAATGGGATCATTTGTTAACTTTACTTAGGAAAGTGAGTGTTGAAGGCAGGATGGAGAAAAAACGGTGAGCAAAGCCCATTCTGGCTAAGCCAAACGAAAAGTGGAAAAAACTCTTCATGATTTTCTTTAGGAAAGCAAGACCCCGATTTCACATGGGTATCAAGCTCCCTCACCTTTATAAGAAAGTGGTCACCAACTTCTACTTTGCCTTCCTGATTTTCAGTCCCTTTGGCCCTCTTCCAGTTGACCTTTTCTCCCTGTTCAACATGCAGATTTTTAAATGGAAGTTGTCTTGGAAGCATGTGTTATTAAGAACTTACTGTGAACTGTATTCCTTGCTTTGACTTGCATGATTTCATTCAAGTTTTACAACACAATTGTGAGATGTATATATGCATCTAATTCCCATTTTACAGATGAAGATTGAAGCCCAAAGCCCTATCTACACAACTACATGGCATTTTTATTCTTCAAGGCCTTATGTTTTATAGAGCATCTTTACCTTTAAGACTCCCTCAGGATAATGTTTAACACTTATTTTCTAAAGTACTAGTGTTTTTCTTTTCTTTTAATTCTTTCCCAACCCATCTGACACATTCCATTCCAGTGTCCCACAGAAAGAGTTCTCTGGCCCTTTGAATTCATTATAACCTCTGAGTCATGGGGGTAATCAAGATGGACTGGCCAAAGAAATATGAACTTGGAAAACAGCTTATTCTTCACTAGTGAATTCTGACTGTCATACTCTCTTCTCTGGACAGCCTTCCCAGAACTTGTACATTGTAGCCATGACATACATAGGTAGAAGTCTGACATAAAAGTCATCTGAGCAGAGCTTAGTATATATGCAATTGGCCTCCAGTCAATATTTTGAACAAAGAATTTCCACTTATCAGCTTTCAGCAAGAGTACTCTGCATATGCACTATGAATAGAGTTGATATGAAGAGAGGTTGCTCCTTAATCATGCTCTCAGACCTGTAAAGACACGTTCTCATCCAATAGGGTTTATATTTAGAAATATGAAGACTCATTTTTTAGAGTATTGAATTAACTGCATAGGATTTCAGATTGACCTGCTGTTAACCTGGGTATTGGAGAAGTTCCCTCAAGGGAAAGTACAATTAAGCAGAGGCAAGTAGGACTGAGAATCTTTGTTTGTTCATTTGTTTGTTTAAGATTTTACTTATTTATTTGACAGACAGAGATCACAAGTAGGCAGAGAGGCAGGTGGGGGTGGGGGAGAGCAGGCTCCCTGCTGAGCAGAGAGCCCAATGCGAGACTCGATCCCAGGACCCTAAGATCATGACCTGAGCCGAAAGCAGAGGCTTAACCCACTTGAGCCACCCAGGCGCCTCTAGGACTGAGAATCTTGATTCTACCCATTGTCAGTTTTGTGACTTTGGATGTTACCTCACTCTGCTTGGTAGCTGAAAAGTAGTAAATAGTATAAAATGCATAAAATGTCTTTTAATTCCTAAAGATTTCAAACCATCCCAATAGCAGCAGCATCCCAAAAGAGGAAAGAAAAAAAGAAAATTAGTCTCTCCAAAACTTTGAAGACCTGAACACTTACACAACTTCACTTCCTCAGAATTATATCAGATAAAGCAAGCCATGGGCAGGCCTGAATTCAAGGGGTGGGAAAGAGACTCTACTTCCTGTTGGGAATGGCTGCAAAATAAGGTGCATGACTCAATGAGCCACAGAACCAGGTACTCTGAGCCAAACAACTATAGGTATTGCCTATGTATTTCTCCCTAAGAAACCTTCAAACTAGGTGTTATGCACCCATTGTATAAACATGATAAACAAGGCTTAGAGATATTAAGAACTTATCTGAGATTAACCAAGTAGTTACTAGCAGATCTGGATTTTAAACAGAGCTTTTACTCCAAAATCAACACTGATAACTTAGATATATACTTGAAAGGCCAATCATGAGCAAGTCCCATGTTTCTATAGGAAGGAGCTAAGAAAAACACATTACTTTATCTTTACATTTATTTCCTAGGACTGTTCCAAAGAAAACATCTTAGGTATACAAACTCTCTATTTAGGTGTCAAGGTGCTTCCAAGTCTGTTCAATGCCAGTCTCAACAATCTATAGGGAAGTGTCCACCATTCCTCCAAAAGTGTCCAAATATATGAATCCAAGGAACATAGGAACAGACTCAAACAACTCTTCACATATTACTTTTCCCAGCCCATATTCTCAAAACATAGGAAATGTCTTTAAATCAAGTGCCAGGAGATGCCTTAGCTAGCCCATGTTCACAGAGATGGATGATGTCAGTTAAATGAGTGCTGTAGGCAATATTTTAAGGTAACTCCTCCACAACAAAACCCTCACCCTTGAATAATTACCTCCCCTGTGAATACAAGGGGACGTTACTCCCATGATTATGTTATTGTAAATGGCAAAAGGGATTTTGTAGCTATAATTAAGGGTACATATCATTTGACTCTGAGTTAACTGAAAAGGAGATTATCCAAGTAGGCACAACCTCATCATGTGAGTTCTTTAAAAACAGAGTTTTCTCTGTCTGCTAACAGAAGAGAAAGGCAGAAAGATTCAAAACATGAGGAATTCAAACAAGACAGGTTCTCCATTAATGAGATGGAGAATGAGAATGACCTCCAGGAGCTGAGAGTAACCCTTGACCAACATCCAGCAACTTGGACTTCAGTACCACGATCACAAGATACTAGATTCTGCCAACAACATGAATGGGCTTGGAAGCAGATTTTTCCCCAGAGCTTCTAGATAAGAGCCCAGCCTGGCTGACACCTTGATTTCAGCCTTAGGAGACCTTGAGCAGAGAACCCAGATGAGCCGATCTTGATTTCTGTTTTGCAGAACAGTGAGATAATAAACTGACATTTTTTAAAGCTGCTAAATGAGTGAGGATTTGTCATACAGCAGTGGAAAATGAAAACAGCAAGCTGATCCAAGTGGCAGATGGAAGCATTAGGAAAACCTGAGTCTCTCCTTTTCTCCCCAACCCCTCTCTGTAATATCAGGCAAGGCATACCTGTGTTGACTTATCTTACTATTTACTCTGTGATATGGACAGTGTCCATGGCTCACTATACTACATTTTCTATTATAGTATTGATTTGAAATTTATCATTAGACCACATGTTCCACATATTTTCATTTTCAATACCTCACCTTACTTAAGTAGTAGAACATCAGTCATAGAATTATATCAATGCTCTATGCAATATTCTGTTCATAATTCACCAAAACAAAATGATAATTCATACCCATTATTGCCAGGCACCTTATTATAGTATCAGTAACCTTCACAACCTCTATGAAAGGTAGATATTATTCCAATTTGGAGGTCAACAGAATTAAAGTTTGGATGAAGTTAAGTGGTCCAAAGATACTGACTAGCAGAAGTTGAATTTTAATCCAGCTCAGTCTTACTTCTAAATTCAGAACTCTATTGGAGAGTGGTGCATAGATCTATAAAATGGGCTGTGAAGAAAGAAGATTAGTGATCACCTCATGCTGGAAATGGGCAGATGGGGGATGATATCTTAACGGTGTTAGTTTTTTTTTGAAATGATGACAATATTCTAAAAGTGATAGTAACGGTTGTACAACTTTGTGAATATACTAAAAGCCAACGATTTATACACTTTAAATGGGTGAATTGTATAGTTTGTTCATTGTATCTCAATAAAGCAGTTTTCTTTTTTTTTTATTTATTTGATAGACAGAGAGAGATCACAAGTAGGCAGAGAGGCAGGCAGAGAGAGAGGGGGAAGCAGGCTCCCCGCTAAGCAGAGAACCCGATGTGGGGTTCGATCCCAGGACCCTGAGATCATGACCCGAGCTGAAGGCAGAGGCTTAAACCACTGAGCCACTGAGGCACCCCACAATAAAGCAGTTTTCTACAAAGAAAACTGAGAAGGATCTTAAGGAGAAGTTGAGGGATATAAGGTGAGGGAAGTAGGTAAGGAATGGGTAATGGGATAAGTTATGGGAAGCCTTGCATATCAGGCTATTCTGACTGAAATATATTCCTTCAAAATTAATGGTTCCCCGTAAAAAACATTTTATGTATTTATTTGACAGAAAGAAGGGGAAGAGAGAGAGAATGCATAAGCAGCAGAAGTGGAAGAGGGAGAAGCAGCCTCCCCACTGAGCATGAACTTAGGATCATGACCTAGCCAAAGGCAGTCACTTAACCAACTGAGCCACCGAGGCATCCCCCAACAAAGGGTTTTAAATAAGGGAGTGAAAAATCCTTTTAGTGTTTTAGAAAGATACCTCCAGTGGGTACGAAGATGGATTTGAGAAGAGGGATGCCATACTATATACTAGGAGGTTGATAAAGAGACTCCTGCTTAACTCATTGAAAGATGGGACTTGACCTAAAGGTAACGGAATAGAAGGCCTAGTGCCTGAGAAACAATGCAGAGAGAAAAGAGATGTAACTTTTTAAGAGCCTGAGATAAGGGAGGAGAAGTTAAAGACAACTGGGCTTTTTAGTTTGAGAGGTCAGCTTTGCAAGGACAATGCCACCTGGCCATTTGTAGAGCATGGGGGGACAGGACAGTGGAATTTTTAAAGCTCCTAAATCATTTTATTATGCAGCCAAGCATGTGAACCTCTGACTTTGATAGTTTCTTTCTGGTTGAGGCTGACAGAAGAGGACACAGCTTTTGCGTGCCAAATGCTTGTAGCCCAGCCAACAAAACATGGATCTGCTGAATAGAGGTGAAGCCTCATCATGAATAACTTGGGGTCTGATGGGCCCATCCAAGTGGCAGTCTCACTGATGGTGGCTTTTATTAACACATAAAATTTAAGGTAAGGAGAAGATTATTTGAACTGGTTAACATGGAATCAGTAGGCTAGCTACAACCATACTGTGGGAAGAAAGAATTCCTAACTACTCTAGTATAGTCATTATCAAAGTGTGGTTCTCAGACCAGCAACATCAACTTCATCTAGGTACTCGTTAGAAATTCGTTGCATTCTAATCCAAACCTAATGATCACAAGCCCTGGAAATGAGGCCCAACAATCTGTGCATATTTTTTTAATGAAGTAAACTTCTTAAAATTTTGAAATAATTATAGACACATAATCAATTGTAAGAAACAATAGAGAACAATCCCATCACCTTTGCCCAGTATATCCCAATGGCAGCATCTTGCAAAACTATAGTACAGTGTCACAGCCAGGATATCAACACTGATACAATCAAGTCAAAAATAAGAGTTCTTCTACCATCATAAAGATCTTTCATTTTGCCCATTTATAACCATAATTTCCTCTTGCCCTCATCTACTTCTTAAGCCCTGGCCACTACTGTCCCCATTTCTATAGTTTTATTATTCAATAATGTTATATAAATGGAATCAAACAATATAATTTGGGGGGTTGGCTTTTTTCATTAAGTATAATTCTATGGAGAGTCACCCAGGTTGTGTGAATCAACCAATCAATCATTTTGTTTCTTTGTATTGCTTAGTAGGGATGTTTGTGTAACCATTCACTTACTGCAGTCTTGTTTCAATGAGCCATCCAGGCAATTCTGCTGCAAGTTTGTTTTTGAGAACCACTGATCTCTAGACAAAGAACTTAAAAAGAAGGGAAGAAAAAAAGCTTTTTTTCTACTGCCACTTCCTACTCACTGACCTTATAGGTCTTCTTGGAGATACAGAAAACCACTTCTTTTCATCTTCACCACTACAGTTAACACAGTACTCTCTATCCTTTTAGTAACTGTTCTGGACACCAGGAAGACAGCAATGGAAAAGGTATACAGGTTCCTGCTCATGATTAACCTTCAGGACAGTGGGGCCAGAGGAGATAATAAACAAAGTCGGGTCAAAATAAATGCTATCTGCTTTCAGGCCAACCAACCCAAGGTGGCCCTCTTGAACATAGCTCCAACATGAGCACTTGAATTCTGATGGGCCCAGCCAACTACATGTTTGAATCTACTGGTCACTGAGAAAAGATTTTGTACTAAGGAACTTTTGCTGAAAAAGAAGATACTCAGGAAAATATTATTTGTAACAGCAAAATCCTGGAGATATTCCAAATATTCAATAGTAGGGAAATACTTATGTAAATTGTAGCAGACCCACTCTAGAGCATATAGAGTCATCAAATTGTTGATTACTCAAACAACATAATATAATGAAAATACCTTTTTCTAACTGCATATAGAAAAAAATAAAAGAAAAAAATCAAGATATTGACTTATATATACTGTATAATTCTAATAATATTTTATGAATGAAGAAAGATTAAACTTTAAGCAAATGGATGAGGAAACTTTGGAAGAATATGATTATAATTATGACTATCAGGATACTGAGTTCACAGATGCCAACTTTTTTCAAACTCTCTAATTTTCACTAATTTCATTATCTTTGAACCTATCTACATACATATAAAGATTTTAAAATATTAATAAATGTTGACATTATGACATGTTAGTGACTTTGTGTCTTTTCACTCAGAGAAGAAAAACTATAAAGGTAATAGAGCCACTCTCCACAATATTAATTTCAATAGCTCAGGGTGGACATCGTGAAGAAAAAGATTCTTCAGAGTCTTCCAAGTATACTAGTGTCTAGTTGTATTCCTCAATATGCATATTATGTTATGAAAATCTCCTGGCTAACGGAAAGTTGACTAGTGTCACAATCTCACAAAAAAATAAGAAATAGCAGAAGGATGGCCAAGTAGGAATTGTGTCCCACAAATGACTCTCCCATGTCCTCCTCACTCCGTCAGGGGAATGGGTATACTCCTCTCAGTAACCATGGCAAGAATCAAAACACATTTGCCAAATAGATGAAGAATGACTATGTAGACATGTTTGTGGTATTCTACAATATCTTTTAAGCCTTTTATAGAGCTCTTTTCTTAAAACAAAAATTTTATCCACAACTAAAACTGACAGTGAAAATTTCATTATAAAAACCAATTTTGGGTGATCTGGGAAGGGTGCACGACAATGTCAGAACTTTGCACTGTCTTGGCTTTATTACTGAGGTTGAACTCATAGAGTTCAAATCCAAAACAAACAGAAGATATGTTTCTGTGACGGCTAATTTTATGTAACAACTGGACTGGGCTAAGGGATGCTCAGATAGCTGGTTAAACATTATTTGGAGTGTATATGTAAGGATGTCTCTGGAAGAGATTAGCATCTGAATCAGTAAACTGAATAAAGAAGATCCACAAACATCATCCAATCCAGTGAGAGTTCAAACAGAGCAAAAAAGGTGGAGAAAGAGTGAATTCTCCCTCTCATATTGAGATTAAACACCCATCTTCTCCTCCGGCCCTCTGAGGTCACAGCTCCTGATACTCAAACCTTTTACCCTGAGGCTTAAACCAGTGGTTCCTCAGGATTTCAGGCCTTTGAACTTGGATTGGGAGTTCACCATTGGCTCTCCTAGTTTTCAGGGCCTTCAGATTCAGACTGACTCATATCACTGGTCTTTCCGGTTATCCAGCTGGCTAATGGCATACTGCATGACTTTTCAGCCTTCACAACCACATGAATCAGTTTCTATAATAAATGACTTCTTATATGTCTGTATATCTCCTATTAGCTCTGTTTCTCTAGAGAACTCTAACACAGCTGCCTACATGCTATGTGTAGTTTTCAGTGCTCAACAACAAAGTTAATCAGAAGATAATAAAGGAAAACAAATCAGGAAATCTAAAAAAAATACAAATTATTATTTAATATCAACCTCAGCACTCATAGCAAAATGATACATTTAAATTTCAGTACATAAAATAATTCAAAATACTAATGAGGCTCATATTCTATCCTAGACTGTGTATCATGGGAAAAGACCAATAATCAAGGAACTTATTGAATATATGGACTTTGATTTACATGGAAAAGTCATGGAGAGGACCAAAAGCAAAAGCCAATATTGGCGGTAGGCTAGAAGGACTAGTCAAAAACCAAAAACTCTTTCATTCCCTCATATCTGCAAAATCTTTTTCCTGTGTTTTATAGAACACAAATCTCAGAGCTCTCCTCTTCCTAACTGCTATTTTAACTATCCCTCCTAGCCTGCCCTCCTTGCTCTTGTCTCCAACAGTAGGTCTAGAGAGTTTAGGATATGGGAAGAATCACCAAACTAACATTTGATTGATTATACATGTTTAGGAATAGTAAGTATTTTTAAACTTCTGTTCCTACAAACAGATTGCATTGGGGATTAGAGATTTCTATTTGAACTCTCTAGTATAGCTACAGCAGAATTATGAATAAAACAGTGAAGCAAATATTCATTAATCACTTATAAATACCAGGCACAGTCTTAAGTACTTCATACTAGCTCAACTATCACAACTACAATTTGATGTTGATACCATCATTTTCTCCACATTGTAAATATGGAAATTGAGGTTTAGGAAGATTAAACACACTTGTTCAAGATTGCAGTGAGATACTGGCAAGGGATAGGATACAGGGGGAGAGTGGAGAAAGAATTCAAACCCAGGTCCTCTAAACTTGAGGCTGCATGTTTCACTTTCTGGAAGACCCTTTGGAGAACTTTGTTTAAAGCTGTCAAGAACTTTTGATTTCCAAACAAAGTTATGAACTCCAATTAAGAGAGGTAGAAATCTGCCTTAGTTCATGATGGTCTGACCAACTCAGGCTCGTATGTGAGTCTCTTATCTAAAGCTTGGGTGAAGATAAAATCAGAGCCATAAAATGCATTGCATTAGTAGACCCTGTAAACCAGGGTTGGGGGCTGGATTTTACATATCTTCTGTGTGCATACAAGAGGGACAAATGTGTGTTTAAAAGTTCAAGCATGGGGCAAATGGCAAGAAAGACAGTACAGCTATCATTCTACTACACTGTGTCTGGACATAGGGAAAATGCTTTGAAATGTGACATAGAAATGGCCTTGGCACTGTGAAAGAAATACCCAACACAAAAGCTAAAAACAAGTCTAAACTTCATGTCTAGAACGAAATCTCAGCTGTCAAAAATAGTCTGCAGATTGCAGGAAGTTCTCCAAAATCTATTGGGATGAACAATAATAAATGATTGGGTCCACAAATGAGTTTACCATTCATTTTGGCACTGCCAGAAAATGTACAGCCACAGTGGGGTTTATATGATGAGTAATATAGTAATGTTTAAAAAGAAAGAAGCAGTAATACTCATATTGCTTCATATTAAACATTTTAAAATTATTTAGACATCATTTCCTAAAAACTTTAAGAATGGTTATGAGAGGATGTACTCAACTATGAAGAAATACTATTGCTTTTTTTTATAGTCACATATTCAGAGTCAGTTTGTTACTATGGAATCACATATGATGTCATAAATTTGACATTCTAAATGCAAACCTAGGCAGAGTAACCGAAACATCAGGAAATGGAGCTGGGGAGAGGAAAACCTGCATAACAACGAAAGAAATTCAGGACTTAAAAGAAATGAGTCAAACATCCCTGAAACAGAAAAAGAAGGTGAGTGAATTGAATGTCCTAGAATCTTGCCAACGAGCTAAAGAAATGTAGACGTCAACAAATGTAGATATCATTACCTCTGGGAATGTTCTGTAACAATTAAATCACTTCAGATAATGACTATATCTGGAGTAAAGGGAAGGAAAATAAAGAATATAAAGAATGGAAAAAAGTGAGATTAAAGCATTCAGAATCAGTCTATCTAATAATATAGCATTTATTAAGCATGTGCTCATATGTTAGTGGCAAGAGGAGAAAACACTGGTGCTATCTTTGAAGAATGCACAGCCTAGTAGGGAAGAGAATACATAAACAAAGTACAATTCAGTGCTCAGTAAAAGTATGTACAAAAGACACAGGCAACACAAAGGAATGTTTAACTCTGGGAACTTCTCCCAGGTCATGCTGAGCTGGGTTTTGAAGAAGATTAAAGAGGAGGTTACAAGGAAATAGGGTGATATGTAGACAAATACAAGTCATTTAGCACAAGCGAACATACAGATAAATGTGTACCATGGTGGGCAAGTTGGAGGTAGACAGGATACACCATGAGACTCTTGGTCTGTAAAGCCAAGTGAATGAAGAGTGTATCTAGAAATGAAGCATAACTATATTTATGTTTTATAAATAGCACTTTAAACAGACGGAGTGGATGGATCTAGAAGTTGGGAGGATTTGAAGTTATGAAATCTAATTAAAAGTCTATAATATTAGGAATGCAGGCCCATAACGTTCTGAGATCTGGAACAAGACAATGATAATAAGGACAGAGAAAAGGGATTATTTTTAAATATCTTTTGCAGTTATAAGTGACAGGATTTTATGGTGATGATGTGGGGAGTGGCTGGAAGGATTTTAGGATCTAGTTCTAGGACCACATAGCTCTGCCATTCTCTGCAGTCATAGACTCAATCATCCAACTTACACTAATGCAAAGAGTATTACGCACAGACTGGTCCTGACCACATTGGTCTAAGCTAGAAGCTGAACTCTTAAAACAGAGAAATAACACTAATCTTGATCACAATATACCTACCAAATTAGCATGAAGCAATACAAATAATGCTCCAATACGATGGTATTTCCTACAATTGGAAAGGAACATATTTGAATAGTGTCCATGACACAAATCATCTCTCTGGGCTCTCCCACATAGTCTTCCCTATCAGTTTGTTCACAAGAGACCTCCTTTCACTCTAGCTGGTATGAATAATTAGAGAATATGTAGAGAAGGCAGAACTGTCAAGAGATCTGCATCGGATTAAGAACCTTGATTTTAAAAATCAAGCTACTATTGGTGAGGCTTAGATTTACAGAAGATTGGAGTTAGGGTTTATTAAGAAAACAAACAAGTTTCAATTCAACATGGCCGAAGGAAAAGTTCCCTAAGTAGCAACATTCAGAGTATTAGAGAAAATAAAAGTTATTCTGTGGGGGAAATTTCACATTTAAATCAAAGTCCTGCTGAGCTCTGGAAAATTCTCTTGTAGCATTTTGCCTGCTATCTTTTTTTTTAAGTGATAAATGCCTCATGCCTCAAATCTACAAACCAAAATATTTCTATATTAAAAAATGTTTATATAGTTCTTTGATATGTGTTATTTTTATTAACATCTGTTAGAACAGAAAGAAAATGTCTAAAATTTATATATATATATGATATGTATATCATATATATTAATTATATTGGAAAAGAGGCAAATTCTAATTTTTATTCATCCTTTTATTCCCAAACTCAAGGTTTCTAATGCTCCTGAGATTAATTAATAAACATTCTTTGTTTCCATATTAAGAATGAGACTGGATCGAGGAACTCAAAAGACAGCTTAGACACAGAGAAAAGAAAAGATTCTGAGAAATCAGGAGTTCGTCTGAGCACTCAGGTGAGCTGACCTCTTTAGAGTTGGTTAGAGAATTAAAGAGAAGAAAAGCACAGTAGAAAATTTAAGGGGGCAGGAATGTTCTGGGAGGGAAGACTGAGCTGCCAAGATTTCTATTAAGGGATACCTAATGTCCTCATGGAGAGGTTAAGGACAAACTAGGAGAAGCTAGTCCCTGCCTTCCCCACCAGTAGACATCACCATCGCCATCTTCTCTGTTCAGCCTATGGGAGGAGACTGGTCTTTGTTCAGATCAGGGAGGGAAGGGGAGTCTGGCCATCGCATTGACCATTTTCTGCACAATCTTTCAGATGAGGCGTGCAGTCAATCCGAATCACTTGCTGAGATGTTGCCCCATGCGAGGTCACTCGTCGTGTAGACGCTGCCTTTGTGCAGCTGAGGGAACAGTACCTCTTGGCCCCTGCCGCACAATACGTATTTATATTCACATGTGCCTGTTGTGGGAGCAGGGCCGGCAGATCACCATGATCAGGGTGAGCAGAGATCAAACTACTGATTTTGGAGGGGAGCCACAGGCAATCTGGGTGAGGGGAAGGATATGGGGAATAGAAATTTCCACTTGCCTCTCCATAGTGTCTTCCAGTTTGACTCCTCCCAAAGGAAATGCTAGAGTATTCTACTTCCCCTTGGGCAGCTGATTGAGAGCCCTGATTCAGCCTCGTTTAGATGTTAGCTGCCCTCATCTTTGTAGTCAAAAATGATAAATATGTCTTCTTAGCTTCAGCTAAAAGGCTTAGACTTAAGGGAAGAAGTGGGGAAAAGGTCAGAAAAATGGTCAACGCTACCATGGTCCATATATGAGTCACAGATGAAAAAAATATGAGACATCAGGTTTGTTTCTTAGTTTTGGATTCTCCTCCAGGTGGATCTCCACTTTTTTCTCATCATGAAATTTAGGATTGGGCCAGAGCTAGAATAGTACATAAGGGTCAACACTGAATTAAGGTCATATAGGACAGGGACCTTCTCATTGGGCTCTGCTATGTTTAGCTTGAAATGGTGGTTCTGTAAGCACATGTGCAGCAGGAGTGGGTAGTGGAGTATTACACCCCTGGGTCTCTTCTTTCCTCCAAAGGGATCACAGGAATTATCATTGCCAAAGACTGATTCCCGGGGGTACGTTGTGCGAAATCAGTGGTCCCGAACTTCACGGAGTCCATCCACCAGAGCTCCATCAGTAGAAGAACCCAGAAGCAAGAACACCAGTCTTAAGGTAGAGATGGGAGATGAAATGAAGAAGAATGTGATATAATAATGATGATGATAATGATAATGATAATAATAATAGCTTTCTTTGTGCCAGGACCTATTCTATGTGCTTCACATGTTTTAGCTAACTCAGTGATCATTAAAACAAACAAATAAACCCATAAGTCCCATTCTACAGTTGAGAAAATTGAAACACAGAGTAACTTGCCTAAGATCTCACATTAATAACACTAATTGAGGTAGATTAAAACCCAGGGTCACTAAGTCTATAAGCTGTGCACTAGCTTAATGATTAAGCCCTCTGACTTCTCCGTCTTTCCTTCATTCATTCAATGATTATTTGCTGAGTAATCAAGACTTACAAGGTGGGATGGGCCAATGTTTACAGCAGCAATGTCCACAATAGCCCAACTGTGGAAAGAGCCCAGATGTCCATTGACAGATGAATGGATAAAAAAGATGTGGCATTTATATACAACGGAATACTACTCAGCCATCAAAAAAATCTTGCTATTTGCAACGATGTGGATGGAACTGGAGGGTATTATGCTAAGCAAAATAAGTAAATCAGAAAGATATAATTATCATATGATCTCACTCATGTGGAATTTAAGAAACAAAATGAAGAATCATAGGAGAAGGGAGAGAAAAAATAAAACAAGATGAGATATGAGAGGGAGGAAAAACCACAGGAGACTCTTAATTATAGGAAACAAACTGAGGGTTCTGGAGGCAGGGAGGAGGCTGGGAGGATGGGGTCACTGGATGATGGAGATTAAGGAGGGCACATGATGTAATGAGCACTGGGTGTTATAAGCAACTGATGAATCACTGAACTCTACCTCTGAAACTAATAATATACTACATGTTAATTGGATTTAAACTGAAAAAAAAAATGAAGAAGGGGTGGAAAAAATCAACGAAGTAGATAAATTGTGAAAAGTATTGGATTGTGTGGTGCTTTGGTCCCTTAACTAGGCCTGGCCCCAGGAGGAGAAAATGCTATTTCTGAGATTAAGTTTTTGGATGCAGAGAGAGAGTGACACAGACCTCACCACTGGGAGAACATGTGTCTCTGTGAAAAATGGCTCAATAGTCTAACCAGGAATATGCCTTCTGAGACACGTGAAACAATCATAAAAAGTGAAATAATATATAGATGCCTAATAATTTATTGCGCACTTTAGTAAAGGTTTTTTTTTTTTGTAGAATCCTTCCTTTTTATTTAGGAATATGATTCCTAAATAAAAGGGTTCCATTGGCAAACAGAGTTCTAAAGGCAATGGGAAGATACTCGGCTTTCCAGTCTACCAACCTTCCCAGCAATCACTGCATTAATTATAGGGCAAATGTATAAAGAGATGCCTCCAGGTGTTTTGTAGAATCTGCTGGTAAGAACATCTGGTCTTAGTTGCTCATAGAGTTAACTGGAGGTCACAGATGAAGGTAGAGGTGAGCAAGAACATCCTACCTGGAGGTCTCTGACTGAGCAAGTTTAAGGGAAGCAAGCAACAGAACTTTGCAAACTACAGACCAGATGCCTAAGGGCAGGGAAGAAGACCTGTGCCCTATCCACTCCAGAAAAAAAGAAAAAAAAAAAAGTGTTAGTTGCTGATGGGGAAGGTGGGGGAAAATAAAAGCAGTCTATCTCTGTGTCTGTATAAGAGACATACCCAATAACTGAAACATCTGAGTCCCTTTAAGCCCTACTGAAAGGAGCTAGGATGAACCAGGATCCTACTAACGGCTAAGAATGGAACAGAGGGAAGGGGGGACGCTTCTTGACTCCTGCTGGGCAGAGATGGGGACAGGTGAACATCTAACTCAGACTCCTACTTTATTGCTCCAGCTCCCCAGTAGCTCCACAACCTCCCGGACTTCATCCACCTCCCCCAGCCAGCAAGAGTCCCTGAAGCAGCTGTCAGAGGAGCCCTCGCCGCCCACACCACCTTTGCCTTCCACTCCACCTATGCCTCTGGACTCGCATCCTCCCACCCCGCCGGAGCCCTTTAGCTCCTCCAGGCGCAGCACCAAGATGCACGAGAATCCTGAAGCCTGGGCACATGGCATCGTGCGAGAAATCCGGGACTCCCGGGACGCGATGCCGCAGAGAGATTACCCACGCACACCCCCCACCGAATGGAAGGCCTATACCCAGCGCAGATCAACCTACTCTTCCCAGCTAGATCAGGACTGTCTGTCAGAACTGCCCCGGCAGCATCACCAACGTGAGGAAGAGGAGGACGAGGACGAAGCCTACTGGGCCTCGGTGAAAACTCTGTATGAGAAGATCCCCAGCTGCTCCCGCCCCCGACCGGTGAGCAAGTCCCACAGACCTGGTGCTGGAAATCTGCCTCCCCATCCCCCCCATCCCCCCACCCCCACCCCCAAACCCATTCTAGCCTGCAAACCTGAGTCTCTCTTAGCCTCCCTTCTCTCTAACGTGCAGGCAAGTCCTCCGCTGGCCCTGCATCTCCCCTACTCCTGCAGCCTCAGTTGGGAGGGAATCCTAACTCTTGACTGTCTCCAGCATCCCAGTGCTCCATGTGGGGCCTAGCTGTTTTCTTCCCACCCTGTTCTGGCATCAGCCCCTCTTCTGATCCCTTCGGATCAGTGTGACTGACTCTCCTCCCATTGGCGGCCCTTTCTGCAGCCCAAACCCAAGAATGCCATCACCATCGCTGTGTCATCCAGGGCGCTTTTCAACATGGTGGACGGGAGAAAAATCTACGAGGAGGAGGGTCTAGAAAAGTACATGGAATATCAACTCAACAACGAAAATGTCATCCTGACCCCAGGACCCGCCTTCCGCTTTGTTAAGGTACCCTGAAAAACTGTGTTTGGAATGTCAGGACCCTGGATGGAGAGGGAAGGACCCAGGCAGACCCTTGGGATCTCACCCAGTGTCCTTTATAATTCCTGGCACCCTGTTGTAATTCTTGCCCTTTTCACGTTGACCCCAGGTCAGTTTATGCTTCCCACAGAGGCTCCAAGACTGGTGAGGAAGGGCCTCCAGTTCTAGATTTGGGTTGAGAAGGCCTTCAATAGAGTTCTAATCATGACACCTGTTAGAAACACCTTTGTTCCCTTCCTAGGAGTGGTACCAGAATAAGCTTACAATCCCAGTAGTAGAAACAAAATGCCTCATTAAAATGAAATGAAATTCACTTTAGCTGTTTTTTTTTTCCCCAAACATAACATATTAAGAAAAATCAAGATGATCTTGGTTGGCACTTGGTTGGGAGGGGGGATTTTAATAGAAAAAGTAAGGTTCTCTGAACTTACGCTGAAATGTATAGCACTTATAACGCTGATCCTCTACATAACTTAGGGAAATGTTATACAATAACATCATAACTAGGTAGAAAAAATGACATCTACAAGCTGTGAATAGAAAGTACTTATGGGGCATGATAGAAGCATCAGGGGAAACCACTAACTAAAGATTCAAGGTTAAAAAATAGACAAAGTACGTTGGTAGCACATATCATAAAATTGGAACAATACAGAGATGATTGGTATGGCTCCTGTGCAAGGATAGCATGCTATTAATAAAGCATTCTATATTCTATATTTTCACAATAAATGATAATCTCAAGATGATCAAGAAAAGAAAAGCAGATTTTAGAAATCAAAGAAAGAAAAAAAATTGGCAAAGCTTGGAAAAGTTAGCTTGATCCTTCTCTCTACCTACCCCAGAGAGAGAATTCTAGAAAATCAAATGTTGTTAACAATTTTTTCAACAAACATTAGCTATCTATTCAGCAAATATTAATGAGGTTCTGTATATGAGTCTGAAAATAGAGAAACGAATGGCATAACCGTGCCTTAAAGGAGCCATAATCTCTCAGTGAAGAGTCTCCAGAGTTTGAATTTGACACCAGTGATATCCTTTCTCTCCAGACCCCAGACTCCAATAGCCACCTTGCCTGGCCCTCTTTACATGCACTCATGTTTGTAACCTGCAGGCACTGCAGCATGTCAATGCTAGACTCCGTGAGCTGTATCCTAGTGAACAGGACTTATTTGATATTGTACTGATGACTAATAACCATGCCCAAGTGGGAGTGCGGCTTATAAACAGCGTCAATCACTATGGTAAGTAAAATAAATACCATGTGGAAGAACAGCTTGCTGCTCTGGGAGAGAGAAGCCATGTTATTTTGCTAACTGTGGCCTCACTAATGCAGTGTCTTTGATACTGACACCCCCTTCTGCGTGAGGAATGTTTATTTGCCTATGTCAGAGAAAGAGAGGCCATGTTCATTTTTAATTTTAGCACAGAGTTGGGCCCAAAGCCCTGGACTTAACTTGTCAAGTGTGAATTTCAAAGTCTTAATCCCAGCTCCTGCAATATATTTCTCTGCTTTATGTTCTTCACTTCTGAACTTGACTTCAAGGAGCTATCAACCCAGAGGCATTCTCTGTGTGATCAAACTTCTTGCTCACCACAGATCTGTGTTTAAGGTTTGTGGGTTTTCACCTTCCCTTTCCACTCTTACAATCTGATTCTCCCTGACTGCTCTCCCCACACATCAAATCCATACCCATGTCAGCAAAATTATCTTTGTTCCTTTACGTGGAAATTTTGACTGACTCTAGTCCCCTCCTAGCATTTCCATCAGTGTGTTGGATTCTTGAAGAAAAAATCCCCAGTTTCCTGGTATGGAATTATATGACTTGTTATTTGGGAATCTATAGACTATTTTATAAGTGACCTATCCAGGTTTATGGGTACATCAAGTCAAAATAAGATTGAACTTTGGCATATTTAAATTCAAGGTTTAAAGTAGGCATGTTTATGAATAATTAAGACATAAGGCTGATGTCTGAGGGGTCCCTGGGTGGCTCAGTCAGTTAGGCTGAGGTCATGGCTCAGGTCATGATCCCAGGGTCCTGGGGTCCCTGCTAAACAGGGAGCCTGCTTCTCCATCTCCCTCTTCCACTCTCCCTGCTTGTGCTTTCTCACTCTCTCTCTGTTTCAAATAAATAATTAAAATCTTTTAAAATTAAAAAAAAGGGCTGATGTCTGAGATACATTTTAAAAAATACTTGGCTTTCAAAAATGCAGCTTTCATATTGTTATGACATGGAAAGGAACACAGATAAAATGTTTAGCATAGATGAGTATCATAATCACTCAGTAAATAGCAACTATTACTTTTTACAACACACAATCTTACACAGTTTAGTAGGTGACTTAGGTCTATCTATCCCTCACCAAACTGAGCCCAACAAGGCTAGTAGCATAAAGAAGCATAGTTATCTACCCATCAATTCTGCTAATAAGTTGACTGAGCTCCATCTTCTCATGCAGCCTTATTCATGAAACACCAACAGCCTTTCTCACCTGGAAAAGGTAGTTAGTTGTTTCCCTTCTCTAGGTGTTGAAGGCAATTTGTATCTCCCTCTTCTCTGGCTGTTACATTATCATTCTCTGTTTTACATGCCCAGCTGCTCAGTGAACTATGATCTCCTTAAGATGGGGGAAGATGTTTTAATTGTTTCTGAAGTCCCCAATGCCACCAAATAATTTCTGCTCATATATTAATATTAATTTATATTACTTAAGGGTTTGCAGAATATACTTTTGCCA
Organism: Neogale vison; assembly: GCF_020171115.1. NCBI lineage: Eukaryota > Metazoa > Chordata > Mammalia > Carnivora > Mustelidae > Neogale > Neogale vison. The sequence continues at coordinate 130,518,256 of NC_058098.1, forward strand.
CTTATGCCCAATGTTAACTTAAGTGAAAAACTGAGAGTATTTCATTAACATCATAGCAAACCCTTCCGTCTCAATTGTCAACGGACCATATCCACTCTGTGGGTCCATACAGATGAAAAACAACTGACTAGACTCAACATTCTATATCATGTGAAGCTACCCAGTTTATTATGGCTCTAAAAAACTTTGAATGGGTATATACTATCTTATAGGCATAATGTTATACTTTATTTAACTGTTCTCAAATCATTAAACAGCGTTCTGCTTTTATAAATTATCCTGAACTGGGAGACCTTTACACATAAATCTTTATCAGAGTTTCAGATTATTCCCTTAGAATAAAACTAACAGGTCAAAGGGTAAAAGCCAATTACATTTCTTAATACATATCACCAAATTACTTTCTAGGTAGTTTGTACCAATTTATATTTTCTTCTAAAGTGAAAATGGGTACCTATTTTATAAAACTTTAACCAATATCTAGCATTTGTTTTTTAATTGTTGTTGATTTGAAAGACATTTAATGGTATTTTAATATTTAGTCTCCTAAATAATTACATTTAAAATGTCAAGTCAAGGGACACATGGGTGGCTGGGTCAGTTAAGCAGCCGGCTCTTGGTTTTGGCTCAGGTCATGATCTCGGAGTCCTGGGATCAAGCCCTGATTCAAACTAGGAGTCTGCCTCAGGAGTCTCTCTCTCCCTTTCCCTCCACCAACCTGATTCGTGTCTGCTTTCTCCCTCTTTTGAATAAATAAATCTTTAAAAATAAATAATAAGTACAATTTCAAATCAAGGAAAATAAAAATTTCAGACCTATTGATGTTTTTAGAAAACAGTTTAAATCCTAGCACTGCTTGTCATTACCATTATATTGTTCCTGAAGAAATACAGAGATGGTACTTAAAATAGAGGCACACATGAACTATCTCTTTCAATAAGTAAATAGCCTATGGTTGAAGAAAAAGAACTCTGTCTAGTTTACACAAGAGTCAATGTGAGTCAGTAGGCGTAGACAAGTTGTTATGTCTCAATTTCCTTTTCTGTAATGATGATAATAATTTCCATCATACAATTGTTGTGAGACCAAATTGGCATGGTCTACATGGACATACTTTATTAAAAAACAGCTTTTTTATATATAATATAGCAATTTTTCAATATTAGCGTTACAAAGCTAATTCTAAAACCTCATTAAGCACTCAATTATTTCTAAGACAACTCTGATTTACATTTACATTTAAGCATATTGTCTTGAATCTCTGACATAAAAAATCTTTCTTGCCCAATAATAGGCTTATTAATTGACCGCTTCTGTCTGACTGGTGGAAAAAGCCCCATTGGCTATTTGAAGGCATATCTTACCAACTTGTATCTTTCTGCAGATTCTGAAAAAGTACAAGAAGCAATACAAGAAGGTATTCATTTGGTTTTATCTCTCAACTTAATAAAGAGGTTTGCACTAGTGTGACTTTCATTGGGCTTCATATATGATTATGTGGCTTATGTCCTTGTTAAATTTTCTGCTAAGGTGTTTCCACATGTAGCAGCCCCTAAATCTGTCTTTTAGAGCTTTGACTTTATTGGAGGTGGACATTCTCAGCGATTGTCCTACACTCTATTTTACACTTCCTCATCTATTATAGAAATGGAGGCAATGTGTAAACAACTATTTTGAGATGTGTGGTTATAAATAGCAATAGAGTCACCAGGTTAGCTAGAAAAAAAAAATATATATATATATCAAGGTCTGGGAGGATCTTTTTTTATTTTTTTAATCATTAAAATGGTGGAAGAAACTGATGCCCCTGAGAAGAGTATTAATAAATCTCCATGGTCTGCCAGGCATTGCCTCTGCAACAATGTTTGATGGAGCCAAAGACATGGCTTACTGTGACACACAGCTCCGTGTGGCCTTTGATGGGGACGCCGTACTCTTCTCTGATGAATCTGAACATATTGCCAAGGAGCACGGGCTGGACAAATTCTTTCAACATGAAACACTATTTGAGAATAAGCCTCTTGCTCAGGTAGGTCCAGTGAGTTCAATTTAATTTTTATCTACTTATTTTCCAACATATATATATATATATTAATTATTTTAGACAAGCCAATCTTCATTTCTTATCCTTTATAGTTTGCTCCCTTTCTTATCCTTCATACTTTTCTTCATGAACTCTTCATTTTGAAACATCTACTGCCCACTTGGGATTTTTGTTTGTTTGTTTGTTTTGTTTTGTTTCAGCATTCTTTTATCTATCCTTTTTGGAAGTGTTTCTATGGTCTTCTCATGATAATGAGTTCACCTCAAAATTACAAGTAATAGAGGTAATATGGCTTACCAGTAAGCTATTTCTACATAAGTTCTCAGAATACTAAAGTGATTTCCAATAGGTCAGTAAACATTTGAGGACCTCTTTGCCCATAAACCTCAAACTCACTAATGGCATTACTTAATTGAGAAAATCTGCACAAATGAGAGATCAAATTGAATCACAATAATGAGCCTCAAACAAGTGCAAGCTATGAACACCTAATCAAAATGAAACCGAATATTTAAGTTTTTTGGAATCAATCCATGAACTGAAGTGTTAAAGTCACAGTGTTAAAATGAACAAAACCTACAACTTCTGAACCAAAGGAAATCCGAAACCTCAAAATATTCTCCAAACTGAATTTGAACTGACAGATGAGTTTCAATCTAAGAATTTTAGCAAAGAATTCATCTTTTTTTTCTCAGCTCTTCTTGAATGTAAGACAAACTTAAATGTTGTTATTTTTGTTACACTTATAGAAGTATAAATAGACTAAATGAAAGTCAAAAAGTTTCACTAACTCACCTCATATCACAGCAAGTGATATTTAAACTGTGTGTGTATGTGTGTGTGTGTGTGTGTGCGCATGAGAATGCACACACATATAACTTCATAGTCCCTCCCTAATAGCTTCTTCAGAAGCCTTGATCTTAGATTATGAAGTTGTTCAATGTTAACAAATTGAAAGGAAAATCCTTTGTTGTATTTTACTTAAGTCCGCTTTGCTGAAATTCAGAGCCCACTGTGTAGTAGCCTCTAACTACTACTGAAATTTGGAAGATTTCCAGAAAAAGAACACTTTAAAAAAAAAGAACTTTCAAAAGCATACTTAAAGATGATCTTAAAATACCATTTTCTCATTACAGGTAAAGAATTGAAATTTCTTTTAGACTTGCCATTAATTATTTCCCTTTTCCATGTTAAAGAACTTGTTCTTCCCGTTAAACAATTGAAATTGTGAAGCCCAACACTAGTTATTGCTGGAATACCCAACACATTTCTTTTAAACATAGTTGTTTTCATTATGCAGTCCTTCTGGCAGTGGATAAAGATGCTGCTTTTTACACAGACAGGGTACCTTTTCTATAAACAGGCTTTGCCACACAGACAGGGTAGCTTTTCTATAAACAGGCTTTGCCAATGTGTTCCACTCATGAGAAAGAAGTTATAGGGTATGATTATTACCCAAGCTTTCAAGTATGTTGGTCATGGGACTTACGGCTTGGTCATGACATTGTCTCAAATGGAGGAGACAGCTGAAGAGGATTAACTCGGCCACTCTTGTAACTTTATCAAAAGCCTCCAGTTTGGCACCATAACAAGTAGTGGACATTTCCTGATTTGATCCCTACCTTGTCTCACCATTCTCAGACAGTTGTTCTCCAACTGCGTGTGTGTTTGTGTGTGTGCACATGTGTGTATTTTAATCAGAACTGTTGAAGTATAATTTATATACAGTAAAATTCATAATTTTTAGTAGATGCTTCTAAGAGTTTTGACAATTGCATACAGTTATGAAACTATGACGAAACTCAAAATACTCATTATATTCACAAAATTCCCTCATGCCTCTTTGTAGCCATCCTATCCTGCTATATCTAGGATCTATCTACTACTAATCTGATTTCTGCCCCTCTAGTTTTGCCTTTTCCAGATGTCACTTAAATGGAACCACACAGGATACAATCTTTTGAATCTGACTTCTTTTATTAGCATTATGTTCTTGAGATACATCCATGTCAGTCCATGTATTAGTAGTGTCTGTTCCTTTTTATTGTTGAATCTCTTCTATGGATGTACCACATTTTCTTTAGCCATTTACCTGTTGAAGGATATTTAAGTTGTTTCCAAATTTTTGACTTTTATAAATAAAGCCATTTTAACATTTGTATACAGGATTCTGTGTAAACTTAAGATCTGATTTCTCTTGGATAAATACCTAGGAGTAGGATTACTAGGTCACATAGTATATGTGTCACTAGGTAATATATTTAACTTTATAAGATACTGCCAAAGTATTTTCCAAAGTGACAAGACCACTTTGAATTCTCAATAGTGCTATATGTGAGATTTTGTTGCTCTATATTTTGCACTGGTAAGTTGTTTTTTGTTTGCTTCTTCTAAGCTATTCTAGTGATTATATAATGGTATCTCTTTGTGGTTTAATTTGCATATCTCTAATGACAAATGATATTGAATAAGTTATTAGGTGTTTATCTACCATCATTTGTACTTTTTGGCAAATATATCTGTTCAAATCTCTTGCTCACTTGTATTGGGCTTGTTTATTATTGAAGTTTGAGAGTTAACATATTCTGGATAGAAGTATTTTATCAGATGTGTTTTGCAAATATTTTCTCTCAGGCCCAAGACAAGCATATCGTTTTATTCTTTTTATATTTCAGTGTATGTTGATGAATAGAAACTTATAATTCTGTTGAAGTTCAACTTGTCAGTTAATGCCTTTATTACTTGTGTTTTTAATGTCATATCCAAAAACTGACAAAGTTACATAAATTTCCTATGTTTTTGTACATTTTGTAATTTTAGTTTTTCTTAAGGATTATGACCTATTTTGAATTAACTTTTATATTTATGCAAAGTATTGATTAAGTTCACTTTTAATGCTTATGGGTATCCTAATTGTTCCAGGATTATTTGTCAAAAAGACTGGCTTTCTATTCCTTTAACATAGGTGTCTATGCTTTTACCAATATCACACTGTATTGATTAGTGCAGTTTTATAGTAAGTCCTGAGATCAGGTAGTGTGAGTTCTTCAAATCTGTTATAATTCAAAATTATTTTGGATTTTCTGATTCTTTTGCGTTTTTTTTTGTTTTTTTTTTTAAAGATTTTATTTATTTATTTGACAGAGAGAAATCACAAGTAGATGGAGAGGCAGGCAGAGAGAGAGAGAGGGAAGCAGGCTCTCTGCTGAGCAGAGAGCCCGATGTGGGACTCGATCCCAGGACCCTGAGATCATGACCTGAGCCGAAGGCAGCGGCTTAACCCACTGAGCCACCCAGGCGCCCCTCTTTTGCGTTTTTATACAGATTTAACAATGACCTTGTGCATTCCTGGAAAAAAAAATCCACTGGAATTTTGATTTTGATTGTGTTGAATTTTTAGCTTAATCTTGGGTGGGACATCTTAATAGCAAGTCTTTCAATCCATGAACATGGTATATCTCTCCATTTATTTAGGTTTTCTTTGATTTTTTCCCATCAGTGTTTCAAATATTTTTGTGTCCAGATATCACTTTGTTAGATTTCTACCTAAGTTTTTCATAATTTTTGGTGCTATTGTGAGTGATATATTAAATTTTTTATTTCTAATCTGTTTGTTGGAATATACAGAAATACAACTAGTTTTTGCATATCAACTTTGTATCTTACAACTTTGATAAATTGACTAGTTAGTAAAGATTTTGTAGATTATTTGAGATTTTCTCCATAGACAACTATGAATAAAAACACTTATTTCTATATTTCCATTCTATATGTGTTTTAATCATCTTTCTTGCCTTATTACAGTACAGTATTCAACAAGAGTGATAAGAGGGCACATCCTTGCCTTGTCCCTGATCTTCAAGGCAGATCATTCACTCTTTGACTCCTAAGTACATAGAGAAAATATATTTTGTATGATTTCAGTCCTCTAAATTTGTTGAGGAGTGTTTTATGCACAGAATATGGCCTATCATGGTGAATGTTTTATGTGTAGTTGAGGAGAACGTTGATTCTGTGCTGTTGAGTAGTCAAAATGTCAATTAGCTTAAGTTGACAGTGTATTAGTCAGGTAATATTGCCCAAGTTTTCCATATTGTCAATGATTTTCTATTTATTTCTATCCACTATTGAAGAGGCAGTGTCGAAGTCTTCAAGAATATTTTGAGGATTAATCTATTTTTCCTTTTAATTATATGCATTTTGATTCATGCATTTTTTAATCTCTTTCACTTACTGCCCAAATATTTAGGATTGTTCGATCTTCTTGGTGAAATAATCCCTTTTCATCATTATGTAATGTCTCTCTCTGTCTGATAGTCATATAACCACCCTGATTTTTTGCTTTTTTCATTTTTGTTTTTGTTTTGTTTTTAAACTAGTGTTTTTATTGTATATATTTTCTATAATTTTATTTTAACTGTCTATGTTTTTACATGTAGATTGCTTATCTATTTAAATTGGCTTTCTTGTAGAATGATTATACACACACACACACACACACACACACACACCTGTCTATCTATCTCGTGTTGCTTTTTTTGGTACGGTCTGACAATCCCTGTGTTTTAATTGCTATTTTCAGACCATTTACATTTAATGTGATCATTACTCTGGTTGGACTGAAACCTATCATCTTCCTCCTTTTTCCTATATGTTTCATCTGTTGTTTGTTTTCTCTTTTCTTACTTTTTTGCTTTTGGATTTATTATAGGTATTATATATTTCCAGGATTCCATTTTATCTCCATTATTGACCTATAACCCATTTTAAATTTTTCAGTGATTACCCTAGGATTGACAACATACAACTTTAAGTAATCACAGTCTATTTGCAAACAATATAATGCCACATCATGTATAATGTAAAAATCTTAAAACAGTATATTCTCAACACATTCCTCCCATATTTTGTGCTATTGTCATACATTTTATTTTCAGTTATACTATCAACTCACAGTACCTTGCTATTATTTTTTATTTGACTAAACAATTATATTTAGAATCAAGATGGATAAGAGAAAAAATGTCTTTATTATTCATCTTTATTTTAATCATTTCCCGGGAATCTTCATTTCTTTGCGTGAATCCAACTTTCTCCCTGGTATCATAATCAATTTGCCATAAAACCATTTTTAACTTCATGTAGAACTGATATGCTATTACCAATAGCTCTACTTTTCTTTGTCTGAAAAACTCCTTATTCTCCTTCATTTTTGAAAAATATTTTATTTGACTACATATATTTTTTTGCATTTACCATATTTTTCTTTCAGGACTTTGAAAATACCCATCCATTATTTTCTGACTTCCATAACAGTCTCTAATACCACTTCAGTGGTGGAGGTTTTGTTTTGTTTTGTTTTGTTTTCCCTTTCCCCATAGCAGTGGATCTTTACCTATGCCCTAAGGGTGACAGTGTTTGAAGCCCCTCCTTTGGCAGTGTAAAACTTTTGTTACTTAGGAAACATGGAGCAAGATGGAGTTTTAGTCTTTTCTCACAGTGGTAGCTGCTCCTGTCTGGCACCCTGCACTACCAAGGACTGAATTCTCTCACTTTCCATCCTGCCTATAGTCTTTCTCATAAACAATTAGGAAAGTCCATGAAAAAACAAAAACAAAAACAAACAAACAAAAAAAAACCCTGTAAGAGAGTGTTTTGGGTCTGTAACTTTCAGGGCTTCTTTGTTCTCTTATTAGTCCACATTTGACCTTTATCAATTTTTTTTTATTATTTCAATTTTTCATACTTGATTATATGGTGTCTGGTATATAGTCTTCCATTGATTTGCCAAAGCAAAGATGTGTCAATTCTTGAATTCCATATGTCCTTGAAGAGAACCTTGGATTTTCTATTTTTTTTTCTTTAACTTTCATGTTAGTCTATTGTCCTGTTACCTCAGTTCCCTAATGGGGTCAATAAATGTTAAGATTTTTCTTTTTAGATTATTTGGGTTTTTCTTGTTATGATAGGAGTATCATCAGTCTTTCCAACTTTCTCCATCCTAGGCAGGTTCTAAATGTTTAAAGTCATACAGCTTATCAAAAAGGTATTTTTTAGTAACTTTACCTATTTCTATATTTTTATTGACAAATTATATACTGTCCTTCTGCACAAATGTTTAAATTATAAAAATACCCAAAAATAGAAATAAGAAGGGATGATATGGATACCTGGTTTCAATATGGTGACATATATGGACTGGTTTCTATTTATTCCCTTTGGAAACTATTCAAAAGCAGCAAGGAGAACTATATGCCCCTGTGTTTCAAAGTCAAATTAATCACAAGTTGGATGACTCATGCCAACAGTCACTATATCCCCTTTGCAGCTTTTTCCAAAAAATAAAAAAATAAATTAAAAAATAAAATAAAAATAATAGTAGTTTTTTCACATATATATAGATATAGATATAGATCTTTCACTGTTAGAAAGTGAATTTTATTTGTTTTTTTTCCCCTGATATATGCTGCCTCAGAGAAACAGTGGTCTAAACAATGTTTAAATCTAAACAGAAAAATGAATAAGCCATGTTTATTAAGAAACAGTTTTTTTCTGGACAGCAGAGAAGAAGGTATCTTTTAAATTATGAAATCAAATCAGCCTTAAAATATTATCCTTAACCTTTGCCATAAACCCTCTAATTGTTCCAAGGAAAACCAACCTGCTTCAGTGATGAGTAATAAAAACAGAACCAGCACAGAATATAAGCAAAGATACTAAGAAAAAGGGTAAGAAGGGAAAAATCTAATAAGAGATGTAAATCTCTCACTAGAAACAGTAGCCAAAGTATAGGTAAAAATTGTTACTAAACATTTACTATAACTTTTAAAAACTTAACAAAGCAAGTCAGGGTCATACAGTAGAAATGTTAGAATCAGGGAAGAGAAGGTAAAAATTGAATGGTAAAACTCTGGAAATGAGGAGAATTGAAAAATAGGATTTTAGAAAGAAAAATAATAGAAAATTTATCACAGTTAAAGAAAATCCAACATATGCATAACTGGAATCCCTGAAGAAAAAAAAAAGACATTATGTTCTGAGGGGAGAAAAGGGTTGTGTGTGGTAAATACAAAGTTGCAAATGTTGCAAAGTTGCAAAAGAAATTGAACAAAATGATCATTATCAAGACGTGCCCTAGTAAAATCTTTTGACATCAAAGATGAAGAAGTAATTCTTTGGGGAGCATTTACCTATGGGTGGAGAAGATAATCAAGTTGTCCTCAGTCTTTTCCATAGCAGTACTCAATAGCAAAAGACACTGGAGCACTACTTATAAAAAAAAAAAATCTAAGAAAATGGAAAGAAAATCTAAATCACAGATTCTATTATCCAGCTAAAAGTTCATTTAGGTAAAAAGAAAACAGAACAACAGTTGAAAATGTCATGGTTTGTTATTTCCATAATATTTTCATGAGAAAACTAGAAGACAACATTTTGGCCAATATGTAGATGGCCAGAAACACAAAGGGACAAATGAATGCAAAATATATTTAATCAGAGAACTAAAACTAAAACAATTGTAGGGAATAGGATGGCAGAAAAGAAAGTACACATTGTTTGTCCTAACAATGGGGAACTTATATAACTAATGAAAACTGGAAAAATGTGGAGGAAAAAGGCCTAAGGAAGAGTATGTTAATATCTTCAGTTATAATAAGTATCAAAGGATAAGATGTAAAGCTGATAAACAGATGAAAATCTTTAATAATGAAAATATAAACACTGAGAAAAAGGAAACATGTAAATTGCTTGGTTGTCCTCAGTCTTTTACCAAACAAGTAAATTCTATGGTTGCAAAAGAAATCGAAAATAAGAGAGAGATGAAGTACTGTAATTTCATTATTTATCACTGTAAAAAATAATAGATCCTGGATTAAAAAAGAGAACTAACAGTACTATAAAAAGTTATAGTCACAAAGGTAACCAATAGAAATAAATAATACAAACCTTCTTAAATCTTAGATGAAGCACACATACACATGCACAAAGGAAAAAACAAATACCCAATGAACAATCCTTTAAAATCTTTAAACAAGGAAAATGCAATAAAAATCAGAAGAAGCATTATGACATATACTTGTAATACCGATAAATATAAATGGCCTAAAACTCTACTCTGTTATAAAAATCAAGACTTCCATTTACTATAGCACCAAGAACCATAAGATACTTGGGAATAAACCTAACCAAAGAGGTAAAGGATCTGTACTCGAGGAACTACAGAACACTCATGAAAGAAATTGAAGAAGACACAAATAGATGGAAGACCATTCCATGCTCTTGGATCGGAAGAATAAACATTGTTAAAATGTCTATACTGCCTAGAGCAATCTATACTTTCAGTGCCATTCCGATCAAAATTCCACCGGCATTCTTCAAAGAGCTGGAGCAACTAATCCTAAAATTTGTATGGAATCAGAAGAGACCCCGAATTGCTAAGGAAATGTTGAAAAACAAAAATAAAGCTGGGGGCATCACGTTACCTGATTTCAAGCTTTATTACAAAGCTGTGATCACCAAGACAGCATGGTACTGGCATAAAAACAGACACATAGACCAGTGGAACAGAGTAGAGAGCCCCGATATGGACCCTCAACTCTATGGTCAATTAATTTTCGACAAAACAGGAAAAAATATACAGTGGAAAAAAGACAGTCTCTTCAATAAATGGTGCTGGGAAAACTGGACAGCTGTATGTAGAAGAATGAAACTCGACCATTCTCTTACACCGTACACAAAGATCAACTCAAAATGGATAAAAGACCTCAACGTGACACAGGAATCCATCAGAATCCTAGAGGAGAACATTTAGGCAGTAATCTCTTCGATATCAGCCACAGCAACTTCTTTCAAGATTTGTCTCCAAAGGCAAAGGGAACAAAAGCAAAAATAAACTTTTGGGACTTCATCAAAATCAAAAGCTTCTGCACAGCAAAGGAAACAGTCAAAAAAGCAAAGAGGAAACCCACGGAATGGGAGAAGATATTTGCAAATGACAGTACAGACAAAAGGTTGATATCCAGGATCTATAATGAACTCCTCAAACTCAACGCACACGAAACAGGCAAACATATCAAAAAATGGGCAGAAGATATGAACAGATACTTCTCCAATCAAGACATACAAATGCCTATCAGACACATGAAAAAATGTTCATCATCATTAGCCCTCAGGGAGAGTCAAATTAAAACCACATTGAGATATCACCTTACACCAGTTAGAATGGCCAAAATTAACAAAACAGGAAACAACATGTGTTAGAGAGGATGTGGAGAAAGGGGAACCCTCTTCCACTGTTGGTGGGAATGCAAGTTGGTGCAGCCTCTTTGGAGAACAGTGGGGAGATTCCTCAGGAAATTAAAAATAGAGCTTCCCTATGACCCTGCAATTGCACTCCTACCCCAAGGATACAGATGTCGTGAAAAGAAGGGCCATCTGTACCCCAATGTTTATAGCAGCAATGGCCACGGTCGCCAAACTATGGAAAGAACCAAGATGCCCTTCAATGGACGAATGGATAAGGAAGATGTGGTCCATAAACACTATGGAGTATTATGCCTCCATTAAAAAGGATGAATACCCAACTTTTGTAGCAAAATGGACGGGACTGGAAGAGATTATGCTGAGTGAAATAAGTCAAGCAGAGAGAGTCAATTATCATATGGTTTCACTTATTTGTGGAGCATAACAAATAGTATGGAGGACAAGGGGTGTTAGAGAGGAGAAGGGAGTTGGGGTAAATTGGAAGGGGAGGTGAACCACGAGAGACTATGGACTCTGAAAAACAATCTGAGGGGTTTGAAGTGGCGGGGGGGGTGGGAGGTTGGGGTACCAGGTGGTGGGTATTATAGAGGGCACGGCTTGCATGGAGCACTGGGTGTGGTGAAAAAATAATGAATACTGTTTTTCTGAAAATAAATAAATTGGAAAATAAAATAAAATAAAATGCGCAAAAAAAAAAAAAAATCAAGACTTCCAGATTGGAAAACATAGCAGAATCCAAATCTTTCTCTATTCCAGAGAAACAGCTAAAACTGAGTGTTCAGAAAGGCTGAAGATATGCACAGGCAATTGTAAATATAAGACAAGGCTAGATTCGGGGTGCCTGGGTGGCGCAGTGGGTTAAAGCCTCTGCCTTCGGCTTGGGTCATGATCCCAGAGTCCTGGGATCAAGCCCCGCATTGGGCTCTCTGCTCGACAGGGAGCCTGCTTCCTCCTCTCTCTTTCTCTCTCTCTAACTGCCTTTCTACCTACTTGTGATCTCTATCTGTCAAATAAAATCTTAAAAAAAAAAAAAGACAAGAGGGCACTGAACTAGATAAAGGAGTATAACTTCATAATATTAAAGTGTGCAATTCACAAAAAGAAAACTAAAATAGTTCTTTTGGGGATTAACCAAATCTCATTTAAATAGAGTATCCCATTTTTGCCATGGATAATTTATGTCTGTTGCCCTTATACTTTTTATAGAAACTTTCACTATTAAAACATCAATGTTTAGATAATAAATTATATGGTCATCCTACATTTATTTTAGTAATGCAAGGATAGCTCTTTATAAAGACATATACTTACATAAAATGCAAGGAGTTTCAGGATTGTTCCATTGGCAGTACTATAACCTTTTATAAGCTCTTATAAGCCTCTGCTTTTTTAGCATTCACTTTAGCTCACTGGATCACAGCTGTGACATATGTTCCTTTTACAGGGTCCCTTAAAAGGCTTTCTGGAAGATTTAGGCAGACTGCAAAAGAAGTTTTATGCCAAAGACGAACGGTTACTTTGCCCTATCAGGACCTACCTGGTTACAGCCAGGAGTGCAGCCAGTTCAGGCGCCCGAGTGCTGAAAACCCTTCGCCGCTGGGGTCTAGAGATAGACGAAGCTCTTTTCCTTGCTGGAGCCCCCAAGGGTCCTATTTTGGTGAAGATAAGGCCGCACATTTTCTTTGATGACCACATGTTCCACATTGAAGGGGCACAGAAGTTTGGCACCATCACAGCTCATGTACCTTATGGCATTAATCAAAAAATGAACAATTAGGGATGGGGAGGAGAAATAAAGCAGTAAGTCCGGTATTACAGAAGCCACTTCTTGTGGATCTCTAGGGTAATTAGACAGGAACTTCAGAAGACTGGACCAGAACTTAGTTCATTTGGAAAGATTTCCTCTGTTTTTGTTGTTGTTGTTTTGTTTTGTTTTTGTTTAACATTTTGAACCCTTCAAGCTTCTTCTTTGAGCTCTCAGTACTGTTGAACACCAGTGCCCCTACCCTTGTGTGTAAGTCATACTGATGACTCTTTAGGATAAGTTTAGAATTAGAATGTTTGAATGCTGAAAGGGCTAAAGCCCAGTAAGTTTTACAAAGCATTGCTCATTTTTGGATGTTAGTAAATAGAATGAATTTTTACCCTTTCATCATTGTAGAATATTGGTCCTCAAAGAAGGAAAGAGTAGGGTTAAACACACTCTTGAAAATTAGAGTTTTTTATTCTGTTGCCTCTGTGACCAGCTTTTTAATCAATGCAAAATTAAAAGGTCACTCCACCTGCATAAGTATACCAATTCTGTCACTGTTCATTGAAATAAAAATAAATCAGCAGATTATTCATATAGGGCACTTTCCATTTAAGATGAGCTCCGGACAGAAGCTCCTGGGAGAGCTTCAAAGAAGCTTATCTCTTGGGTGTGTTGCCTCTGGACCACAAGGCTTCATATTTGAAGTCTCTGGCTCTGGGCCTGGCAGGTAGGTCCAATGTTTACGTGGAATTAAAAGCCTTGGCTACCACTTCAAAATGTAACATGAAGTGTAGTATCCTAGCCTTTTACTGTTACCATTCTTTTGTTATTTTTGTTTTGTTTTCAAGAACATTGACTGGTTTTTAACCATACTCTATTACATAATAGGCACAGTGATCTGGTTATTTCCATGCCACCTCATTTTCATACAAACCAAAGGTTTGTAACAGTGTAGTATTAATACCCTTGTTTTTTTAAATCAATGAAGAACTTAACATTCACAAAGAAAAAGTAGCTCATCCAATAATGAGCAGCTAATAAATAGTAGAACTAAGATTCAAAATCAGGTCTTACTTCAAAAGCTATATTCTATTTTCTCTGTGTTGTATAGCCTTCCACATCAAGTCCTTATTAATTCCATGGCCATAGGACCTTTCCTGAACAGATTAGTCATTCCATTAAGTTCTATGCTTAGAATACATAGCAGTTACATAGCAGATCTGGGGATTTCCCTCCTCCTCCCCTTTTCATGCCCTCTCTTGTTCCTTCTACCCCCACCTCTCTCTCCAGTGCACTCATATATACATATTCCATCCCAGCTCTAGTTAAAGAAAACTGCTGCTGATATATAGCTTTTGCTCTGCTTAATCTGATGTAAGCTAGTCCAAAATATATCAGTCATGACACTCACTGAGTACCTACTGTTTTCTATGCATTCTCCAGTGTGAAGACCACAAAAGAAATTCAGACATAGTCCCATTCTCTTGGAAATTTTAAAACCTTGAACAATCCTGTAGAATAAGTCAAGCATGTAGACTGAAACAGTTGACACTAGAGGGCTGTTTGTCCTCAGTGCCAAGTGAGGGTCCCCCAGGAAAGTGAGGCAGACATCTGCATGGGCTGGAAGTGGTCAGACAACAGAATTGAGGTGAACTTTGAAGGATGGAAAAAATAGATAGATGGACAAAGAGGAACAGATGTGCTCTGGGATCAGTGAGTTTGAGAGACAGCGTCAAATTACAGAAAGGGTGGGGAAAAAAGCCCATCCCTGGTGATTTCTGCTTGTGCCTTGTGGAATCCCCAGGGACAGTGCTCCTTCCCTCCTGTGAGCTTCATCTCTAGCAGTTCTTCTGGCATCCTAACGCTCTTCTATTTGTTATGTGACTGTTCACTGCATGTTACATCCTTCCCAAATGCACAGGAGTGGAGGAGAGTTTAATCAAAATTATCTAGGGAGTCCATCTCAAACTATACAGGTTGTGTATCTCATCTCTTGTCCTGAAGATTCTAGAATGGGGACTGTGGCGGGGGAGGTCTCTGTGTCTGTGCCAGACGGTAAGGACTTTGAGGGCAGAAATGGTGTCCTATTTCTCTGTGATTGTCACAGGGCACGGGGCCTCACACATACAGGACAGGGGAGTAGATGGAATGAATGAGGACTTGAGAAGAGCTTGGTCTAAAGCTATGAAGTTTGCAGCTTGAAGATGGGTCCCTGTGGCAATAAGCCCTGACATTTTTCGATCACTTTGTAGTGTAGAAAGCATCTCCTACATTTGATCGTCTCCAGGAGGAGATGCGGAAGCACCTGTGAATGGGCCTACTCAGAAGTCTGCGTCTAGAGAAAGTCCAGGCTTCCCCACTGTATCTCAACCCTTATGCAAGACCACTGGCTGATGACTTTGCCATAAAGATCAATGCCGTCATGGTTTTCAGTTCTCGGACTGTGGTCCACAAACCAGCGGCGACCGAATCATCTGGGAACGTTCTAGAAATCCAAAGTCTCAGGTCCCATCTGGAACCTATTGAATCCTAAACTCTGGTACTGGGGTCCTTCGGTTTCGGTGTGTGTGTGGCGGGGAGGGTGGGGGGTGGGGAGGGTGTTGGGTTTTTACGAGCTCTGCAGGGGATTCTGATATTACGCTAACGTCTGAGAACCACTAGCCCATTCTGTTTCCAAATGGTTCACGTTGCTAAGCTCTTTGCCTTAATTATAATAAAAAAAGAGCTCTTCCTCAGACTCCAGAGGGTAGGAACCCCTCATTCTCCTGAGGGTGAGAAAACGGCACTGAGGGGTAACAAGTCCCAGGAATCCTTAACGGAAAACACACTAAGCAAGCCCTGATATGTGGGATTTGTAAATTCAAAATATTCATACGGCATTCCCACCGGGTCGACCGCCACCACTCCGGGGCCTGCGCTCACCCTCCACGTTCAGGCTGGGAGCCGGCTCCACCGAGTCACCACAACTCAGGGCGCTGCACAGCCTACCCAATCCGGTGCCCTCGGAAGGAAAACTACAAATCCCAGCATGCCTCACGCCACCCCGTCTGGCGGCAACAGGCCCCGCCCCAGAGTTCCTGGCGAGCAGGTGGCAGCCTCAGCCCCCGGCGAGCTGCGATCCCGGAAGTCCCGCGCGGGGGCCGGTGGGCCTTTGGCCCAGGCGGCTATGGCCGTGGCTACTGTAGCTGCACTCCTGGCCGCCCTGGGTGGGGCCCTGTGGCTGGCGGCCCGACGGTTCGTGGGGCCCACTGTCCAGCGCCTGCACGGAGGCGGAAACTCGAGCCTCATGCACGGGAAGACCGTGCTGATCACGGGGGCGAACAGCGGCCTGGGCCGCGCCACGGCCGCCGAGCTGCTGCGCCTGGGGGCGAGGGTGATCATGGGCTGCCGCGACCGTGCGCGCGCCGAGGAGGCCGCGGGTCAGCTCCGCCGCGAGCTCCGCGAGGCCGGGGGCCCGGAGCCCGGCTCTGACGCCGGCGAGGCCGGGGAGCTCGTCGTCAAGGAGTTGGACCTCGCCTCGCTGCGCTCGGTGCGCGCCTTCTGTCAGGAGATGCTCCAGGTGTGGGTCTCCCAGAGCCTCTGCAGATCGGGGCGCGAGCGGGACTCGGCGGACGCGGGAGGCGGGGCCGGAGGCTAGCGGGGTGGGTTGGGGGTGGTACCGCCCGGACTCCCGGGGGTGTGACCTTGGGAAAGACCGAGTCTAAGAGTGGAAACTGTCAAATGGTGTGAGAGGGTTTGGGAGTGCAGACTGGGGAAATTGGGCGGGGGCAACCTGTCAGGTCTTCAGATTTTTGTTTTCTGTGTCTGAAGTCAGTGCACCAAGCCATCTTTCAGAGCCTGAGAGCCAGGGACCTTGAAGCAATTTTTTTCCCCCTCCCTGCTGGGGTAGGAAGTTTAGCTCTCTGCCACCAGTGCACTCATTAGTACCAGCAGCTTAAACAGTCTCTGGCCTGATTTCTAAGTAGATTGGACCTCGGAATCCCAGTAGCCATGTGCTCTACACGGGAAGAGAAATAAATATAATACTTAGTATTTATTGAAGGTTTCCTACATGCCGGGAGCTGTTCTCAGAATTTCAGATACTTAAAATTTTTTTCTTTTAATGAAATTAAAGTGCCTTTTGGCTATTATTGTCATCGAATCCTCAGTAACTCTGGTAGGCAAATTATCCCCATTTTACAATGTTAGGCAACAAAGGCATAGGTAGGCCAAATAATTGGCCCAGGATCTATATCCAGAGCCCTTGCTTTTAACTTACGTACTTCTGCTGCCTGCCTGTGAGGTGTAGGAATCTTTGTTTAGATGATAAATATTCCACTGAAGTGGGTGTCCCTTGTTGAAATAGGTAGGACAGTTTCCCACAGAGATGACTTGTAAAAGGGCATATAGAAGAATGAAATTTAAAATTAGCCAGTGTGGGAAAGATGCCAATATGAAGTGGAGCCTCTTGGGTTTACAGCAGAGGTTCCCAAACTTTCTAATGCTGACATGATGCCAGGAGGCCAAAGAAACTATCTGTTTATTAAGTAATTAAGTCCAAACAACCTAATAAGTATTGATGTCCTAACAATTTAGTAGCTGTTTGAGAAAATAATACACATAATTGAAAGAAAAAAGATATTTCATTCTTAAGTAACCATAATTACTAATGGGAAATGTGCACCTGTCATTCACTGCATAAACTTTGCAGTCTTTGGAATCAGGTTGGAAATGTCCATCCCCATTTCTTGTTCTAAACTGATATTTAACATTGTACTTGCATTTTACTAAAAACTCAGGTTTACGAAGATGGGACACCATTGAAAGAAATTTAGCACAATTTAATGTTGATGGTGTGAACCATTTGCAGCTAGTAGTTTTTGAGTTGTTGAGCAAACTTTTCCTGGAAAATTTAAAATCCATAGCACCCTGTGGAGATCCTTGTAAGGCTCTGGGAAGGCTTGATGCACAGTCTGGGAACTGTTGCAGATCTAGAGAAGTTTTCTGTTTGTTTGTTTATCTTAATGGCTAGTATTTCATTATCAGGTAAAACAGGCTAAGAAATAAGAATGCTAGTGTATAAAAGATGCTGAAGCATTAAAAATGGGTCTTCTTATTGTTCATTAAAAATGTAGATTGGTCTGGGTATGCTTCTCATTTCTGAGACTTAAGGCATTTTATTACTTTGGCCACTTGAGACAGAACCAATTAAAAGTTAAGGAGATAAACTTTACTAAGTTTCTTCCTGGCTCTAAAGCCCAATGACTATAACCAGATTTTTTTTTTTTAATGGAAGTATAAATTTCCCACAGGTTGGTATTCCTGGTATTTATGTCATTTATCTCCTAGAATTTAAAAAAAAAAATAGTGAATGATAAAGTCTTAAAATAACACAAGGCCAGCAAAGAATGATGGCTCAGAAATGATTAATACAGGAAACTCTTCCAAAGGATTAGGGAAAAAAGAACACTCCTTTCTTTCCCCCATGGGTGAACTTTTGCCTTCTTTTTGAAGTTGACTGTTGGAAAAGCCAAAGGTGCTTAGACAGACAGAATGATAAATAGTTAATCCTCTGACAGGTAGGCTGTGATAACAGTTGTGAAATTTAACACATTTTTCTTTTTACTTACACTTGGCAAAAGGGCCAGTGAAATTTGAAATTTGACCTCAAGTTAATTTAATCGTAGGTCATCATTGTGTCTTTACACCTGGAACATGTTGTACATTTCTTTTTCTCTGCCCATCAAAAGAGAAGAGAGGAGCCAAGAAAGAGCTAGGGAAAACCAACTTACGTGAATTAAGGAATGAAAAGACTTTTTGAGGACAATCTAAATTTTAGCATTTTACCTGGAGAGATGCAGGAGGGTATAGACAAAGTATAAGATTCTGACTATATAGATCCTCTAAGCTGGGGCCCTTTAGAGTTCGAAAGAGGTAGATGTTATGTAGGGAGAAAAAGAACTGAATCTTTTTTTTTTTTTTTTTAATTTTATTTGTCAGAGAGAGAGAACACAAGTAGGGGGAGCAGCAGACAGACGGAGAAGCAGCTCCCCTCTGAGCAAGGAGCCTGATGTGGGACTCGATCCCAGGACTCTGGGATCATGACCTGAGCTGAAGGCAGCCCCTTAACTGACTGAGCCACCCAGGCGTCCCAAAGAACTGAATTTTAAATTTATAGTAGAGGTTAAAGGTGTTTCTTGGTCCTAACTCCTCCCTAAATGTCCTTTGCTGTTACTGTAAGACTTAGTATTTATGTATGATTCATACTTGTTTCTGATATTTTTATATTACCTATTTAGTATTTTTCTTAACATTTCTTTGATTTAGTCATGGTGTTTTCTCTAGTTTTAATTTACATCCCTGGCCCTTTGTATTATATGTCCCAATTTTAAGGGAGCCACTTGGAGGTGCTCCATCCCCATTTGCCCTTAGAAAAGTACAGAATGAAATAGTCCTAGTTTGCCCCTGGTGATGATAATAACAGCTCTGGGAATAAACAGCGCTGACCTGCCTTCTGCCATATTTCCACTTCTAGCTGACATTGACTCTCTAGCTTTCCCAATTAGAAAAGCAAAATAGCTTACTAATTCCAAACGGGAGCATTGGTATCAGAAGATTTCATCTTCCAGTTTTTGTTTGCCACCCAAGAGTCCTGTGATACTGCACAGATCACCTAACATTGGGTGCTTAGTTTGCTCACAGAGTTGGTGAGGGTAGATAAGAGGGCATGTGAAAAGCACCATGCCTGGTCCACATTAAACATACAAGTCTTTCCTACGCCCCCATTGTTGAAAACCCACAGAGGCACTTTATAGAATTTTAGTAGTGGCAAGAACTAAAATTTCATTTTAGGCCTGTGTTCATAATCGCCCCATTCTCTTTGACATTTAAAGGAAGAACCTAGACTGGACGTCTTAATCAACAACGCAGGAATCTTCCAGTGCCCTTATATGAAGACCGAAGATGGGTTTGAGATGCAGTTTGGCGTGAACCATCTGGGGCACTTTCTACTCACCAATCTTCTCCTTGGACTCCTCAAAAGTTCAGCTCCCAGCAGGATTGTGGTAGTTTCTTCCAAACTTTATAAATATGGAGACATCAACTTTGAAGACTTGAACAGTGAACAGAGCTATAATAAAAGCTTTTGTTACAGTCGGAGCAAACTGGCTAACATTCTTTTTACCAGAGAACTAGCCCGCCGCTTAGAAGGCACAAACGTGACTGTCAACGTGTTACACCCTGGTATTGTGCGGACTAATCTTGGCAGGCACATCCACATTCCACTGTTGGTCAAACCACTTTTCAATTTGGTGTCATGGGCTTTTTTCAAAAGCCCAGTAGAAGGTGCCCAGACTTCAGTTTATTTAGCCTCTTCACCTGAGGTAGAAGGTGTGTCAGGAAAGTACTTTGGAGATTGTAAAGAGGAAGAACTATTGCCCAAAGCTATGGATGAGTCTGTGGCGAGAAAGCTCTGGGATATCAGTGAAGTAATGGTTGGCCTTTTAAAATAGGAACAAGGAGTGGAAGAGAGCTATTTATAAAACTGGCTGCCAGTTATATCTGTAATCAGAAATGAGGTGGCTTGACTACTTGCTACTTGAAAACTTTTGGTTTTACGCTAGTACTGCTGAGAGGTACATAATGGATATTTTGAAGTTACTAAAAAGTTATTTTTTGGAGAACATAAGATTTCAGAAAAGATGTCTTAAATATACAATAAGCATAATGAATAGTAAAATGAGCAGTATAATATACTTTAGAAATTATAATTGAGCAAGCATGGATTACGAATATTAAAGAATCCACTGACTTAAACACCTTGCGAACTTTTTCAAATACCTTTTGAATTTCGTGGCCAAAGTGCTAAATATTTTTATTGCCGTGCCGGTTTGTGTGTGAAAATAACATGCCTGTTGTGTGCACAATTCTTATGTGGAATAAATTTAATGGTGCAAATCCTTAATTGTGTTTTTTGGGTTATTTTTTTTTTACTAGTTTCACTGAAATGAGTCCTTTATCATCTTACTAACCTCCACTGACCTTGGTGTGCCCAGTGTCTTTCTTCCCGCATATCTTGCATGCTGCCTTAAGAAGTAAGATTTCTAAAACCCAAATCTGTGTCACGGTGTCATGTGCCTGTTTAAAAATATGCAGCGGTTTCCAATTGCCCGTACAGGGTTACTAGCTACAGAATGTGTTCTTCAAAAGAAGTCTCAAATACCGAATCTGGGTGGGTAAAGCAGGTCATAACAATATTGCAGGGGTAGAGTCTCCCAACAAATAAGTTCCTTTTGCCAGTTCCTGGAAAGATTTTGCAGAATATGATAATTTATAAACCATTTCATTTAAGTTTAAACTCCTTAATATGAGACTGCCCATGAGCTGGCCATAGGCTCACCTTGTCCTCTTTGTGCAGTCCAATAGAACTTTAGTCAATGACAGAAATAATTGTGTCCACACTGTCCTATAAGGTCCACTTTACACATTTGTGATTATGGAGTGCTTGAGATACAATAACTGGATTTCTAATCTTATTTTATGTTAATTTAAATTTAAATAGGCACATGTGCCTAGGGACTACTGTCTTAGGCAGCACATCTCTGTTCGCTTAATTGTATAACAACTTCCTCAGTATAGACCATACTCACTGTCTCTTGGCCTTTCCTTATATTATTCTTTTAATTCCTGTAGGAAGAACCAGTCCTTTCTCAACTTTGTTTTAATTGATCATAGCCGCTTTGCTAATTATTTGTTCAAAAATCCAGTTGAATAATTAGAATTCTTCAAGGAAAGATTTTATTCTAGTCTTACTATTTTTCCTTCCTCAAGTATCAAGTGTCATACCTGACACACAGTAAACATGGAATAATGATGTTTGAATGAATAACTAAGTAATGAATCAGTGGTGTACACATACAAAAGGCCGAATAGGGATATTTTAGGTATCTGTTAAAGCATCAAAAATAATTAGTAATTCTTTGTCTTAACCATCTGTTACTGGAAAAAGGAGTTATTAAGAATAGACTGTACTACACTGAATTCAATGATCCTTTTGGTCAGGAGTAATCCTCGATTGGTTATTGTTTTTAAGACTTTCTATTATTTGTTTACCTGTATCAGTTCTTTCTGAGAATGGCAGGATCTTGGCAGATCACACAGAAGATCTGTTTGCTATTAGAGCATTGGGTTGTGAATATGAGAAACACTTAAATGTTCCTACTGTTACAGGTGTATCTTTGCAGGTGTAGTGGGTATATCTGCGTCATGTTCTTTGAAACATATTTTTAAAAAAGAATCCTTCAAAGAGACTTGCTGAACTTAGAAATATGGGCAGGAAATACACCAGAATGCAACTTGGAAAAATGGAAGCTAATAAATCTGTCCTACACCTCGACTTCATTAAAAAGAATGCTTTTTTTTTTTTTTCCTTTCTTTTTCTTTTTTATTCAGTTAATACCATCTTTTCTGGCTGCATTTTGATACCTGATGCTTTTCAGGGGAGTTGGGTCTTTTTTAAGAGTCAAGCCTTTCAGAGTTCTTGTTTGTGGCACCATAATAAAATAGGATATATTAATTTATCATGATGGAAAACTAGAAACTCATCTGGAAACACCCAGTATTTAGGTAAACTGAGCCGCCATTTGGAAGATGTCCTTCTCACCCTGTGTTAGATGGAATCGAGGACTAAGCTATAGCATGACTCTTTGGTTTGGGAGATGATTAAACCCTTCTGTTCTGCTGACTTTTGTTATATTGATATTTATCCTAAGCCTTAGCAATATATTCTTAGAAGGATGCAGCATAATGGACTCATCCAGCCGGAAACCCTTTTTCACGTTAGTTTCTGGCTTCATCTTTTGAAATGTTGACTTCTACTTCAAGCGACTTGTTCTGAAAATAAGTGCGATTATAACTCTTCTGTCTCAACTCAGAGTAGCTGTTTCTTAATAGGAGGTTCCCAGTAGCATTTATCTGGGATAGGGATCTCAGGGTGTAAACACACCACCACTTCGGGTTTGATTAACAGCTCACCACTCAGTTTTCCTGACCAGACCACACGGGTAAGACACTTCACCACCCCACCCCCCACCCACCCCTCAGCTTCTGTTTTCTTGACTTTGTCATTGAGATAATCCTTTAAAGGATTGCTCAGTGAATGAATGAGTGAGATATATAAGGCATTTAGCAACGGAGCTGGCATACAATGGGCAGTCATCCGTTTCCCCTTCCCCAATGCACCTGATCATTACTGTTAATAGTAATTAGTAATAGTAATGCTTACAGGAGTACCTATGATGGAAACAAGACTAAACCAAGGATCAGCAAAGTGTTTTATAAAAGGCCAGACTAAATATTTAACATTACTAGACCATATACAATCTGTTACACGTTCTTTTTTCTTTCCTTTTTTTCTTTTACAATTCTTTAAAAATGTAAAAACCATTCTTAGGTCATGCAGGCTATACCATTATACTGATGCATTATACTTAATGGACTGGTTTTTTTTTTTTTCTTTTGCCTTTCAGACACTGCATGGTAGCAGTTCTTGCATATACTGTAATTCTAGTTTTGTTGTTGTTGTTGTTTTTGTTTTTAATACGGCTCCCGTTGTTTCTTTATATCATTTCTAATCTTGTATGATTGTTCGTTTGCAGACCCAGGAAGTCTAGAGTACGTATTTCTTAAATCTCTCTCCAGCTATCGATTCTGGTGTGAGGAAATCGTACTTATCCGCCTTCAACTCTCTCCCCTCACCAAACCTGCTGGGCCTGGCCCAAGATCTGAGAGAACCTCTATTTGAATATTTAATTGATTCCAAATGTGCTAAGGAACACTGAAGAGAGAACATATTACTAATCACCCTTCAGGAGCTTGGCGCCCACAGACAGCTTCAGATGTTTCAGGAAGCTTATCTGGACAATAGGGAGTTAAATTAGTTACAGGTTAACATGGAGGAAGATAGTTAGGTGAAATGCTCCTTTTTATGCAGACGGTAAGGAAGAATTTTTGCGAAATTAGATGTTTAACTAAAGTACAGAGAAACACATTTAACTAACGATTGTCGAATAGATTTACTGTAATAATTCCATTCTTTTTGGAAAACATACTGACTGATGCCCGTAGCCTGTAAATGCTCTAAGCTGGCAGCTCCCCTCCAGCACACCCCAGGCACTGTTGTTCCCACCTGCTGTATCATATAATGAGGAAGAGAGCTGTGTAGCTTTCAGTTATTCATTTAACATATATTTATTGAATGTCTGTTATGTGCAAGACATTATTGCAGGCTTTGGGGACACAGGAGGCAACAAGTAAAACACCAGTGTGTGTGTTAGTTGTGCTTGTTATTAATCATAACAGAAGTTATTCATCATAATACAAACCAATGAAAAATGAGTACAGAGAGAAAGAATTTTTATGAAAAGTAAGCTGAGTGCTTTCTAAAAACTAAATGAAGGCAAATCACTAGAAACACTATTGAATAAAATTTCGTAACAACCGTCAAATACTAAAAATAGATACTATAAAAATCTAAAAGCACTTTCTTTAGTGCTTTGCAAGTGACTTTAAACTTTGAGTCCAGTTTAAAGACACAAAAGTTGGAAGTCATGGACTATATTGTTTAAGTGAGTAAAATGCAAGAAGATGGAATTCCAAGTGAACTCATACTCAGAAAAACAACAAAGGAAAGCCCTTAGCCTTGTATCAGAAGATAGGCAAATGAATGAATGTGCCGTATGTTTCAAGTTCAGATAATAAATCCCGGGTGCATTTGATTCATCTTTATGATTTCCTTCTTTAATCAACTTGTTCATGTTACCAGCCAATTCCAAATAAGAGGCTAGTGCTGTATAAAATAGAGCTATCACGGACATCAGGAAAGTTTCAGTTTGGAGGAATTGGTAATAAACGTGTTCTGCATAATGAGTCATATTTTCCCAAAGACTCCTCATCTACATTTGAGATATACTTATTATTTGTGCCCCCAATATACTTGATTCTTAGATTTTTTTTCATCCTGATGGGTTTTTACAGCCTAGGATTTATTTTCATCTTCAACCCCGTGTTTGTTTCTCTGCTTCATTTAAAGCTCCTACTAATTTGTTAAATAGGTAAGTTCCTAAATATTTAAGAGATTTTTTTCAGTATGTCATTTTACCTTTAGAAGTTGCCATGTAACATATGCTGTATGCTAGCCTGTTCTATCCTAAGGTGCAAGCTTTAGGTCTGTTCAAAAATAACAAAAAAGAAGATGCTAACTTCCTCTATAGATTTTGACTTAAAAAAAAAAAAAATACTTGTACCTTTTTTTATTCTTTGGAGGACATATATCCCCTAGTCTAGGTAGTTATCCAGTTATCCAGTTATGTAGGATTTAAAACCTAATCCTAATGGCACCTTTTAAATCCTAATGGTACCTTTTCTACTATGAGAGCAGTGAGCTGAATGAGTAAATAGGAGTTTAAGTTGTAAATATATTCAGAAGATCTTTATCTGTACAGACCTACATACAGTGTTAGGCATTTTAGGACTATCTTGAAGTTGTGCACATGGTTTGAGGAAATGCTGAGCACAGAGAAATACATAATCATTATTAGTTTGTGAAAAAAGCAAAGCGAGTTTCTGCCACCAACCCATGAAAGCACAGGAAATGGCTTCATGTAGTAGGTGTTGGAGTCTAAGCATTCTGTTGACAGAAGCGGGTTCTACCCAGGGGTTTTGTGTTCATGTAATCAAAGACTTCAGAGCTGCAGCCTCACAAGCTCAAGTACACCCACCTCAGAGTTTATCTTTAGCTCATCTGGAAGAGTTTATTTTAAACATTGAACATTGTTTGCTGCTGTTGAAATGAAAGTGAGAGAGTTACAAGCTTTCTTCCACTGCCATCTGGCAGATTTACTGATGGATCGGGGGCTTTAATCCATGTAGCCCCGTGTGTGGGAGCTATTGTCTTTGTGTTGATCATGCAGCTGGCTTGGCTGAACTTTAAAAAGCTCACACAAAGCTATCAAGAGCCATCCTATAGATAAATGAAGTTGGGGGTGTTGCAAAAGTCAGCGGAGTTTTTTGCAGGAGGGTGGAGAAGGCTGGGATGTATACTTTTCATTCTTCTCTGAACACACATTTTAAAATCTGTAGTTCTCTTTGTGACCCGGAAAAGAGGAAGATACCCATATTGGAATATTTTGAAAGAAATAATTGAAGCTACAAAAAAGTGACAATAGCTAAATTAGAAAAGTATGCAGCAGAGTAGAATGGAAAGGAACAGTAGACTGGGGGGGGGGATCTATATCTCATTAGAGCAAATGTGGGATTGCAAGAAGTCAGAGGAGTAAACTTTAATTTTCAGTGGGGACTTTCCTGTTTTTTGTTTTGTTTTACACCATGTGTCATATGGGACATTCAAAGATATACACATCATGTACCTAATCCTTAGTTGTAGCCTTTCCGAGAATGGAATGATGTAGGATCTCACTCAGTACATTACACTGAGTATAATCATGACTCACTCTAGTGCCTAATTCTTATCATAGCCACAAATGCATACATATGCATTAAAAGATTGCATGTGAGTGACAGGCTATGTGCAAAACAGGATACCTTCAATACACCTTGTATTAAGTTTATAGGAACACAGGAAGACACATAGAACCAGAAATATCTTGGGCATATTTGACTGACATTCAGTTTTCTCTCCTAAAAATGAACACAAAAAACGACACGATACACATTCTGCATGAAAACCAGTCTCCAACACATAGGTGTCCTAGTGCAAGATTTTGAAGTGAGAATTTAAAAGAGGCTTCCTTCCTACTGTTTTTGGCTATTCTCTGGTAGTCCTGGAAATAGAGTTGCTTCTTTTTATTCATTTTAGCTCTTCTTGTTTTGTTTTGTGTTTTGAGGACAAGAGCCAATTGAGGTAGACCCTGTAGCTCTGTGTCCACTCGCTTCTCCCTGAGTCTTGGGAGGGGTTGGCAGTGGCAGCAGCATCCCTGTTCTGTTTTCCTGATCCCAGAATCAGAGAGATGTCTCCTAACTAAGTATTTCTGTCGGCATCCTCTGGGTTCCCACCTTCCTGAGCATGGCAGAAGGAGCAGCTTCTTCTTATAGGTCAGCTCTGTACAATTTCAGGATTCATTCCTCTTACTGTAACCTAACCCACTCTTTCAGCTCTTCCCATGATTTTGTAGGCACCTACTTTCCTACTTTACTAGAGTCTATCCTTTTCTCCTTAAAATATCTGAGAGGATTCTGTTTCCTCTTTAAAAACAACAGCAACAAAGCAGATTAACAGGGTGACTGACCAGAGAGAAGAAACACAAAGTTCTGAATAAAAACCACCTTACCAATGAGCAAGCAATGGCGTAGACAGTAGACAGAAAACACAAAGAAATTTGGGTGTGCCAGCTTGAAAGGGAGGGGGTTGATGAAGGAGAGGCAGCCATCATGGCATTTCTTTGGGGAAATCACTGACATGCAATGCTTGGGCCCAGGCTTAGCAGCTTCACATACTTGAACTTATCAGAATGTCAGCTGACCATGTGAAACAACCAAAGGAACTGGGAATCTACAAACAGAATTTGGATAGCACATAGTATCCCAGTGAAGGATACTATGGGGAACCAAATCATAACCAGATATATGATTCATTATTATAGGGTCAGAAGAGAAGAGGTTAATCCTGTTAGAGGTTGAATGTTAGGTGGCATGAGTGGTGATACCTGTATTAGGCGAATTCATAAGCAGGAGTTTTCTGTTCTGGATAGCCATGACCCTTGTAGTGGGCCTTGTAAGGATGTGTTCTGTTATTGCTGACCATGCCATCTTCAGAGTGATAGTTTCTTTTTTCTTTTTTTAAATATGTGTTTATCACCTAAATATTGCTAGTCTGCCTCAGGAAACATTTCACCTCTATTATACCCCACAGAGATGTAAAAGGGGCCAAGTGAATTAGCCACACTCAAAGACGCAGGTACGGGTAGAGGAATATATTATTCATAGTTGGAAAGGCTAACATGTGAGAGAGTATCTGCGAATCTTTCTTAATATGAGATTTCTGGTGAACAGATTAATTTATCACAGCTGTTTTCCATTTAGGAAAAATGTAATAAATACTGGGCTTCCTTCAGCAGGCAATTTGATTAAGATTGTAGAATGACGTGTGATGGATAATCCTGTATAAGTGTTTTGGGCAGTGTGAACGGATTAGAAAGACATTCATAACTGAAACCCTGGTTACCCTAAGAATATTTGTTTCTATTTATCTGTTGCAAATCAAATCAGAGAAGTAAAGGTAAGAGGGGATTCAAAGGCTTGATGTGAGTTTTTAAGAACCGGACTATAGTGCTTTGAAGGCAAGGGCATGTTTGAACATTTTCTGCTTCCTGTTAACATCTGGAATGGGGCTATAATATATCAATTACTCACAAGATATAAGATTGATTATTTAATTAGTTATTTAATGACCAAAAACTAAGGTGTCCACCATCCTCTTGATGGCCAGGGGAGATGGAACCGATTTAGCTGGCCTGACAGATGGTCTGTTCCTACACCTGGAAAATAAACTCAACCTTCACAGAGAGTAGAGGACTCTTTTAGCTTGTGACAGAAATGCTGGGTTACCCTGTACACTCTTACTCAAAACATGGAATGATATATATGAAAGAGCCTTGAGTAAGTGTGCCACCATTTTTGACAGCTATAGTTCATAGTAATTGGGACTTCATAGGAGGGAAACTAGAATGTCAACAAAGAAAGCTCACAGCTAAAAAAAAGTTAACCTTGCCACAAATTCCCCTGGAAACATCTATATATGTCATTCAAATTATTGACTAGTGCCTTCCAGTTCTTTCTGCAGAATTCCTGCGGATTCTAGTAAGTAGGCTGCCTTTGGTTGACGAGAGAGGATTTGCCAAAACCAACACAATTAATTCTGCCACAACCAGTACGTATTTACTCTGGCTCATAATTAATTTTCAAATAAGTATATGTGTATGAAAAAAATTAAGAGGGCTTATTTTCTTTTTAAAATAATGCCACCATTCTTGCAAATCCCTAAGATCATCAATTCACAGGACAAATTAGGAAATGTGATTAAACTCACTAGAGAAAGTTCTTTCTAGAATAATTATTATTTATGTGCGCTATTTCACATATTTTATCTCTAATCCTTGTAATAACACTGCGAGGTAGTCTCAGTCCTAATTTGCAGATAAGGGAACAAAGTGTGAGAAGTCTAAGTGACTTGCTTGGAAACTGATAGGCCCAGAATTAGAACCAAATTTTTTCAGATTTTTAGAAGGTCTGGCTCCTTTCTACTGGTGTACATGTCTTTTAGTGAACTAAAATAAAGTCTATAGAAAAAACTAAAATTTTCTTTAAAACAAAACAATAGTAAATATTTCATTTTCATATTTATAATTGTTTTTCTCAGTCTGACCCATTAATATATTCATTTTCTAGAGTAGATAATATTTTAAATAAGGTTATTTCTGCTGGATAGGTCAAGAATGTGTTAATTTTTTTCATTGACTACTATATTTAGTTTCTCTGTCAACACAAGTTAATTGAAAAGGTTTCTGCATAATATCCCTAAGTGTAAATTATTTATCAGGGTGGTTAAAAAAAAACAGCGCCGCATCCAGAGCTTTGGTTTCCTGCCAAAGGGATATATATCATTTTTCATGGGTTTGCAGAAATTGCACAAACAATGAAATGTCTGAGTTAAATCATAATACAATGATCAAAAGAGCTGTATTACTATACTTTATAGTAAATGCATCCATTTCTTTTGAAATAAAGCAGTGTTAACTCTCCAACATCTGCTGAAAATTCAGATTATACATATCTTATTAGTGAAAATGCTCTAAAGAGTTCAAATACTTAGAATAGTTTTCCCACTTCACAATTGATAACACATTTGACATATCAATATTAGTCCATGTAAAATTTTCTGAATAAAGTAAGAGGTGGCAGGGAAAATACTTTTTGTGTTGTGTTTAAAAAAAAATATTTGAGGGAACTTTGGCTTCTGGACATGACAAGCTAGGGTACTTAGACCAATACTTATTTTAGGACAACTGACAATTCTGGATAAAAATAGAACAAATATGTGAACAAGATGGTGAGAAATTTTTAGATCAAAATCAGGCAAACATGAAGTAAGAACCCTAGAAGTTAAGAGAGAAGGCAAAATTACCTTTGCCCAGAGGATATTTATCTCCTTAGCAGAAACAATAATGAATGTGAAGTTTTATTTTGACTTCCCAGAACCTGGAGAGGATAGAAGTGAAAGGCTCTACATAATCTAGGATTGCAGGATACAAGTGAAAGCCTGCACAAAATCTGGGATTTGATATACATCCAAATTCACATCAAGCTGGGATTCTGAAGGACTCCACACTCATGGTAAGTAGGAAGAAGAATTAACATTGAGTCATATTCCCGCTGTCCTGAGGAGCAAGGAAGTTCTCTTCACACTGAGAAGAAGACGGAGCATATAAAAGAAGAGAAAACCCATTCCTGGAAGGAAGGCTAAGCCCTAGTGCCCAGGCAAAAGTGAAAACATGGGTTTCACCAGAGCAGTGCAAAAGAAGTTCAAACTATCAATTTGGTCTAAAGTCATTTAGGACTGGCAGTACCCTACATGACCAGCAGAGAGAAACCCAAATCCTTTTCTGAGGAAGAGATGTTCATCAAAGGGCTTGGACAACCGACAACCTCCATAATTAATGTTTTTCCAAGTCAGTGAGTAGCTAAGGTATATGCACAGGTACCATGAGTAAGAATTGGCAACACTGATCCAAGAATTTCAGAGACAGAAATTATCAGACACAGATGATGTAATAACTATGCTTACTATGCTCAGAAAAATAAAAACAAACTTGAAAATTTCATTAGAGAGAAACTATGAAAGTGACAACTTTTGGAACTACAGAATACTTCCAGAAATGAATTTATTTATATATTTTGTAGCCAGTTGTAACAAACATAATTTATAACAAAACTCAAACAAATGAAAAATTCAGAAGGTGGATTTGACTGCTGATTGAACACAGCAGAGGAAAGAAGTAATAAAGAGACCGATCAGAAGAAACAATGCAGAAAGCTGCAAAGGGAGCATAAGGATGGACATTTTACGGGAAAGAAAATGAATGTGGTTGATAGAAAATAATAAATTTTTATGGTCACCTGGGTGGCTCGGGCGATTAAGCATCAGACTCTGTTTCTGCTCAGGTCAGGTTCTCAAATTAGGCTCTGTTCTGAGTGTGGAGCCCACTTGAGATTCTCTCTCCCCTCTCTCTCTGCCCCTCCCTCTACTTGCACACAAAGGTGTGCACTCACTCTCTCTCTCTCAAAAAAAAATATGTGTGTGTGTGTGTGTGTGTGTGTGTGTGTGTGTGTGTGTATTTGGGTACCTGGGTGGCTCAGTCATTAAGTGTCTGCCTTCGGCTCAGGTCATGATCCCAGGGTCTTGGGATCGAGCCCCACATCAAGCCCTGCATCGGGCTCCCTGCTCAGTGGGAGGCTACTTCTCCCTCTCCTGCTCCCCTGCTTATGTTCCCGCTCTTTCTGTCTCTCTCTGTCAAATAAATAAATAAAGCCTTTAAAAAGTAAAATATTTTTATTGGAGGTATAGAAAGAACACAAAGAGAGAATAGGGACAGAGGCGATATTTGAAGAGATAGTGACAGAGAATTTTCCAGAACTGATGAAAAACAATAACCCATAATTTAACAAGCCTTATTCTAAAAGGAGTATTAAAAAGGCATACACTGAAAACTTAGGTCCACACAACAAACCGCACAACAGGTATTTCGAGCAGGCTTACTCCTGAGCAAACTTCCAAAACTGGGAAGCAACCAAGGTGTACTTCAGTGGGTAAATGGTTAAGTAAACTGTGTATATCCAAGCAACACAGTGTTACTCAGCACGAAAAAGAACTGAGATCTGAAGCCACGAGGAGATACAGGGGGACCATCAGTGTATATTGTTAAGTGGAAGAACTCAATCTGAAAAACCCACATTTGAAATATACACATATGTGAAAGGTAGTAATGGACTGAATGAAACTAACTGCCAATCTAGAATTCCGCACTCAATCAAAGTATAGATCCAGAATGGGTGTAAAATAAAAACGTGAACAAACATAAACATACCAAAATGGAGAGGACGGCCACAGCTGAACCTCACCAGAGGACATTCTAAACAATTCACTCAGGCATAAGGAAAGTAATTCCAGATGGAAGTCCTGAGGAGATAAGACCAAAGAAAATATTAAGTATAAAATGGATAATTATTTAGAAAATAAGAGCTCTATGAACATTTATTGTATGAAGATAATAATGTGAAAGATAGTCTTAATATACCTGAGAAGATTTAGGTAGAAACTGGGAAGAGCTGAGCTGAGTTAAAGTGTTCTAAAGGTTTTCCGTTATCCAGGAGTAAGATGAAAAAGTCAAAATTGGTATTAAAGAATGCTTGGCTCACTAGAATGTCATCACTGAAATAATTTTTAAAAGGTATAATTTCCAAATTAATACAGCAGCAAACACACACAGAGATACACAAAACAGAATAAAAATCATCTTTCTAGGAGCACCTGGCTGACTCAGTTAGAAGAGTGTGTAGCTCTGGATCTCAGGGTCGTGAGTTTGAGCTTCACATTGTGTGTAGAGATTACTTAAATGAATAAAAAGTTAAAAAATAATCTTTTTAAAAGAAAAGTAGAAATATTTAAAAAAGAGTAGAAAATGTGAGACAAATATAGGACACAAAATAAGATGGTAGATTTAACCTAAAATGTATAGTTACAATAAACGTAAGTGGTTAAATACTCCTGTATCAAAACCAAAGATTTTTATAATTCTTTTTAAAGTGCAGTTATGCATTGTTTCAAGAGATACATCCTAAATGTAAGTATGAAAATATTGAAAACAAAAGTAGGGGAAAAGATGCATCAAAAAAAAAAGGGTTATTATATGAAAACTGACATAATTCTATTCTAAAACCTAAGCCAAAAAACATTATTATAGGTAAAGAAGGTCACTTCATAATGATAAAATTTTAATTCACCAGGGAGATATGATGGTTTTTTGTTTTCAAACATCGCATGAACTTAATTGTATGAAAATTTAAAAATTATAGAGCCTCAAAATATACAAAGCAAAAAACAAAAAAAGCATATTTACTGTCACAGTGTTCTTTTTAAACACATATCAGTCAGTAGTTGATACAGAAAGCTGACCAAATGTCAGTGAGTCTGTAGGAGATTTGAACAGTATTTGATTAACAAAGTTAATTTAATGGGTGACTAAAGAACACTGCACTCAACAGCTGAAGAATACATGAACTTTCAAGCATATTCAGAAGAATTTCAAAGTGCTTTTTTTTATCGGGGTATAAAGCAAGTTTCAATTTATCTCATAAATTTGAGATCATATAGAATATATTCCTCAGAAAAGGGAAACCTCCTACATTGCATTGTACGAATTGCATTGGTGGGAATGCAAGCTGGTGCAGCCACTCTGGAAAACAGGATGGCGGTTCCTCAAAAAGTTGAAAATAGAGCTACCCTTCAACCCAGCAATCGCATTACTGGGTATTTATCCTAAAGATACAAATGTAGTGATCTGAAGGGGCACGTGCACCCAAATGTTTATAGCAGCAATGTCCACAATAGCCAAACTATGAAAAGAACCTAGATGTCTATCAACAGATGAATGGATAAAGAAGATGTGAGATATATATATATATATATATATATATATATATATATATACACACACACACACACACACACACACACACACACACATACACACTATGGAATACTATGCAGCCATCAAAATAAATTTTGCCTTTAGTAATGACATGGATGAAACTAGAGGGTATTATGCTGAGCGAAATAAGTCAATCAGAGAAAGACAATTATCATATGATCTCCTTGATATGAGGACATTGAGAGGCAAAGTGGGGGGTTTGAGTGTTAGGAAAGGAATAAATGAAACAAGATGGGATCAGGAGGGAACCATAAGAGACTCTTAATCTCACAAAACAAGCTGAGGGTTATGGGGGTGAGTAGGGGGGTGGGTGGGTTATGGACATTGGGGAAGGTATGTGCTGTGGTGAGTGCTGTGAAGTGTGTAAACCTGGAGATTCACAGACCTGTACCCCTGGGGCTAGTAATACATTATATGTTAATAAAAAAATTTAAAAAATTTAAAAAAGAATATATTCCTCAACTACAATGCAGTTAAGACAAACATAAGGAGTTAAATTAATAATCAGAAATTCCCTTTAATTTCAAAATTAAGAAATATATGTCTAAATTATCAATGGATCAAATGAGAAATCAGTATAGAAATTTTTAAATATTTAAAAAAGTTATAATGAAATAATAGCCTTTAATGAATATATTAAAAATAGAGAATACTCAGGAATTAATCAGCTAGGCATTCATTTCTAGAGGCTAAAGAAAGTACAGCAAATATTAGCTCAAGAAAAGTGAAAAATTATAGATAAGAGCAGATATTAATGAAAAAGAAAATAAATTTACAACAGAGAAAATTGACAATGTTGGTTCTTTGAAAATATTTATAAAATTGGCCTGCCTTTTGAAAAGAAGGCACAAATTTAAAAAAAAAAAATTGTCACTTAACAGCCCCTCAAGCTCTTACTTCTTTAAGATCTTTCCTGTTTTGGGGGTGTCTAGGTAGCTCAGAGGGTTAAACCTCTGCCTTCGACTGAGGTCATGATCTCAGGGTCCTGGGATCGAGCCCCGCATCGAGTTCTCTGCTCAGCAAGGAGCCTGCTTCCCTCACTCTCTCTGCCTGCCTCTCTGCCTACTTGAGATCTCTCTCTCTGTCCAAAAAAAAAAATTCACTAATGGTGTCTGTTCTGCCTGTTATCTAGTCCCAAAACCCACATAACCTTTATATTTATTTATTTATTTTATGCCATTCAGCTTCTAGTTACCAAAATTTCTTCTGCTTCTCCATTGTTGTGAAACAAAGTACTCTAGATATTAGTTACTTAAAATAATAGCAACTGTGCATTTTGCTCCTGTGTCAGCAATTTGAAACTGGGCTCTGTGTGGGGGGCTCATGTCGTTTCCTCTTGGCCTTAGCTGGGACCCAAACTGGTTTTGGGGTATGCAGTACATGGAGGTGCAGGGGGCCTACGGGTGGGTTCTAAGTTTCTGTAGTCTCTTTCTTCAACTTCTTAATCGTTTTACACTTGAATTTATGTGTTGTATGTGAAGTCTGATGGGACAATGAAACATGTGACGAAAAGGTTGCACATAGGTTAGCTCTGCCACCTCCCAGCATCCCGAGGAGGGGTCCTAGCTGCCCGACTGCTGCCTCCAGAAGGCACCCACCTGAACCGTGGCTATTCTTCCAGCCTTCCCAGGTACCTTTGGGGGTCTGCCCTCACTTGACTTCTGTGCCTGTGCCAAAGGATGCATGGTAGGGAGGGCGAGAATTATGATCTGGGTGTCTGGGGTGCTGAGAATGTTCTGTCTCTTGAGTGGTTGGGCAGAGACACTTTAAACTATTTGCGTATGTGTTATGCTTTTTTTGGTATGTATGTTATTTTTTAAATAAAAACTAAAATAGGAAAGTGATTGAATTCAGAGCTAAGGTTAGTTTTCAGATCCTTACACGATAACTTTAATATTACTAAAACTATTGCTAAGTCACATTTGTATCCTAGAAATGCATCCTTTTCCTGAAGTAATTGTAAATGAAATAAAACCTCATTATTTAGACGTAATTAATTGAGATGGAAATAGCAGGTTTGAAGATGAAATGAGGTGCCTTCACATTCTCTGAGGACAAAGCTTATCAAGCAAATGAACATGCAGTGCAGTGCTTAACTCGGTCAAGAGAAATTGTTCTCAAACATATAAATAACAGGCATATCTAAAGATCATCATATTTCATTTAAAGTTTTTCTTCTATGGACATGTGTGTATTGGAAAAGGAATTTCTAGTTTATAAATAATGGTCCATACTAGCCCTTCTCACAAATATGAATCATTTTTTCTATGATAATCTACTACCTGCCTAGAGTAGCCTTAATTATGGTATTCTGAAAATTAAAACTCAGATTGTTTTTATTTATAGATACACCAGAATGATCGCAAGTGTTACAGACTCTATCTCTAAAATTTATAATCCACCTGTATTAACATTCCCTAATTGCTGACTACCCCAAAATACCATTTTATATGTCTTTTTCACATCACAAGAAAGTTTCCCTGGGAAGCAGATTCTGAAGTAGAGATGTGCATGTAAGTGGTTTATCATAGAGCACTTATTTCCTATAAAGAGATAAGGAAAACAAGGTTGAGAACTGGAAGAAGTTTGAGAACTTACTTGGATATGGACTGCATTTGATCAATAATCTTAAAAAAAAGGGCTCAAAATCTTTTTTGGAAGAGAAGCAATAAGTTAACGTAAATCTCAGAATACTAAAACACCTGAGATTAAATTGTCAAGTAGTGCATATTCATTCTTCGTTGATGTTTGTTGAATGAATGAACAAAACCAGTGCTGAAAGCAAACAACTTATAACCTCAATCAAATGTTCATTGGGTTTAAGCTCATTACCTCTGTATTCAGTTATAGATTTACATATAACATATATAGATGATATATATGAGTATATATTTATAAATAGGGAGATATATATAGGATATACATATATATTTATATATATGGATATAAATAAAATACTAAAAATATTACTTTTAATATTGCATCAAAATAGGTCCAGTTAGGGACTTTGTCATTGATAATGATCTAGAATCAACTATTTCTTATAATACATCTATATTGGTTGTTCAGCCTAAAAATAGCTGGCTTTCCTACACTCCAAGAAACATATCATGTATGGAAATAGCTACATGATTTTAACTTTGTCTTTTTCTTTTTAAAAATATTTTATTTATTTATTTGAGAGAGAGAAAGAGAGTGAGACAGAGCATGAGAGCAGAGAAGGTCAGAAGGAGAAGCAGACTCCCCATGGAGTCTCCCCATGGAGTCAGGAGCCCGATGCGGGACTGGATCCCAGGACTCCGGAACCATGATCTGAGCTGAAGGCAATTGCCTAACCAACTGAGCCACCCAGACGCCCCTGTCTTTTGACCTTCAAAAGACACTGGGAGGCCAGTGTCATCAGCCCCTTCTAGAGATGAAGAAATCGAGGCTCAGTGGTCACAGAGACAGCTAATGAGCAGCAGGGTGGGCAGCCTCAGGTTTCCCTTACCTGCCACCGTGCTTCTGCCTCACCCGCAGTTAGGCCTTTCCCTCAGCAGACCCACAAATCTCTGTCAGTGTGAGCCAATAAATCTTGAGGTGACTTACCTCTTTCTGGGTTAGTTTTACTTTTTTAGAAAGGCTCTGCCTGAAAGACCCGATGGAATGATTATGATGTCCTGGTAGATGTTCAGAAACCATAAATTAAACTGGGAAAGGGAGGTAGCTCCATCCTTCGATGCATGAATCCCAGTTACCCGGGGGGGGGGTGGGGGGGGTGAGGGGGGAGGTCTTGTCTGGGAGGAAAAGGCTCCGGCCTCCTCTGTGTAGCGGGAAACCTTTTGCAACTGATCACCATCATCTTAAAGGGCTTCCAGAACTGCATAATACCCCCAGAATTAAATAAATTACACGTGTGGTTATGAGCAAGTTAAGTACTTATTTATCCACATCATTAGTCATCGAAATTCTTGTAGGGAGTAACAGCCAGCCCCACAGGTCAGCCACTTCATGTTTCCTTAACACTTCCACTGTTTTTTAAACACCCGCTCCTTGATTTATGGCTGTACTGTGGCCTCAGCCTGGGCCTAATAACACAGCACGTACCACCCCTGATCAGAGTGACACACACATTCCCTCGCACCCATGTAAGTCATCCCATATGTGGGCCCTCGCCTTTTATTCTGCTCTCTGGAAGTTCATGCAAACAGGTGACCGGCGTTGCAAGCCAAGGACCTTCACTTCAGCATGAAGACTTTCAGTAAACGATGCTTACTCCTTGGCTAACGTCAGCCACTCAGTATTCTTGAAGCTTTTTTGGCTGCTGCCTCTTTTCCTCCAAAGGGGCCACTCATTTCTGCTGGGAAAGCTTCCCCTTGTTTTCACCCTCCACGGGCAAGGGATTGTTTTTCACTTCCTTCATAAACTCACTAGCCGTGTGATGAACCCCAGATCACATGCCACCTCGACAGGAAGTCTTTCCCACCCCCATGTCCTCTTGGGCCCCAACTCACTACTGTAAGTCACATCTGTCTCTGGGTCAGACCCACATACAAGCATCTCTGGGCCTGGCATGTGTTAGGCATCCAGAAAAATTCTATTTCTGAGTATCTATTATATGCCAGCTACTATGCTGGGTCCTGGCAATGCATGGATGAATAAGACAGATTTTTGCCCAGGAAGATACCCACAGTCTAGGAGGCAGAAATAAACACAGGCTTACAACGGAGCTGAATGATTGAATTCTGTGATAAAGAGCTCACAGGACAGCTAACAGCACCCAGAGGGAAAGCTTTGGTTAAATACATGATTTTGTGTCGGTCTGGAAAGCATGGGTTCCTCGGAGAAGAAGGGACAGAAGAGAATCACAGCATGGGGAGAAGCACAGGCTGAGGCACAGGGACTTGCCCATGGCGTGGCAGGAGGGTAGACACTAAGGAAGATGCGGGAGAGATCCATGAGGCAAGGGTCACGAATGCATGAAGGGCAACTGAGGGATGGAAAGGCGACTTAGGCTTTCACCGTGGGATGTATTTGGAGTCTTTTTAGCAGACGGATGGCACAGCTAGCTCTGTGTTTCCGATAAGTTGTGATCACAAGGGCAAGGTCATTGAAGTGGGAGACATGGAGCAGACAGACCAGTTACGGGGTTGAAGCTCTTTGTCCGAGCCGGAGCGAGTCAAAAGTGATAGCTACTTTGGAAGGAGAATTGACAGCTTGGGGAGATTTATTGGGTGTTGGAAGAGAGCAGAAGCGTGGAGATGAGGAAGACTTCAGTTGCATTAAAATAGTTAATGTGATGCTTGAGCATTCGAATACAAGCATCCTGATGGCACTGCCCTTCCCTGAAACGGGCCGCAGGAACTCTATGACCCCAGGTAGAATCCTGTCTCTGGTAGACTTTAGTGAAGTCAGGAGGATCTTCTCTAAACCCACCAGAGGAGGAAAGACCAGGAGGGCAGCCACTGCCCATGAACGAAGGGTCTGTTTGCCCTGGGGAAGTACAACGTTTTCCACTTGCTCACTCATTCTTTCATTCCATTGTTCCTCAAATGTTTACACAGCAGCTTCCCTGTGACTTCAGTGAACTTGGAGGAAACAGGCAGATAAATGGATGTTTGGGCTGAATTGGGTGTCCCCGCCACCCTCCCCCCCCCCGCCCACAAACTCATATGTTGAAGTCATAACCCCTAGTACTTTAGAATGTGACTGTATTTGGAGACAGGGCCCTTAATGAGGTCATTAAAGTAAAATGAGACTAAATGGGTGTTTCCTAATCTAATATGATTGATGTCCCCACGAAAAGTGGAGGTCAGGACACAGACATCACAGACAGAGGGATGGCCACGAGGACTCATTGAGATGGCACCCATCTGCAAGCCAAGGAGAGAGGCCTCTGAAGAAACCAAGTCCCTAACACCTTGATCTTAGACTTTCAGCCTCTAGAACTGTGAGAAAATAAGTTTCTGGGTGCATTAAGCATCTGCATCCATCTCAGGTCCTGATCCCAGGGTCCTGGGATCAAGTCGTCCATTGGGCTTCCTGCTCAGGGGGAAGCTTTCTCCCTCTCACACTCCCCCTGCTTGTGTTTCCTTTCTCACTGTCTCGCTCTCTGTTAAATAAATAAATAAAAATCTTTACCAAAAAAGGAAAAGAAAAGAAGTTTCTGTCGTACAAGCCCCCCAGTCTGTGGTATTTTATTATGGCAGATCTAGCAGTCTTACATGATGGATAATTGTAATTTGTAGTAATAAGAATGTGATAAAGTCTAAACCTGTACCATGGGGCATGAGGGAATCATGATCAGTTCCTCCTGGGCCAGCTAGGGAATGAATAAATTCTCTGATGAGGTTTTGAAGGCTGAGTAGAAGTTTGCCAAGCTAAAACTGAAGGATGATATCCCAGACACGAGGAATTCTGTCTTTCTGGCTCCTCGGTCTCTGTCTTTGCGCTAGTCTTCTGGTCCATCGTGAAGGTTTTGTTTGCCCCTACTTGTCCTCAGCCAGTCATTACTAACAGAGAGAACCCAAAGCCCAATCTTTCTCAGGGGCCCAGACTCTGCTCTGCCTGCCTCTGCTTGGCTTCTTCCTCAGGCAAGCTGCCTACTCGTTGGTAGGATGGCTGCTGAGAGCCTCCAGCCCGCATGATCCTGCCAGCCTGAGTTCCTCCAAGCTGCCCCTCGACCTAGAGCACACTGATTTAATTTCACAGATTGGCCCTGCTTGAAACATATGCCCACCATAGCCAGGGAAGTGGTGCTCCCCAGTGAGCCAGACTAGCCTGGGTAAAAATACGAGGCCTGTGGTCAATGTCATCTGAACCATGGGGAATGGCTTTTACACAGGAAGGAGGAGCTGCGTTACTGCACCGAGAAGGAATACCCTGTAGGCAAAAGCAGTAGCTGCTCCTGGCAGTATTATTGTCACTCCTATTCAGAGAAGGGAAAGCAGATTTGGAGAGGTTAAGCAGCTTACATGCACCATGTATTCATTCATTACATTGTCAACCACAGTTTCTGGTTATATGCTAAGCACTGTGCTAGGAAGAATCGGTGAATGAACAAAACGAAGACACTACTGTAATGAAGCTTGAATTGTGGTTGAGAAGGACATCAATAAAGAATCAAATTCTATGGATAATATAAATACATAAATAATATACTAAGAAGGTGCTAGGAAAAACTTGGGGAGGTTAAGGGGTACCTGCAGAAATGATAGTAATTATAAAGTTCTGAAGTTCACAGGGCATGTCTCTTTGAGAGGGTGACATTTACATGATCCCAGGGTCATCGGATGGAGCCCTGGAGTCCGGCTTCCTGCTCCGTGGGGAGTCTGCTTTTCTCTTTGCCCTTCCCTCTGCTTGTGCTCTCTCTCTCTCTTTCAAATAATAGATAAAATATCCATAAAAATTATCCTCTTTTTCCTTAGGCCTCGGTCTCTACCCTCAGTGAGTTGAGGTCCCCCAGGGCTGGGCTGGCACATGCAAAGGGTTTGGCCCCAGGGCTAGGGAGGTGGCCAGGGGGCAGATGAAGGGTGACAATGGGGGACCCCACTCAATGACAGCTGGTCATTAGGGTCACCTCAAACCTAGAGGGCCTGAGGTGAGTGTCCTCCTGCCTTTTGATGCCCTGTCACCTTGGTCTTCGGAAGCTGCCTGGTGTGTGGGTAAAAACAGTGGTTCTAGAACCAGAGAGCTTGATTTCAGTCTCAGCTCTGCTGCCACTAACTGTGTGCTGGAGCTGAGTCCCCCCAACGCTCTGAACTTACTCGTGGGCATGCAAAATGAGTATAAGTGGGATATAAGTAAAATACTCAATGTGGGGCATATCACACAGGAAGCACTCTGAATATTAGCTCTATCTATAAGCCCTTAGATTTAAAAGCCCTGAACTGAAGCCCTGCTCTGTCGCTTCTCCGTTTTACAGACCTGAGCAAGTAATCCTCCTCTAAGTCATCTAGCACTGGGTTAACGATCCCTAACTATCCTCAAGCATTACTTTGGAGACTGTGTGACATCAGAGAGGTACAAGTTTCTTTTTTTTTTTTTTTAAAGATTTTATTTATGTATTTGACAGAGAGAGATCACAAGCAGGCAGAGAGGCAGGCAGAGAGAGAGGAGGAAGCAGGCTCCCCGCTGAGCAGAGAGCCCTATGCGGCGCTCAATCCCAGGACCCTGGGATCATGACCTGAGCCGAAGGTAGCGGCTTAACCCACTGAGCCACCCAGGTGCCCCAAGGTACAAGTTTCTTGCCCATCGTCAATGGGATTCTTCTTGTTACAAAGCAAATAATCTCATTATTTTCAGAAGGTTTTGACCTGGATAAACTGATGAAGGAAAAAAATGTGCTTCAGAGACTTGGCATGGTTGGTGTTGCAGTCAAGAACTGAGCTACTTATAGGCTGGGGCCCCCAACCTAAAAATTGTTTCCTAGGGGCAACAGGCAGTGGGACCGCCATCTTGGTTTTACTATGAAATGAGTTCCATGTGTTACCTGAGTCCAGTAACCACCACCCTCAATCATATTCCCTATGTGCTACTATTGCAGTACCCAAATTTTAGGGTACACTTATGCATTGCCTGCAGTCCAGGGGCAGGAATACAAGACAGCAAATGGGCAGGAGGAACAGAGAGAAAGTGAACATCCATCCATACATAAGAGCACTCCATGGGTGCCGAGTCCCACCTAGTGCCTGTGGAATTCCTTTCAGAACCTAGTTACACAAGCATGGAAGGAAACAAAGTCACGATAATAATGGAAGTGGCAAAGATTTTTTGAGTGATTATTAAGCCAACCATTTTGCTAAAGGTGTAAAGACATTATTTTCACATTGTTTCTATGAGGTTGGTCTTGCTATTCTCACTGTGCAGATGAGGAAACAATGCCAAGAGTTTATGTGGCTTACTCAAGATCACACACCAGTAAAGGCAGAGCGCAGAGGGCCTACCTGTGTGCTTCCAAGCTCCAAAGCACTCCACTGATGGGGGGGTGGTGGATGGTTCTAGACTGTACCAAACACAAAGAACACTGAAAATAGCAGAGGTAGGTTTTCAGAGGAAGGACAGGTCTTTGTGGATGAGATCTGTCTGGAAAGCCTTTCTGGAGTCTGTCAGAAATGAGCTTGGTCAGAGTGTTAGGAAAAGATCATAAGAGAGCAACAGAAAGAAACTAAAACCTGAAATCATCACTATTAATTCCTTGCTTAGGATGAAAGGGTGAGAGCCCTCTTGGGCTTTTGACATAGCCTGTTTGAGGAAGTTACCCTTGACGTTGGAACTACAAGGACTGCTCCCATAGGTCAGGTCTGTGGTCTAGTGGGCTCAAAAACCTAATTGAGAAATAAGCCAGAGACAGGAATAGGCATTTTCAGGAAAGGCACCATGAAATGTGATGAACTTGAGAACGCCGCTAATAATCCAAATAAGAAGATACAAGTCCATTTCCACTTGATGAGCAAAAATTAAA
Organism: Neogale vison; assembly: GCF_020171115.1. Lineage (NCBI taxonomy): Eukaryota > Metazoa > Chordata > Mammalia > Carnivora > Mustelidae > Neogale > Neogale vison. The sequence continues at coordinate 130,561,518 of NC_058098.1, forward strand.
TGGTCTTGTTAGTCAGACATTACCAAAGCTCATGGTCATGTTTTATACAAACACTCATGCACTGCTGGGGAAAATGTAAAGTGACTTCTCTACTTTGGAAAGAGAATTGGCAATAATAAGTCATGAAATTAAAAATGAGCATCCTCTTTGGCTCTATAATTCCACTTCCAGATGTTTATTCTAAAGGGATTCTCAGAGATGTGCACTAAGAAAACATGTGCAAGAAGATTCCTTGCAGCAGTGTTCTTAACAGCAAAAAATTGGAAAACACCCCAACGTCCATCTATAAATAAATACAGTGCACTATGTATGTAAATTCTATTCATCTGTTAAAGAGAATGACCCAGAACTATATATATATATATATATATATATATATACGTATATATATATATATTCACATCTCAAAAACATGTGTTGCCTTCCACTTCTGGTTAAGACGCAGTAGCTGCAACCACGCACTGCCGTAGCTGGGAAGAAGAAACGTAGATAAAAAGGCAGCAGAGAGCTACTGAAGCAGCCAGGACTTTCTAGGCTGAGCTGCATGCACAGTTTTTTAAATGCTGTTTCGATACCGCGTGTTTGCCAATTCTCAATGCTGGCGGGGGGTTGCGGGAAGTCTGGCGGAGGGTACCTGCTAAGAGGCAAACTTAATGGCCTGGGCAGATAGACACTGGCGTTTAGAACTACTGGAGCCAGGACCACCTGGGGCCCCAATTCTGGAGACAGTAGAGACTCAAGGAAGTGACAAAAGTACTCTCTGGGCACCTGACCATACAGGAACCGACATGGCATTGTCATAAGAACAGAATGAAATGATTGTACCCATTCCAGTGCTTTCTTAATAGTGACTTTCCCCCAAATAGGCAAGGGGGTGTAGCAAATGTGCTAAGAATATAAAAATGGCATGTGTCTAGAGGATACATCGCTGGGTAAATCATAAATGAAATTTTAATCCTATTTCTAGTCTTTTTTCCCTATTCCCTTCTCTGAACTTCCACATTATTTTGTATATTGTATGGTATGGTAGAAAGTCAGATGAATTTAAACAGAGTATATGAAGGGCTCCTGGGTGCCTCAGTCGCTTAAGCGTCTGCCTTCAGCTCAGGTTGTGATCTCAGGATCCTGGGATGGAGCCCCACATCAGGCTCCCTGCTCAGTGGGGAGTCTGCTTCTCCCTCTGCCTGGCATCTCTCCCCACCACCCTGCCCATGCTCTCTCTCTCTCTCTTAAATACAAAAATAAAATCTTAAAAAAATACTAAAATAAACATACTACATGAAATAATCAAAATTCAAAATAACTCTAATCTACAAAATTTAGAAAAACTGAGAATGGCATAATGAGCCCTAGTCCTGACTTAGTTGTAACCTAGGCTCAACAATTGCCCATGATAACGTGATAGCTGTTGACACACCCAAGTCCCTCCCCTGGCCATTCTGGTGTTGACCCAAAAAGGTGGGGGGTGGGAACTCTAGCTGCTCATTTCTTTCGTGCTCTGTGTTCTCATCGTTTAATTTTTTTTTTCTATCTTTTACATCAATGTCATCCAAGGGTGCATTAAGCAGTGGGGATCGTGCTTTTGCTGGGAAACATTCCTGAGAATAAGAACCTTAGAAAATAGATTGAGATATGATAAAATACCACGAAGATGACTAGTATGCGAGAGGATGCCTCCAGCTGTTGATTCAGAGTTGATTTAGGAAAACACTAGAACTAACCCCAAGAAAATAAAAAAACAACACTCAACAAACATCTTTAAGTGTCCTGAAAGTCTTTATTTATATATTATGTATTTAATATATTAAAAATAAATTCAAAGCAAAAAAAAAAAAATTTCAGTTTTACGATTATTGTAAATTTGTAAATCTCAAAAGTACATCCTTCCTTCCTTATGCCTACAAGGAAATGAGTTTGAGATTATTCAAATTTGTAATTATGGGAAGTCTCTAGTAATAAATCACTCGCATAGAAGGGAGTCACCCTGTACCGACCTCTCGGTCGCTTCTTGTAACCCAGGCCCTAGCTCTGTGCTGGTGTTCTGTCTTCCCGCCGGCGGTAGTTCCCCCTGTGGGGAGTTTTCCAGAGCCCCTTTTCCTGCTCAGTCTTCGGAGAACCACAGAGCCAGCGGAGCTCCCATACCTCCCAGAATCCTCACCCCGGGCCTGGGGGACAAGCCCAAGATTGCAGGGCTTCCGATGAGGCAAATAAAACTGACTGGCTAAACCTTGAGAAGTTCAAGTGTAGGAACTCGATAAGGCGGTGAAAGCTCAGTGCGAAGAACGGCTGTGCTCCAAGTCTTGATAATTTCAATATGTTTCTCGAACTTCACAGATAAGTCCGGCCTCTAGCCAGGCTCTTACAGTGACCTTGAGGAAAGGCAGCGCTACCCTTGAATGTGCCTCCCCTGGAAGAGTCCGCCCCTGGAGCATGTGAAAGTGTCTAGGATGGGAGGCAGCAGGGGGTCATATGGCTGACCATGGGGGAAGGCGTTTTGGGGGGAGGGACCCAGCTTTGCCCCTAGAGCATGTTTAATCAGTTCTTTTGGCCTCCATTTCCTCATATGCAAAATAAAAACTGCATGTAATTATTTCTAAAGCTCCACGTTTCTTTAGGAGCATATGCCAATGAAAAGGAACTACCTACTGCCTGCTTCCCCCCCCACCCTCATGAAAGGGAATGTAAACTTTTGGGGGACAAATTATGTATGCTTTAGCTATAATAAATGATGTTGAAGTTCTTAAAAATGATACTGGGTATTATGTAAGACTGGTGAACGTAAATTGTAAGGCACAAGCCCACGCTGTCTTCCTTCTCCCAACGCTGCTCCTGCCGCCTTGGGTTGGAAAATACTCAGAGACCTTCCCTGGGCTTCCCGTTTTATGATTTGAACTTGATGGAGTCCAGAGAAAAGGAAGAAAATGTCTCCCTCTTCTCAGGACCATCCCTCTGTCTGCACGTGCTCAGCTGTTAAAATGAGAATAACAATCATTACCATAAGGAAATACTTATCTCCAAGGGATATGGGGAAAGTTCATGAGATAATGGGTCCTGTAGCTAGCAGCCAAGAGGAGATGGGGAGCGGCAGTCCATACACCCCAGCCCCCGGCCCTGAGGTGGAGTAACTCTTTCAGGATCAGAAGGGATTGTTTTGGTCAGAGGTAGAAGTTGGGAGCATCAGGAATATGGCATCCCCAGGTCAGACTTTTAAAACCCGCCAGAGCCTTGGTTCTCTATCCTTCCTCCCCCCTGCTGAAAAGTGCCGTAGCCATGGACCCCAGGACCTCCTGCCTGGAGAGCCTCTCTCCCAGTCCTTCGGTACCTGACATCTGTTTGGGGTCACTGACAATACTCTGGAAGACACAGTACATGGACATGACGGCCCCCTCCGCCCCCAACAAAACTGCTTCTGAGTTTGCTTTAAAAGAGCCGACTTTTTTTTTTTCAAAATGAGAATTGCATCTCAGAGCCCTCCCATCGTTTCCAGGCATCCAGGCCAGTGTTGGGAAAGGCCCGTTTTATTTTTAGGTGTGGATATTGCCTCTGGATGCTTTTGGCCTGTGGCCACACAGATGTCCTCGAGGCCTCACCACTGCTGCGCTCCGTCAGCTCACGCCTGCGTCACTGCATCAGCTACTACGCCGTGCCCTCCTCATGCCCTGTCGGCCCCAGGCGGGTTCAGGAGTGACCTGCAGGCCCTCCTGGTTCCCAGCATCAGACCGTGGCGACTGGGCTGTTCCCTTGGGCATGACCTGCTCTGGAGCTCTCAGAGGCCTTATTTTGCTCTTTCGTCATAATGACCTTTTGAGGGAGGTAAGCAGATCTATTATCGCCCCATTTTAAAAATGAGGTGCAGACAGCATTTTGCCCCATCCAAGAGCATCGTGAATGCCAAGCCCGGAACTCCAGTTGAGGTTTCATGAATCTAAGTCCAGGGCTGTTTATCTGCCTTATGTCCTTTCTTTCTTTTTCAGTGATTTCCAGCCTTTATGCTGCATCAGAGTCATCTGGGGGCGGGGGGAGGAAAAAAAAAGAACGAGCACTCCACACCATCCGGGGAGACTCTGACTCAGTAGACCTGGGGACTGGGGAATTCCATGTTCAAAACCGTGATGCTGCATTGTATCCTAAGTTGATAACCACTGTCCGTCTGGTCAAGGAGAGACCGAGCTGTCCATTCTGACTGTCTCCCATCTCATCTGTGGCCACTGTGGACCTGCTGGGCTGGTAAATCCAGTGTTTTATCCCCCCCTCTGCTGCTTTGTTCCTATGGGACCTGCTGCCTGGGTGCCTCCCCCAATCCTCTCTGCCTTCTGGAGCCTTCCCCTCCCAGTATTCTGGTCAACTATCCCCCTTCCACTGAACCTGCCACAAGTGTGTGAGGCTGTGGGATGAGCTCTGCGTGGAAGCTTTCCACAGGATCACAGCCTGAAGCACGTACCATTTACTGCCCATGTCACGTTTGTTAGATTTCGCTGGTCACTACAGAGGGACTCTGAGGGGCACTGAGGGGGAGGGTGGTGTGGCACCAGGTGCATAATGTTCAAGGTCTCGAGCTTTGGCCCTAAACCCTGGCTCTGCCAACCCCTGACCATAGGCCACGGCATCTTTCTTGTTGTTTTTGGTATTGTTTGTCTTTGAGCTTCAGCTATCTTTCTTATAAAAAAGAGATAATGGTGCTCAGCTATCTCAAGATTGTGTCTCAAAAGCACCTAGTACCCTAGGGGCGCCTGGGTGGCTCATGGGTTAAAGCCTCTGCCTTTGGCTCAGGTCATGATCTCAGGGTCCTGGGATCGAGCCCCACGTTGGGCTCTCTACTCAGTGGGGAGCCTGCTTCCTCCTCTCTCTCTGTCTACTTGTGGTCTCTGTCTGTCAAATAAATAAATAAAAATCTTTAAAAAACAAAAACCTAGTACCCTTGCTGGCATCTAATAGGCTCTCAGTATTTTATAAGCCTCACTCCAAGACCTGAGTCTAGGCCTGCTATCCAATATTGTCCTCACGATACTGCATGAATGCGAGAATTGGATTTTCAGATGCAATCATTTAAAATGTGACTTCTCGTCATCTCCTAAATTCAGGAGAATCCCAACTCTGCAAACACCTGTGAGTATTGAATATAAGGATAAAAAAATGAATTGAAATAGAAATTCTGTAAGGCATAAGCTCAGAGGAAAAGGGAGGGAATTTGTCCATCTGGTAAGAGAGCTGGAGAAGACTTCTTTGAAGATGTGATATTTGGGTGTTGAGGTCTGAGGATATAATTAATAACTTCTCTCTTCACTCTCAAGGTTCAGAACTGATAAAGCATGAGAGATGGAGTCATATAAAGAAGCTAAAAACATTGGCGTTCCCGCTGCTACCTCTGGATGGGAGAACATGGCCCCGCACTCCACGCCTTTGTGTCTGAAGCTTGGGAGGCCCCGTGTGAGGGTCTGCAGGCAGCATGTGCTTAGGCTGTCTACTCACAGGGGCATCCCTAGCTCGGGCCAGTCCTGCCACAGTGCATAGACAGGCACAGAGAGTGGGGTCTAGTGACTGCTTCTAGAAGGCAGCACAGAACCCTAGCCAAAGGCAGTTAGTAGGGACCAGGCAGGAATCCACTGGTCTGCAGACAGTGGGAGCCCTCCAAATAGGGAAGAAGAAATGCTAGAGCCAGTGTGCAGAGGTCTTGAGCCCTGTCAACTCTTTCCTGTGAAAGATAGAGAGAATGGCAGAAATGTTCCTCTACTTTTGCATTCTGGGAGAGGCTGGTGAAACTCTCCACCTTGCCTTTCCTTCTCTGTGGAAATGTGAGGGGCAAATAAGCATTTCTCCCTAAAAATGGTCGTGAATGTAGTAGACAGACAGTCCAGAAAAGAATTTCAGACAGAAGATATTGTACATATAAAGGCCTGATGTGAGAAAATGTGGAATGTGTGTGCAGAAGGGGATGCTCCGTGACGCCTGAAGCCCGGGGTGCTTCTAAGGAGGTGGGGGAGAATAAGGCAAGAAAGATATTGCCAGATTTGGAGAGCCTTGAATTCCAGGCTTAGGACTTTGACTTTGATCATTAGGCAGTGCAAATCCATGCCTCTTATTAGAAACATAACTCCAAGCATCTGCCTCCACCAGAGTAGGGAGCAGGGCTGGGTTCTGGCAGAAAGAGCTGGTTTTCGCCACCCCCTCTGCTATACCTGCTTATGAACACTGCTAGGTGCACTCCCCTCGGATCCAGGATGAGATCACATTGCACGTTTACCTGGAATACAATATAGGAATTCTGCAACCCCAGATCCTTGAGGTAAACACAGAAACAACAGAACTGCAAACAGCGTCTGAGTGGCTCAGTTGGTTAAGCATCCGACTCTTGATTTTGGCTCAGGACATCATGAGATGGAGCCTTACAGAGGGCTCCACATGCGGCAGGGAGCCCACTTCTGATTCTCTCTCTCTCTCCCTCTCCTTCTGCTCCTCCCCTGCTCTCTCTCTCTCTCTTTCTACAAAAGAAAAAAAAAAAATACAAGAAGCAGATGACTGAGAAGGAGTCCACTGTGGGAAGGTAAGATAGAGGCCAAGGAGCAGCCTTTGAAATATCTGCTCTCTCTCTCTCTCTTTCTACAAAAGAAAAAAAAAAAAAATACAAGAAGCAGATGACTGAGAAGGAGTCCACTGTGGGAAGGTAAGATAGAGGCCAAGGAGCAGCCTATGAAATATCTGGGCCCATAGCTCCTCACCCCATATCCACTCTAAGGAGCAAGGCTGAGCATGAGCACAGTGGGGGTCACGGCTAACATGCAACTGTGAGTTTCAGACTCATTATGTCAAGTCAGATATAACATTAGGGAAAAACAAAGGTTGGCCCATAAATAGAGGAATTTTACTCAGCTCTGGAGAGAATCATGCCAATAATCCAATTTAAGGGATGCAATAAACCAGTAGATGACAATTCTTCCAGTTTCTCTCCCCCATAATGAGAGCGTCAACTCTTTTCATTCATTCAGCACCTGGCGATTGACAAAGCCCTTTCCTGTGACCTTATCTCACGAATCCTCACAAACAGCCCCATGAACTAAGCAGAGCCCAGTCCCATGACCAGGTCTAAAATCAGGCCAGCTACCCCTCAGGCTCTCTCATAAGCTTGTGGTTTTGTTGATGGGGGCTTTCTTTGAGGAAGATGATGTAGGGATTGGTCTTTCGCTCATTAGTCTGTCTTCTGTATAGAGGTCTGCGATCGAGAATATTTCTACGATCCTTCATTCTACGTACTACCACCCATATACACAATTTCCAGAGGGACTGTGTTAACCTAATCCGAAGAGGACAAGTAGAAAGGGAAACAGAATTGTATGCAGAGCAAGAGTGGAGTATCAAAATCAGGCTCAACTAGGCAGATTTGGGGTTTTCTATACTACCAAATTTATTTTCCCCCTTTCTTGGTCTTGAAAACAGGCACAAAATCTTTAAAAGGGTGTGTAGCACTACAAATCAGTAGCCGTTGGCTGAGAAGATATTTAGTGTTTTCAAGAACTGTAACTTGAGCACCAAAGATGGCGCACGCACCGTAATCCCCACCTCCCCGTTTGCCTCATGCCAGACACACACTTACTCCCTCACCCAGTCAACACTTATCTCCTACACTCCTGCTGTGTGCCCAGAATGCCCTCAGAATTATGTTTGCGTTACTTGCCTGGACCGTGCAGACATTTGAGTCAGTGACTGCCGTCCTACAGAAAACCGAGACAGGTTAATGGTGACAAACGTCCCTTCCTTCCTCTTAGTGTAACTATCATAACCTGAAATTTGAATCATTCTGAGGCTAGGATATTGTAACTAATGTCCTACCAGAGTCTCCGGAGACTGGCTTTTCTGAAGACTTGCTGTTTTTCTTTCCGTATCCCCATGACCAGTGGCAATGGTAGGAGCCCCTGTCCCCAGAGCTCCACCAGATGACCAAAGCCAGGAAAATCTCAAGGACGTGCCCAAGGCCCCAAAGGCAGCAGAGTCTAGGCCAGCCTGGACGACTGGTGACCTTGATTCGAAGCCGGGGCTAGATCTCCTGTCCTTGAGGGGCTCTGGTTTCACAGCCTGCCTGAGAGAACAAAAGAGATTTCAGTTGTCACATGGAACTAGCCAGAGCTGCTCTCTTTTCTGACTTGGCTGGCTTTCCCTGTGTGCTGTTTCACATCACATACATTCTCCCCCCTTCCCCGAGGATGATTGGTTGAAATTAAATATCCTGAAATTACACTGAAAGGGGAAGAAAAGCTAATACAAAATTTTAATCAAAACACAAGCTTAACAGTTCCCAGGCTTTGAAATGTGAAGCAGACACTGGTTCCATGGGGACATCCGAACCTGTTCTCAGGTGTGAAGTTCCTTCAAGGAAGGGGCAGTCTCCTGACTAAGAAAATTACAAGGAAACCAGCGTGTTGCACACTGAGGATTTCCAAATGCAGCTGGACCTTTTTCGCCTTTACACAGTGTGCGTGGGCAGGCCAACCCAGAACGAAACGCTCGCAGGGACTCTGAAGGAGGACTCCTCCAGAGAGAGCGAGGTTTTCTTCCCCATCCCCAGCCTGTTTTGACCCTTAAGTCTGCATCCAGGGTCTGAAGGTTACAGGAGAAGGAAAGGACCGGACAAAGGCCTTCCAGGGGAGCTGCAATCCCCAGTAACGGGAGGGCCGCCCTGACCACAGGAGGTGGACATTGTGCGCCCTCTGGTGGAAGAGGCCCCACCAGATAACCTGAAAGATTTCTCCCTGGATTAACTCTATAAATAGACAGATGATTTATTAAACAGATTTGAGGCTCATTGGAGGCGCTGGGCCATGATGGCTTCAGGGCTCAAATAAGGGAGTGCTTAGGACCCTGCCTCTTCTGCAAGCACCTGGACTTACTTAGCGAGTCACCAGCATGATCTACATTACAAGTGCATCCGACTGTTGGCTCAGCCGCTCAGCCGGGAGATGCCAAATTCCTCATATATAAAAGGAGCTTTAGTAACTCAAGCAAAATAAGCACACTTTTCCCCCCACCGCCTTCCCAGAGACTGAGGCGGCAGGGTTTCTGGGAGGATACACAATACCTTGTTACAAACCATGTAATGTTTTAAAAAGTATCTATCTGACAGCCTTGGCTAAAGCCAGATCTTCTATCTCGATTACTTCAATATGTCACATCCATATCGCTCCGCGGCGTCCAGGCTTCCCGAGCCAAGGCCTCTCTGTCTTGTCCAACCTTCCCATCTGGAAGCAATGAGCTTAATATTCTGGCTCTCCCCCCATAAAAGCTATGTCACAAAAAAGTAGCAGCCTGTGAACTGCTTTATCCTCCCAAGACACACCGGAGCTCACTCGGTTCCCGTGCATCGAAAGAGCGTCCCCAACGCCCCGCCCTCTGCTGCGCCACATCCCCAGATGGCCTGTACGGCTCAGCACAGGACCAGGGGGACAGGAGGGAATTGGCAATCATTTACACTTTAATCCCACTTTTGACGTTTTGAAGGATGCAGCTTAAAATATAGTGGAGGCTTAGGGACTCCCTCCCGATAAATGCGTTTGGGAGAAGCAGCGGCATCCCTTAGCCAGCAGCCTACTGTTTCTGGTGATACAACAGAGACCCAGCCTTGGAGTCTATCTGGCATCCCTCTCTCTCTCGTCTTAGCTTCTCAAGCATAGCCTGACAGGTTCCCGCTGACCTCTGTGTTTGGGAGTGCACGGGGACAAGACCCTTCCCAGTTAGCTGGGCCTTATTCCTTCATTGATATACTCCCTCATCAGACTGGGGTTGGATGCCTGGCCTGTCCCTTTGGCTATGCTCTCTGCGTCAGAGCGGTCCCTGGCCTGTGAGAGAATAAGAATGTGAAGGGGACAGATCCCATATTCCGAATAGTTAGAAAAGTGGCCCCAGGAGCAAGGAATCCATGTCGGGGGAGCAGGGTGGGGGGCGTGTCATGTGAAGCAGGCCTCTACTGGATGAGAGTCATCTGAAGCCAGGCCCAGGAACATGCATTTGAGCTAAATCCCCAGGTAACTTCTGCACACATTAAAAGCAGCAGACTCACTAAGTTAGGTCAGACGAGGCAGCAGATGATGAAGTGTAAAATTCGGGGAGAAATCCTGCGACCTGAGATGAGAACTTAGGTCTTTGCTTGGAAAGGATACAATACAATGCTGCTGCTCGTCCTCCAGTCCCAGAGTTCTGAGCGATTACCGGGAACGGAAACCACCCCACAGCTAAGCTCGGAGGACTTTGGCTTCTTGATGGCTCTCCTTCGGTTGGAAGCTTCTAGGGGTAGCCTTTCTGTGCTGAGTCTTTGAGAAAGGGCCTCGGAATCCTGGAAGAGATTTGAAAGAGCAGCTCATGCAAGCTCCTTGCTTTATAGGGAGGACACCTGGCCTGGTAAGGGAGGGGGGCTGCCCGGGCTCACGCAGCCTTTCGAAACACATTTATTTGGGCTAACTTTCTGATTTGGAGACATCAACATTTGGGTCTAAGCCAAGCCCATGTTAGTGAAGGCTCATAATCTCCAACTTCTGAAAGCATTGCCCGTTCACTAATGTATACTGAGGAGTTTTCAAAAGTGCTCATGTGAGAGCCATTCTCCCGCAGGCCTCGAGTGGCCCAGCCTCCGCAGACCGCATGCATAAAACCTGTCTCCTGAAATGCTCCCTTGCTGCATTGACAGGAACCTCGTTTTGGCAAATTAGTTCGTGACCCGGGGACAGTTAAATGAAACTGTAGGCACATCAAGCAGAGGTTATTTGTGTTCTGTCTTTTTTTAGACTGAGCCTCCGATGTGTTTATTTGGAAGCTTGGCTCCTGCTTGCTCTCCCACTACTTATAGTTAATCCTGTGTTTTCTTTGAGCTACCTTGAAATCTATGTTGAATGAAAAAGACTGCCTGATTTCAAAGTACATGGTGTTATAAAAGGAATCCCAAGGTTTGTGATCTCAAATTTATTGTCAAACGTATTTACGTCTCTTCTTTCTTTCTCTTTCTTTCTTTCATTGTCCCTTCCTTCCTCCCTCCCTTCCTTCCTTCTTTCCTCTCTCCATCTTTCTTTCTTTCTTCACTCCCTCCCTCCCTTTCTCCCTCTCATTCTTCCTTCTTCTCTTCTCTTCTCTTCCCTTCCCTTCCTTTCTTTTCTTTTCCTTTCCTTTCCTTTCCTTTTCCTTTCTTTCTTTTTTTTTTTTCCTTTTCTTTTCTCTTCTGTTTGATTCAGACTAAAGGTTTTTAGTGTGAGTTATGAAAGAGCAGGGATGGAAGATTAGAAGATTCTGGGTAGAGTTTTCTGGGAAACTCTTTGTCTTACAGAATAAATGCACATAGACAGTACTCCTTAACTCCTGCCTCTTGAGGAGCCAGGAACTTTCAATGTCTGAGCCACTCTACCCTCAGTCTCTGACGCAGGGTGTGGCACAGAGGGGCACTCAGCAAGGGTCGCCTGGATTAATGGCCGGAAGCGTGTGCCTCCATTCTTCTTAGCCTTGCCTCTCTACCGGAATAGGTTTTTAAAGAGCTGATATATATATATTTTAAATTTTCTCATATGTCCATGAGACAAAGTAACTCACTCTCAAAAAAACAACAACAACAACAACAAAAACGTTCATCTTTTTAAAGTAGTTCTATATTTAGTTAAATATTCTGGAACTGACTAAAACTGTACAAATATATACATGTGTCTGATGTTTGCTTTCACTAGTTATTAGAAAGCAAGACCAGGGGAAAATAAAGCTGGCTTTTATAACAATATTTTTAATCTTAAACTTTTTTTTTTTTTTTTATCACGACTTCTCTTTTCTACTGTTTTTAGGACTCTGGACTGGAGGACTTGCAGACTCTGGAGTAACCTCAGTGAGAGGGAGGAGGTTTACCATGTCTTCACGCAGATGCTGGGAAGGGTGGTTTCTTGAGGCTTGGTATGAACCAGGCAGCAGCCTCACAGGGAAACTCAGAGCTGTCTCTTGTTTCTGAGCTCTGTGACTCTGTCGTGTCTAAAGGATCCTAAGCGGAGTATGTGGAGAGGATGGAAGGCAAGAGATGAGACACAGGCTGGCAGATCTTTAGCTCAAGATGACGGGTGAAGAAACACCAAATGCTTTTCAAGTTGGTTCACCTCAGACATATCTTGAATCTGCTGACACACTTTGGCAGATCTTACCGAGTCTTTCAATGTTTGGCTATGTCTTCGATCATATCCTTGAACATTAGGTTTCATTGTTGGATTTGGTTCCCTGTTTTCTTCCTGTAATTTGACCTCACTTCCTAGTCAGACTCTAGAACCAAAACCTGTGTCTCTCCTACCCATCAGCCAGCTCGGTGATGGGCACAGTATGGATGCTCACGGACTATTCAGTAAATCTAAGAGACCACTCCCCAGCCTCATCACACCCCTCCCCTTCTGTGAGCTTTCTCTCCAGATTTCTCCAGGCAGGAGATGCCCCAGGTACCTCGAAAAGGCTTAAATAGGCACAAAAAATCTGCAGAGCCCTGTAGCTAGCTGACCTCTGAACTGACGAGAGATTTTGAAATAATGGTTAAAACCCACAGAGCTGCCTCAAAATGCTGTCGGACCGCATTAGGCAGATTGTGAATCACAGCGTCAATATTTTGCATGTTTCATTTTATTTATCAAGCCCCTGCCTTCTGGGGCTGTGGAATTTAAGACGACTCCTGCAGGTTAAGTCGACTCATTTGGGCTCACTCGAAACAAGCTCACATTCCAGCCTAGCAGCCTCTGACTCGCGCTGGCAGAGCCCGCGGCGCGGCCTGTGCACCTTTCACACCGGAACCGTCCATCAGGCATTAATGTGACAGAGAGAGCCATCACCGGACAAGTTCATCCTGCCATTCGCATCCTGGGATAAGAACATTGAATATACACATCCTGAGATTTAATCTGTAAACAGAGCCCCAAGCACTGGGGAAAGGGGGGGTGGTTATGGGTCAACCGGCGGCTTCCTTAAAGCTCCATGGGACGATCTTGGGCCCTCATCGGAGACAGTTTCTGAACGGCTGGAGGGTCAAGTCTGACAGGATGTTGGGTCCTACCCTCTGCATGTGCCCCGATGGCTGGTGGGGAACTCCGACGCTGTTAACAAGCCTCAGAGGGTCCCCCAAAGACTCACGCCAGCACCCTGGGTGGTATTTATCTTTGGTTTCCCTCTGTCGGGGAGTCAGGGGGAAGCGCCTCTGTCTTTTTTCTGGGAAATGATGAGTCCGGTGGCAGAGCTGCCCTCTGCCGCCCCAGGATGCTAAGCAGCGCTGTCAGCAGCTATCTCTTCCGAGTGGAAGGTCCAAAAGCAAATTTGAAAAGAGTTTGGTTATCATTTCTGAAGTATTGAAGTATGTGAGAGACTTTGACACTTAGAATCACTCAGAGCAAATAATTTCCAGCTTTCTCCTTTCCCTCCTATGCCAAGAAGTGGCCTCTCTCACCTCCTCTAAGAGTCGCTGCTTCTGTCTCTTCTACCCCATTCAGCGTGGGCTCTTTGGGTGTATGGTGACAAATTTAGGATTAGGAGACATGAGAAAGGAAGAAAAATGTGTTTTCTCAAAAAGAGAAGGAGGAAGAGGAGAAGAGGAGGAGGGGAAAGAGGAGGAAAGAGAGAAAGAAAGGAACAAAACCACCAGTTGAAGTAAAGGTGAAGCTTTGCCTTAGTTGCTGGTTTTGAGCAGGTTCACATCCCTTAAGAACAGGAGACTCAGACTAGCAGTCACTCATGGCATCCCGCTGTCATGGGAATTTTATTTGGCCCCATCAGGGTTGGCCTGGAGAGTCCCTTTGAAACAGAGGCATACATTTGGCCCTGAGAAACTTACTTCTACACTTTTGCCCTCCAGTACTGGGAGAGAGACACCTGTAGGCCTGAGGGGGGGAGGGTGTTAACTCTGGGTGGCACCATGGTGACACTGTTTAGACAGAGGCAGCTCCTGGACAGATGTCATGTAGTTTTGTGGTTACACAATTACTCATCACTGCTACTTCTGTTTTTGCATCCATAGACGTGCTGATGACCCAAGCCCTTCCTGTGACGCACAATACACACACACACACACACACACACACACATTCTCCCCACCCTGGATGATCACACAGGGCTGCAGCTGAGTCGTGGCTAGCCTCCTTTGGGCAATACGTGCTGTCCCATTGGCAGATTCACACATATTTATCTGTCTGGTCTGTAGGCGTTGGATTTCATAAGCAGCTCTGATACCTGCATTGTTTTACAGCTTCCACAGTTGCTGTTTCTCTCTTTACCTCTGAGATGACATTGGGAGTCCAAGCACAGTCCACCAGAGACAAGAGTTCTGGTGTCGTGTCCCAGGCCAGTGCAGCCAGTGACCAGCATACAAGCACGCTCACTTATTTCCAGCCTGTTCTCCTTGATCGAGGCTTCTTGGCCCCTGCAACGGCTGATGCCCAGAGACCCTCTCACTGGTGGATACTCCATGGTTAATATCCTTTTCTGTTCTTCTGGGATCAAAAGAAATTCTGTTTCCTCAGAGATGCTGGAAGCTCCCTATGGAGAAAAAAATATTATCATTTCTTTCTCCTGTTCTTGCACTCATGTGCTAACAGAGCTTCTCAAAACTCAAGGGCTCTGCTCACAATCACCAAACCAAAGGAAAAGTAGCTGGGAATACAGCCCAGAAATGTGTTCCCAGAAGTTTAGACTGACTCCATGAACAGCCCCTCACACATGCACAGCCTGCCTGTGTTTATTCAGAGCACGTCCTCTTGCTCAAGCCTGATTGTCACAACAGCCCCGACAGCACCAGGAAAAATACTATCATCCTCTCATAGGACCGATGATGGGATGGGACGCTTTGTCCAGAATCTTCCAGTGGGTCATGGTGAAGCTGGGACCAGAAACTCAGGTGTTGGCTTGCTTGCCATCAGAAGCACAGTCTTCTGTGTACTAAGAATCCAAAACAAATCAAATAAGACCATTTTTAATTTCTAGTTAAAGGTAGGTCTCTGAGCTATAGATAGGAAACACAATTGACCAATTTATGACTTAAGAAAAATGGTGCTAATTGTGTAGATGATGAGTGAGGGTGAGGGAAGAATGACTGGTAGGGAGGAAAGGAGAGGATAAAGAGGGAGACAGGAAAAGGGGCCCTTTCGGGTTTGGAAAGTCTCATCCCTAGACTCTCATTCAGCCCTGGTTGGAGTGCAAGCTGATACAGTCTTCTGGGAAGACAGTTTGGCATAATCTCCTGAAGGGGAAGCTCCATGGAGCCTGTGATCCAGTCTTTGTACTTTGGGTTGCTGGAGGAAATCTTGTGTACACACCATCGGACATTTATAAGCCCAACCAGTAGAGCACAAACTGGAAAGAACTCACAGTCCACCAACAGTAGAACAGTTAACTGAACTGTGATACATCCCTACCAGTAGATTCTACACAGAAAATAAAATAAACATAAGCTACATGCAGTAGCCTAGGTAAATCTCCATACATAATGTTGAAAACAAAGAGGTCACTAAAGTCATTGAAGCATCTCGGGAAAACAAACACGATCATGACCGCAGTGAGCATCATGGTCACCACTAGCAGGTAAGAAGCTCGTGATTGGGTAGAGGAAGATTCAGGGTTCAGGATTTTGTAAATGCTGCATTGTGGGGCACCTGGGTGGCTCAGTCAGTGAAGCATCTGCTTTTGGCCCAGGTCTTGATCTCAAGGTCTTGGGATCCAGCACCTCATGGGCTCTGTGCTCAGTGGGGAGCCTGTTTCTCCCTCTCCTTCTGGTGCCCCTTCATGCTCTTGGTCTCTCTCTTTCTCTCTCTCAAATAAATAAATAAAATATTTTTTTAAAAAAAATGTTCTATTGCTTGACTGGGTGCTGTTTTCACAAAATTTTCCTTCTGTAATCACTCATTAAACCTTGGATTATGTATGTGTGTGCGTGTGTGTGTGTGTGTGTGTGCGTGTGTATGATTCACCTTTAAATGTATATCTTACTATATGAAAATGTTATAAACAAGGAAGGAAGGGAGAAAGAGAAGGAAGGAAAGTGGGAGGGGCTAAAGGCAGGAGGAAAGGAGCTGGACAGATTTTGTGGATGCAAATGTCAGATCCCATCCACCCCTCTAGCTGTTATACAAGCTTTTGGGATGTGCGTATTGTTTGGATGGTTGGATATGTCATGATTATCCCGGGTATCTTCCTCTGGAACACTCAAGAGCCATCACCGCACGTTGCCAGTGCAATGAGATTTTCAAATACCATATTCCATACAGACCTTAACCTTTCACCTCCATCTAGATAAACTCCAAGCCAGCGGCGCCTTGGATTACAAGAACCTGAGGCCGCACTCTGTTTCTGTGAGGAACTGCCAATGTTTTGCCCTCAGGCAGAAAGGAAACCCGATTTCTTTCTCTGGACCACATCTCAGAATGTCCAGATTCAGCAGTTAAAATCTCCCCCCTGCTGCAGTTTCTAATTAAGACCATATTCAGTCACCTCTCCATCTCTGTTTCTGTCTGTGTGTCCCTCTCTTTCCTTCTCTCCTTTCCTTTTCAATCGATTCATGCCCGATTGTCCTATTCTGTGATACTGTTCAGTGAGGCTGACCTTGTTTCAGATGTGAAATGTCACAACCTTTTTACTGCTTCGGTCATGTCTTTACCATCAGGACAAGGAGAGAAATACCATTACCTCCCAGAATTTAAGTCATATGGGGATTTATTTTTTTAGTGGCTCCCTGAGAACTGAAATAAATGTATACATACTTTGATATAACTTTATGGAGATACTTGGGTAGCTCAGTTAGTTAAGCGTCCGACTCTTGATTTTGGCTCAGATCATGATCTCAGGGTCCCGAGATTGAGTTCTGTGGAGGTATCCTCACTCAGCGGGGAGTCTGCTTAGTATTCTCTCTGTACCTCTGTCCCTCCCATGCCCACTTGTGCACACATGCTTGCTCTCTCTCTAAACAAAACAAAACAAAACAAGCAAACAAACAAAATCCTTTAACTTTAAGAGCAACTACTTTCTTACTAATATAATTTAGAAATGAACTGACATCAGGTGAATGTGAGAATGTGGGGACGATTCTTTGTTTCTCTGGAGCTTCCAGCATTGAGAGGTAACAGTGGACCAACTAGTACTCAACTCTCAACAGACCATATTTTTTTGTAAGTACCTCTACACTCAATACGTGCCTTGAACTCACAAACCTGAGATCAAGAGTGGCGTTTTCTACCGACTGAACCATGCAGGCACCCCCAAAAGACTGTATTAATGGAGTGAGCATCCATGTTTTGAACACACAGGTAATTAAAAATAATTTAAGGACATTCTGATTTATACACAGATAGATTTTATTAGGATTTACTCCAGCTAAAATGAAAATTATGATAATAATTCTATTCATTATTAAGCCCATACTATACATCAGTACTAGTTGCCTGATACACATGATTCAATTGAGCTGACAATGGTTCTTCAGAGATGTGTGGTGTCTTTGCAGATGAAGAAACTGGACTCCAAGCACTGAAGTAAATTGGGTTGATGGTGCAGGTGCAATTGGTCCTTCCAAAATTAGCTCAGGTTTCTCCCTTCTCTCAGTTCCAGGAGATTCTCTGATGGAGCTGGCCCATAGGGCTCTCTGCTCCCCGAAAAGAATGTTCTCACTATCCACACCAATAGTTCCTGTGACTTCTAGTCTATTTTGCCTTACAATGCCTCCTCCTGTTTTATTATTACTCACATTGTCACGGATACTTACCAGATTCCCCGACCTGAGTGGACAAAACATCCTGTGACACATTTCCAACTTCTGTTTCTTCTCAACACTAAACTCAGAGATGGCCCACAACAGGGAGAAGCAGGAAAATGGAATGTATGAGTGAAAAGAGGGTGACGCAAAGCACCAGATCCTTTCCTTTGCGTCCATCAGCAGATGTGGAGGAAGATGGGGTGGTCTGGGGAACACATTCAGACAGATTCGTCTGGACCCACTTCATACGTGGCCCCTTGGAAACTGTCGCAAGGCCATTCTGAACTGTCCTCCATGGGGCAAACATTAACAGGATATTTTCCCTCAAATAGGGAACTTTATCACTGTGTCTTGGAGGTTTGATTGAGTCTGAAATATTATTCTGAACAAAAATTTAAAAAAATGTAAATTACTGATAGAGTTGTACAAATTGTAGGGGTGTTGAGTATAGGGTAGTGGAAGCAGCAGGCTTGGAGATAAAATCCCTAGAATCACCACATGGTACCCTAGGAAACCACCAGCTATTCTAACACTTTCTTTCGCTTGTCAGCTGAAATCCAAACATGGGTCTGTTGCTTCAAGCCCATGTTGGTGAGGATGCGTGTCAGTGGTGTTTCTCATTTGCTTTAAAATTCTGTCATTTTTTCCAAAATCCCTTCAGAGAATCTCCCAAACCAAAAATTAAACTCAAGGAAAGTTTCTTTTTTTGCAATTTAGCAGTTTGGAGATTTTCGTGCATGGACGCCACTCCACCCCATCCCACTCCATCCTAAATTGAGTTGGAGGCTTTTTTTGTTTTCACTCTTGCATAACATGAAAATGAGTGAACACATTTTACTCAAAATTTCCATCTCCAAATCTCCTAAGTGGTGTGAAAAATCCTGGAAAATCTCAGAGCAAAAGAGGACGCTAGGAAAAATCAGGACAAGTGGAAACAGCCATGAAGGATGTAACCTAACGTCTCTGTCGACATGACCAATATTCCCCAAAGATGTCTTCCCTCCAGTGATCCTGGGCTGCTAGAATAAAACCACGATCTCACCACTACTTAACAGTGATGGTCATGAATCAATCCTACCCAGTCCGGCACCTGACACACATCTGCTTTGTCCCTTAGGGCACTCTAGGCCCAGTGCCTGCAGCCTACAATATGGTCAAGATTCCATGAAAATCTTGTCCCCAGACAAGTACTATTTCTAAATAAAAAAGAAAGCTGGAGAATTGAAATAAATATTGTCAATCAAATATCTATGAGAAAGAACATTGTGTTATTTAGTAATATAGAACTCAATTTATGTATATATGATATATGAACATAAACACACACATACAGAAACATGCATACATATGCATATGTATGTACACATGTGGGGTTTTCCAAAAATAAATAAGCACATATACACAAAATCTAATTGAGATACGAGTACATTTTAGTATAGCTGACATAATGTGGTTCAGGTCATAAAGTATACCCTTAACAGCCCTGTCCCCATGCAAACATTGTACTTCATGACCCTGCATTCAGATGAATAAATGTGCTAAGTATGCTATTTCTAGAAACTATACCCCCTGACTTAAAAGAACACAAAAATATACTTGATATAGCCAATTATTTCGGAACAATATAAAGTATGGTATAATTTAAAAAGGTAACTGGCAAATGAATGATTTCAACAATTAGGAGAGAGAGAAGGGCTGATTCTCGGACTACCACAGGAAAGGCTTCATGAAAAAGCTAGGCTTTGGGTTAGGTCTCCTAGTAGGGCTGAAAAGGTGGGAAAAGGTCGGGATATGTGCAAAAACCGAAAGAAGGATGTGGAAGGCAAAGGTAGAGTCTTGAGGACAGGGGCCATGGCCTAAATCTCTTCAGTGAACTTGGGTAAGTGCTTTCATAGAGGAGGTTGTAAAGGAGTCAGTGCTCTTTGTGTGGAATCCAGAAAAAGCATTCAGTAATGGGCCTCTGACAAGAGAGCTGTTAGTATTTGGAAATTTTTCTTTCTTCCACAACTAAAATACTAATGCATTCAAGGTCCAAACTAACTACTTCTTTATTCCATTCTGGGAAGTTTTCAGAAATCATTTTTCAAATGATTTCCAATAGATGGCATCATTTCAGGCACCATGATATCAAGACGTGGCCTTGACACGTTGCATGTAGGAGAAGAGTTGTTGCTCAGAGATGAGAAACACAGACGAATGAAGGGAAACCATGAATGACCCATATGGAGTCAGGTATAAGCTTAGGTTTGTAGCACCTGCATGAAAGAACTAAAGTATTTCTTTCTAGGGCCCTTGCTTGAAATCTTTTTAATTAAGATTTTATTCTTTAGAGCTGTTTTAGATTCACAGCAAAACTGAAGAGAAGGTACAGAGACTTCCCATATATCCTCCACTCCACACAGACATAACCTCCCCTATCACCCACATCCTCATCAGAGTGATAGAATTCTTATAATTGATGAATCTACATAGATACATCATAATCACCCAAGCCCATAGTTTACAGTAGTGTCCATTGTTGGTGTCCATTCTTTGGGTTTGGACAGATGTCTAATGACATGTATCCTTCATGAACACATCATGTGTAGTAATATTACTGCCCTAAAAATCCTCTGGGCTAAAAAAAAAAAAAAAAAAAAAAAATCCTCTGGGCTTTGCCTATTCATCTCTTTTCCCACAGTCCCTGGCAACAACTGATCTTTTTAATGTCTCCAGAGTTTTGCTTTTTCCATAACATCATGCTGTTGGAATCCTACAGTATGTGGCCTTTTCAGATTGGCTTCTCTCACTTAGCAATATGCATTTAAGGGACCTCCACATCTTTTCATGGTGTCATAGCTCAAATCTTTTCAGTGCTGAATAGTATATTCCATTGTTTGGTTGGACCAAAGTTTCTTTAACCATTCAGCTACTAGAGGACATCTTGGTTGCTTCCAGGGTTTGGCAATTATGAATAAAGCTGTATAAGCATAGTGCAGGTTTTTGTGTCAATATAAATTTTTAATTCCTTTGGGAAACCTTGCTTCAAATTTTAAAAAATGCACATAACAATACTTCACTTTCCCTAGTGCGCTAAGAATAAATTTGGTTGCATATAACAACAACAACAAAGCATTCAGAAGATTTGCGGCACATATTTTGGTGTTTTTATTTCTTACACAAAAAAAGTTAATAGTTGGGGGGTCACTAATGAGAGCTCTGAGGTCATCAGAGACTTAGTCTTATTTTATTCTTATTTTCTACTTTTCTTAGCATACAAAGTCCATCCTCAAGTTTACATCAAGGTTGTAAGATGTCACCTGCCATCCCATTCACATTGCAAGCTGCAGGAAAGAAAGGGAAAAACATAGATTCCCATAGATTCACTGAGTCAGCCCCAGAATCTTCTGGGAAGATCTGCCCACCCCTTCAATGCCTCGACTTACCTTGATTTATACCTCATTGACCCATTAAAACTGCAGAACAGGCTGACAAAGGTAATCCTTTAGCTGTGTGACTACTGCACTGAATAAAATCAGGTGTCTGTTATTAAAACTGAGGAGAGAAAGAACAAGACCCAGGCAACTAGTCTCTCCTACAGCTCACATTCAAACCATAACTCAACTGGTGGATTTGATTTCCTGATGTCAGAGATACATTTTTTTCCTATTTTGAAAAAATATATAATATTTCTGGCTAATACTTTTATATCAATTTATGGTTTATAAAAATCATCTTTAAGTGATTCTATAAAAATCTTCTTCACAAAATAAAACACCTGTATGATCTATTTGATTCTCACAGTGATCCTGAGAAGCAAATATATTGTGTATGTTATCAAGAAACGAAATGAGCTTAGAAAATCTTAGTACCTTGCCGAGGGCTAGCCTGTTAGTAAGAGGATGTGACAACATTTTAACCAGATCTGACAAACTCCAGAGCCCTTGTCTTTTTATCTGAAAATTGATCAACAAACTGTCAATCCTCCTTAATTATTTTTTGACTAATGAATCATAATTTTCTATTTACTCCAACTCTTCATTGTAGCTCACTATTTCTTTTCAAAGGAGTTTTAAAAATCATAATTATTTAATCCAGGCTTGAGAAAGGTGTGAAAAGAAAGGAAACCTACTCTCAAGCATTATCCACAAAGTTCTTTTGAAATGCATGACCATTGTACCTTCACAGCAACTCAGTTGAACAGGTACTACTATCCTGAAGATGAGGGGACTGAGGTCAGAGAGGTTATGACACTCCTGTAAGCTCACCCTGTGAGGAGGTGAAGGATTTGAAGGCAACTCTTTCCGACTCCCTAATCCCTTCTGACTCCCTTTGACTTTCTTCCTGTCTCAAAATATTTTGAAGGTTGTTTCCTGATTATTTATCCAAGTAACCTCACAGGTGTGAGGAATAACAAAGGGACACGGTAAAGGAAATGCAAGGTCATGCGACTATCAGACCTGATGACTAATGAAGGAAAGATCAACAAAGAAGGAGAAGCTGTGAAAGATGGGAAGTGTTTGTAGCTGGTTCTTTGGGAAGATCCCAACTAGGTCTTTTGTCTGGCTCCGGTTAAACATCCATTTGCTTTAAAGACAGGGGCTGCAAGTGGTTTCCTCTACTGCCTCTCTCTAGTACTAAGTTCACAGTAATAATAGTTAACTTTGAACACTTACACTAGATGACTAAGGTTACTGTCTATTGCACAGGACATACTTAAACAATTGTAATTTCTAAATGGAAAGATTTAGAATTTACCTTAAGTTTATTTAAAGTGATTTTAAATGCTGATTTAACTGAATGGGCTGTGTTTTTATCTGCTAATTCTAGCAACATGCCTTCAAAGGATTAGATAAAGTGATGCATATCCAGAGAGCTTAACTTCAAGACCACACAGTTGAAAGGGTGGTCTCAGGACTCACAGTCCTATATAGCGAGAGCATGGTCCTTGGTCACAGCATCTTTTTCTCAAGCTCTGCAAATAAAAACAACCTTAACATTCTCTAACAAAGAAAGAATTTAACTATTGATCGATTATCCTAACAGAGGGATCACATGAAAACTATAAAGAATCCAAAATCTGTCTCCTGAACAATGGCTAAAGCATGTGATATTTTTAATATCTTCCAGAACATTAAGAGAAAGGAAAAAAAAAAAAAGCAAAGAAGTGTCCTTTCAGTGGTTTTCAACAGGGAGTGATTCTTTACCCAATGGGAACTTGATAATGCCTGGAGACACTTTTAGTCGTCCCAACTGGGGGGGGGGTGCTACTGGAATTTTGTGGGCAGAAGCCAAATTTGCTAATTATCCTTCATGGCACAGGACAGCCCTCACAACTAAGAATGACCTATTCCCACGTGTCAATAGTCCTGAGGTTGAGAAACACCAAATTAAAATAATCTGTTGGGGTTTTTATGTTTTTCTTTTCATTTTAAGTTGCTATACTGAGAGAGCTTGAATGTTTGGGAGCATCCACAAAAGGGTGAATTCTACCTTCCAAAGAGTCACAAAACCAAATCCCTTCATGGCATTTTCTGGAGCCTGCAGAAGTCTGGGAGGGATGGGAAGAGGAGCCTTTTGGAAACTAGCCCCTTGTAACAGCTCCCCCACATCTTAGTCTGAGCTGTAAGTCTACCCCATCTGCATTTGTGCATCTATTCTCAGTCTCATACCGCCTCTCTAGATGGCCCTGGCTATTTAAATCTAGGAGAAAGGAAGATTGTAGCTAAAGCACACTGGATCGGTAGAAAATGCACGAAGCTTGGAGTCAGGCTAACCTAAATGTCATCTCATTCCCTTCTACCGTCTGGCTGTGTAAACGTGGACAGTTTCAAAACGCTTCTGAAGAGCTTAGTTATCACTTGTAAGATGTAGATAATTTTACCCACCTCATCAAATTATGATAAGAATTAAAAAAGGCAAACCATCTTAAAAATTGTTTCATAGTTTACAAAGCATGATCAGGATAGATTAAAGTCCTCACAGACTATTTGCAATGAATGTTTGAAAGCATATGTGTTAAGTTAAAGCTGTGTTTGTCTATGTTTGTAGCTTCTTCATTCTATTGACCAAGACAGTTTTATGTATCATTGTATAGACATCCTGTCCTCCCTCAACTGGAGGAAGAGGGCTATTTTGTGAAATTTGTTTGTTTAAACACTTTCTCCCTTTTTGTAGGGCGGGTAGTTAGAGAGAGCAAAAGAACTTTTTCCTCAAACAAACAAATGCAAGAAATACCGGATTCTAGTTGACAGAACTTGGTAAACAATGGCTGGTTTTTAAATGTTGATGGCCTTAGGGTACATTGGACTGTGAGTGGTGCCTTAGCAGCTCTTGACAGATGAGAATTTCTAAAGTGAGAAACACCAGACTGACCTTGGCTCTGTATTACGGAACCCAAGTAGGACATCACTGAGAATGGGACAGTGGTCTTCTTCTAGGGGTCTGGAGAAGGTTTCCAGGGGCTAGTTTCCAACCTTCTCCAGTCCTAGCCATGTTGATGCAAAAGTTGGGTATTCATCCTTTCTGATGGTTGAGTCATATTCCATTGTATATATGGACCATGTCTTCTTTATCCATTAATCTTTTGAAGGGCATCTCAGCTCTTTCCACAATTTGGCTATTGTGGGCATTGCTGCTTTGAACATTAGGGTATATCTGGTCCTTCTTTTCACTATCTCTGTATCTTTGGGGTAAATACCCAGTAGTGCAATTGTTGAGTCATAGGGTGGCTCTGTTTTTAAATTTTGGAGTAATTTCCACACTGTTTTCCAAAGTGACTGCATCAACTTGCATTCCCACCAACAGTGGAAGAGAGTTCCCCTCTCTCCACATCCTCTCCAACATTTGTTATTTCCTGTCTTGTTAATCTTTGCCATTCTAACTGGTATAAGGTGTTATCTCAATGTGTTTTTGATTTGAATTTCCCTGATGGCTAAAGATGATGAACATTTTCTTATGTGTTTGCTAGCCATTTGTATGCCTTCATTGGAGAAGTGCCTGTTTATGCCTTCTTCCCATTTTTTGACATAATTATCTGATTTTGGGTATTAAGTTTGAGAAGTTCTTTATAGATCTTGCATATCATTTGTGAATATCTTCTCCCATTCCATGAGTTGCCTCTTTGTTTTGTTGACTGTTTCCTTTGCTGTGCAGAGGCTTTTTATCTTGATGAAGTCCCAAAAGTCCTTTTTCACTTTTGTTTCTCTTGCCTTTGGACACATGTCTTGAAAGAAGTTGCTGTGGCCAATGTCGAAGAAGTTACTGCTGAGCGCAGAACTTCAAGCCCAGAACCTCCCTTTTATCAATCATCAGAGTCCCACTACTGAATAGCCGCTTTTATTGTGTCTTCAAACTTTCAAAAAATGCATTACAAAATCCAAGTCCACCTGAAGGGAGAAATAAAGCATGAACTTATTGTGTAGATCAGGCTGAGGGAAAAAAAAATATTCCATATATGTATCATTCAACATAAGAGCACTTTATTTCTAAATCACTTAACATCCTGGGATGGCTCCAGGTCTGTGGCTGGTGAGGGAGCTCTGCTCCACGTGGCAGGTCAAGAAACTTCAGAATGACAGCAGCTATCCAACTGTGAACATGGTGGTTACAAAACTGAAGGGAGAAAAAGTCCTGACTCCATTCAGCCTTAACGGTAGAAATGCATGAAAGAGCAAATGTGAGAAATTTAATAGGCCATGCCTGAAAAGGCACTCATGATTTCATGGGCTAGAGCTCAATCACATGGTCACAGCTAAAGTAAGGGAATCTGGGAAATGTAGTCTAGCTCTGTGCTCAGGAGAAACGGGGAGAATAAATATTGGCACACAGCTAGTGAATCCACCACAATAAGCAAATTTCTACTAAAGGTGAAAGAGACTTTGCATCTTTGCCATCTTTTCATACATCTGATCATCAGCTGGAAAGTTAGCACAGACTCTAGGGTTCTCATCATTGTCCCAAAACTGTGAATGCAACTGTTTTCTTTCTCTCTGAGGGTCATATAGTGTGGGGTTTCCCTTGCAATAAATTAGAAAACAGAGTTGCTTTTGCCATCTAGGTAACCTTCATCATGGGACCCATAAGAGAAGACATTCGTTGCCAATCCAGCGTGTTTCCAGGAATGGTGGTAGTTTGTAATTTAGCATGAGAGACTGGCACTGTACAAATCAGTCCTTAAAAATATAAGGTCTAGCACGCTGAAAAATAAGATTCCTTCTTTGCAACTCATTTACAAATGTCAGAGAGGTCAAATCCAAGTTCAAAAGGAAAAATTTGATTTAGTAACTAAAAAACAGTCAAGTGAAAAGCGGTAATCACCATGATTACACAAATCCTTAATGTGTCCAAAAGCAGTGAGCTTTAAAAAATCTGCATGCAATTGCATTTTTTTTTGTCTTTTTCTACTATTTATTCTAAAACCAAGGCGTAGGTGGAAAATTTTATTAGCATCTGGGTAAGGCCCTCTGCCAGTCTAGAAAATCTTCATTAATCATTGAGATGCTCACCCCCATTTTTTAAAGAACAATGACTCACCAGGACTTACACAGCAATCAGGGCAAAGGTAACCGAATGTTGAATTTTCAAACTTTCCTTTCTTAAGAATGTCTTCACTTCTACCCCCCTTCTCCCAACCTCCCTCCCCCCAGCAACCCACAGTTTGTTTCGTGAGATTAAGAGTCACTTATGGTTTGTCTCCCTCCCTATCCCATCTTGTTTCATGCTGGGGGGAGGGGGGTTGGGAGAAGGGGGGTAGGGTTATGGACATTGGGGAGGGTATGTGCTTTTGGGTAAATTGGAAGGAGAGATGAACCATGAGAGACTATGGACTCTGAAAAACAATCTGAGGGGTTTGAAGTGGCGGGGGGGTGGGAGGTTGGGGTACCAGGTGGTGGGTATTATAGAGGGCACAGCTTGCATGGAGCACTGGGTTTGGTGAAAAAATAATGAATACTGTTTTTCTGAAAATAAATAAATTGGAAAAAAAAAAAAGAATGTCTTCACTTCTGAAATGTAAGACTGCTTTAACCGAATATGCACGTGTTAATGAGAGAGAAGTAGGGAGAGGAAAATAAACTATAATTGAGAGGTGATATTTATGTTAGGATTTCCTCTCCTTTTCAGTTTTAGGTTTAGTCTTAAGCACCATTGCCCTAAGGGAAGAAAGAGCTCCAGAGAGCTGTGGCAGGCCCTTCTAATCGCTTGCACCTCACCACTTATTTGGAAGTATACCGTACCCTCCTGTACCTGTACCTCCATCACGTTCCGAAGAAGATACAGTTAGAAGAGGGAGCAGGTGAAATCCTTGGGGTCAAGACAGAGACAATATGACCATCTCTCCTTTCAAAGGAGATGCATTCCAATTGCAGTCTTTGTCACAGCCCACGTACAGCAAATTTGGTTTTAATTCACCTCATCTGGCACAAGTTACTCTTTGAAGGAAAGAACAGTCAACAAAATACCTGAAAAAGAAGAGATGTTACAGAGTGCTTCAATGTCTGGTTCAAAGCTTTGAAAGAACTGTGAAATACATTGGTAAATAGGGGAAAATTGGCAAATCGAGAAAGAGCATATATTACTGGCTTATTAGTAAATGGGTTCACTTCCCCATACTTGCATAGAAGTAGAGAATTGTGTAGCCTAATACCCTTACACACAAGAAGACAGGTCATCTCTTTTCTTCAGTGGCCCTAGTGGAAGGCGGCGTCCTGGTCTCTTTTACTCAGGTGAGTGGGGGAGTTAATCTGTTTAACCTCCAGGGCTCACACTGCTTCCTCTCCTGTGATGAGGTGCATGGTTTGGCTTTGCTCTCTTGGGTCAGCAGCTGCAGGAGGAAGAAATGGAAACTCTTCATTGTCATGGAGCCTCTTTCTTTGCCAAAGAACAATTGATCCCTGAAACTGCTAGCAGAGGAAGAGGCTTTCCAAGGACAGCAGAAAAAGAGACAAACTAACTCAAATGATCAGCCTCCCTGGGGACAGGGAGTAGTCTACAGGCAAGCAATAACCGGAGAGTGTGGAGGGCGGTGGAGACTGCCAGGGAAGTGGAATGTCCTGTTCCAGCCCTGTGGGAGCAGGAACACAGGAGAGATCTGGGAATCATGCTGAGATCCTGTAAGATCCTACAAGATGCTCTTAGTAGGACTCTTTCTGTATTGTAATGTGATTGTATTCCTTTTTAAATATGTTACATAAAATGTTATTCAAATCAAAGGAGATCTAATTCCAAACAAGTCATAAATCCTTAAGACAATACTGGGAGAAACAGCTTTGGGAATAGTTAATCATCACTTGCCTTCAGTGAGTAGTATTCCAACTTCAGGGCTCATGCAAGAGCAGTTGTAGAAAATGAACATGCTAGAAGTCAGATACATGCACTGACCTCACCCAGATGAAAGTGTCAAAGAACTAAATGGTTAAAAGGGACCCTGGAAGTAAGAACAAGGTCGCTGCTCACCAATTCTCTCTGAAGAAATATTAAATCATGTATTTAAAGCAAGACGAAAAATAAACCCAAAAGGAAAGAATGGGACCGAACAAGAAGTAATAGGAGAAGACTTGATGGTAAAAATATGGCGGCACATCAGGATTTTATCAGTCACAAATATCAGTAATATTTGGGGAAGTTAATATCAGAATGTGGTGTAATTATAAGGAAGTGAACACACAGAGGCCAAAAGGAAGTGAACACACAGAGACCAAAAGAAGGATATTGAGAGAGAAATTGAACCTTTCTTTTTTTTTTTTTTTTTAAGAATTTATTTATTTGACAGAGAGAGATCACAAGCAGGCAGAGAGAGAAAGAGAGGAGGAAGCAGGCTCCCCGCTGAGCAGAGAGCCCAATGCGGGACTCGATCCCAGAACCCTGGGATAGTGACCCGAGCCGAAGGCAGAGGCTTAACCCACTGAGCCACCCAGGCGCCCAAAATTGAACCTTTCTAAGGTTGCTGTTTTACTTAGGAGAATGAGATATTAGTTCTAGGGTTTGCTAGAAGGATGTAAATTTAAGTTTTCATATTACTTCCTAGTATTTTTTCTTTTTTTTTCCAACTTATTTATTTTCAGAAAAACAGTATTCATTATTTTTTCACCACACCCAGTGCTCCATGCAAGCTGTGCCCTCTATAATACCCACCACCTGGTACCCCAACCTCCCACCCCCCCGCCACTTCAAACCCCTCAGATTGTTTTTCAGAGTCCATAGTCTCTCATGGTTCACCTCCCCTTCCAATTTACCCAAAAGCACATACCCTCCCCAATGTCCATAACCCTACCCCCCTTCTCCCAACCCCCCTCCCCCCAGCAACCCACAGTTTGTTTCGTGAGATTAAGTGTCACTTATGGTTTGTCTCCCTCCCTATCCCATCTTGTTTCATGAATTCTTCTCCTACCCACTTAAGCCCCCATGTTGCATCACCACTTCCTCATATCAGGGAGATCATATGATAGTTGTCTTTCTCCACTTGACTTATTTCGCTAAGCATGATACGCTCTAGTTCCATCCATGTTGTCGCAAATGGCAAGATTCCATTTCTTTTGATGGCTGCATAGTATTCCATTGTGTATATATACCACATCTTCTTGATCCATTCATCTGTTGATGGACATCTAGGTTCTTTCCATAGTTTGGCTATTGTGGACATTGCTGCTATAAACATTCGGGTGCACATGCCCCTTTGGATCACTACATTTGTATCTTTAGGGTAAATACCCAGTAGTGCAATTGCTGGGTCATAGGGCAGTTCTATTTTCAACATTTTGAGGAACCTCCATGCTGTTTTCCAGAGTGGTTGCACCAGCTTGCATTCCCACCAACAGTGTAGGAGGGTTCCCCTTTCTCCGCATCCTCGCCAGCATCTGTCATTTCCTGACTTGTTGATTTTAGCCATTCTGACTGGTGTGAGGTGATATCTCATTGTGGTTTTGATTTGTATTTCCCTGATGCCGAGTGATGTATTTTTTCTTTTATTAAAAATTTTTAAAAAACAAAAAAATAAAAATTAAAAATTCCGAAGGAAATCTAATATCCGCCCTGCTTAATTCTGAGTCCTAAGTATATCAGTGACTTTTCTATTATTTTCTGTATATTAAAATCATTTACCAAATTTAAAAGGGACAGAAAATGTGAAGAATACTAGGGAGGAGAGGAAGAGAAAGAGTGAGAAAGGGAATCCAGTTATGGAGCAAAATGGTCAGATTTAAGAGGAAATTACGGAACCAAGTAAATAAAAGAAGACCATGCTGAGACTAAACCAAAAAAGAGGGCAGTGTGTACCTATGGAAATCAGTGAAGAAAGACAGTTCTTGGGGTGGGGAGGAATGAATAAAAAATTAAGATTTTCTGCAAGCAATAACAAAGAAATGATAAAATAACATCACAGAGAGCAGAAAACCTAGAATAAGCAAGAGGGATCCAAGCAGATAAGTCCCAGTTCCTCCAACTCTCTGACAAGGGGTTCCCACAAGAATTGCAATAAGCAGTATCTTAAAGCTCATACTAGAATTCCTGATGTTTTACTCCAAAAGTGATGCATGCGTTGTCCCTGTTTGTGAGTCTTGTCCCATCCCATTTATGGCAAGCACTCAGTTCTTCACAATGCTCTTCTCATCTGCACTGTATCCCAAGTTAAAGAACCTTTCCAGTGTTCTTTTAGAATCTAGAAGGATGGTAGGCCAGGTGGTCATGGGGGCTCACAGTGAGTAACATTTAGCCTTTCTCACCCAGGGAAGGCCTTGGGTGTTAGCCTACTAAGCACCATCATCCATCACATAGACACTAGTTTTGGAATTACCACTCAACCTGGCCACAGAGTGGGCAAGTCCTAGAAAAAGATTGCTCTGTCCATCTGGATTCCCTCCAGCTGTCCCGAGTGGTCCCAAGCTGAACCCAGCTTGGAGATGTTGTTTTTCCAAATGGAACCTTGGAGTGAAAAACCCAGGTACAGATCTAAGTGAAGTGAGAAGCTAAGAAAATGGACCTGAAAATCATGGCTGGGCATCATCACACTGAAGGAAATGCCCCACAGATGTGGTCTAGACTATGCAAGTATGACCACTCTTTGAATGAAACAAACACAGTGTGTGTGTGTGTGTGTGTGTGTACCAGGCACATGTTTAGGGCCTTCTTATTCAATATTTCATTAACTTCTCACAAATCCAGGAAGTAGATATTGTCAGCACACTTAAGGTAGGGGGAAACTGAACCCAGGAAGTTTAAGTATCTTATCAAAAACCACACAACCTGTGAATGACAGAATTGCCCTTAGAGACCAGGTCTGTCTCAATGTGAAGCTCATAGACAGCTGACTCATTTGGAGCTGAATGGGAGACAATATAGAGTAATGGTTAGGGCCATGGTGAGGATAGACCTAGCATCTCTATTGAGAGAATGTTTTTCATCTGAATATAGTATTTTAGGCTTAGTGGGTCCTCTGTGGAGCTGAAGGAGATGGAAAAATTGAATATGAGGGTGAGGATATCCAAGAAAATGGCTAAAATGGTTATTTTATAGTGACATCAAAAGTAATTTGCACTGGTATTTATTTCACTGCTTAATAGCACACTTTTCAGCAAATTGTTAAACCTTATCCTGTTAGAGCCAACTAGTCACCCCATAAGAATGAAATTCTGTACATTTTGTTGTTCTCATAAGTTATGAGGAAGTTTAAAAATTGTCCATTACTCATGGTAAATTGCAAAAAGGAAAAGTGTGGAACAATTTTTCATTTGGAAATCAGCTTGTAACTAAACTGAATAAACAATGAAATACATTTAT
The DNA here is from genome assembly GCF_020171115.1 of Neogale vison. Taxonomy (NCBI): domain Eukaryota; kingdom Metazoa; phylum Chordata; class Mammalia; order Carnivora; family Mustelidae; genus Neogale; species Neogale vison. The sequence continues at coordinate 130,592,986 of NC_058098.1, forward strand.
TTTAGATGAACTTTGGGATGCTGGCGCTAGGAAATAGGTGGGAGGCTGTTGGGCCCAATCCTGTCCTCTGAAAGGACCTCCAGTTAAACAGATACAGATCTCCTTTCCTGCAGTGGTTCTTGATTGGAGGTCATTTTGCTCCAGCCCCCAACCTCCAGAGCATATTTGGCAAGGAAGGTGGGAAGACATTTTTAGTTGTCATAACTGGAGCATGTTCTGTCATCTGATGGGTGGAGCTCAGAGATGCCACTAACCATCTGACCATACATAGGTCTCCACCACAAAGAATTATCTGGCTCGAAATACCAAGTGCCCAGGCTGAGACAGCCTGCCTCATTGAAAGAAAACACAGGAGGCCTCCCTTGAAGTAGTAGAGTAGGATGCAGACACCCAATGACCCCAAAGCTAGCCACTATTACTTTCCAGATTTAATAGAGTCAGCCGAGGAAGTGACCAAGCTAATACTTAACCTAAACCACTATGTGCATTGTTACCCTGCGTGCCTCAGCCTGACCTCTGATCAATCTCCATGTGTTTCTGCCACACAATAAAATCTAACTCCACTAAATCACTCCTCTTCAATGTGGCCCACAGTTAAGCACTATCACTTGCAATGCATTTGAGTTCCTAGGCAATATTTCTGTGCATAATGCACATTTTAAAAAATAATGACATTCTGGCCAGTGAGTTCCTGATCACGGCTCACTGCAGGAAATGAATAATTTCTCTGAGCAGCTGTTCTAACCACTGACTTCAAGAAATGATATCGTAATATTAAATTGAAGATTACTATCTTTCGGGGAAATAATCTCTTTAAAATTATCCATTCTCTGCTTTTAATGAGAAAATCGGCCATTTGGAGGTTGATACCAAAAAAACTCATTCATTACTCTTCAGAGTCTCCGTTCCAGTTTAGAAGGATGTTTCAGGATTTACAATAGATCTAACTCAATTCCACATTCCATCCCAAAATTGAGGGAAACTGAGGCACAATGACTGACGAGCAGCAGAACAAAGGGTTAACGCAGAGGCCTGGCAGGCAGGCCTCTGGACCCTTCTGGGTCCTGTCCTTTGAGGACTACTTGCTGCCTCATCTGCTGCTTCAAGACAGCCTCAGAGAGAAAGCTGGGGCCACTATACTCCAATTCTGTCTCTGCTTAGTCTCCTTCTACCTGGTGACTTAAAGAACATTTAAGGCATTCCACATGGTTTTTAACAGAAACTTAAGTAGACCTGAACAAAATGTTCTCCCAGTGCCAACAAGGAAGACCACTAATTAGCAACAGAAACTGAGCTCGTCCCCAGAGTTTGCCCCACTGTCAGGCCATATCGCCTTCTGCTCTCTGTTCTCACTTCTTCTGGGTGGTCAGCAGCTTTAAGGGTAGGGGATAGAGGCCCATGCTGGTCTCAACATCCAGCACCTCCAGCCCCTCTTCCCACCACTGCCCCTGACTTGGACACCTTTCCTGCTTGCCCATTTCCTCATGGTTCAGGGAACCAGCTCTTGCTGGGGGCTCCTGAATGGCCCCAGCCTGCACACTCCATGAGTCCATGAGGCAACATGGGGTCACGGGTCTACAGCCCTCAACCGCGTCTCCCTCCTGTCTCGGGAGGGTCTAGGAGGCAGGGCTGCCTGTTTAGGCACTCTGTGGGGCTCTGGCACCCCTTTGTAAGAGGCAGACTTGAAGCTGGTCCTGGAGGGTGAGTGGTGGTGTACAAAGGAGAGGTGGTAGGGACGGGCTGGGACTATGGTGAATGCATGAGCCCTCAAAGAATGCACAAGCAAAGGTCTGGTTTGCTTAGGGGACTTACTGTTCATACCTCCAGTACTATCTCCATCTCTTTAGCAAGTGAGGTCCTTGAAGTCAGAGATGTTGTCTCTCATCCTCTTCCCAGGCCTCGGGTGTGGCCAAGGTGGAAGTGGGATGGAGACCCCGGTCTGTTATTTTTTGGTAATTTGTTCTAGGAGATACCACCCTCCTGGGCCAGCCACAAGCCACCTTATCATCTGCCTTCCATGTTTCTATATTGAGTAAAAATGGCCATGGTGCTAGGCACCTTGGTCAAGAAGCAGGTACAATGAACATGGGACATCCTGCCTTCATTCCAGTTCTGTGGCTCTGAGTCTATTTTCCTGATTCTCTTCTGAGAAAACAATACCAAATGTGAAACCAAGGATAGTAAAACTATTGGAATGCCCCATGCCCCAGCTAGGCTCATCTTTTCTAAGTCTTACTAGAGTAGTAGTACCCAGAGTTATCAGGGGTGAGACAGAATTGGCCCCCAGTTTCCTTCCCAAGACAGAATCACTGGGCAATCTTTTGGCCTCCGGGGGTGGGGGGTTGGGGGGGGAGAGCCAGGATGAATGAGGATAAAGGACTTGGAGACAACAGGCCAGCAAGAAGTGAAGCGACTGGGAAATGTTTCTCTCTGTAACCAGAAACAGGTTGCTCTACTTCCCTGAGCCACCTGATTCTCAACTTTAGACAGGGATTATGAAGCTACTTTGCAAGGATGTTTGTAAAAATTAAATAAGGTCACATAGACAAACCTCTCAGCACAAAGCCTGCTGCCATGGTCATAACATGGAAGCCATGATGACATGAGAAGGGCATCTGTAAGCCTTTGTTCAGTCCATTCAGTTCAACACTTAGTAACCAAATAGAATATCCAGCCAAATCCATCTCTGGTCCTCTAAATTCTCACTGGTTTTATGGTCTATCAAGTACAAGGTTTTCTTCCCCATTAGCTTGGGGCCCCTCAAAGCCTTAGGTGTCTCTGAGTCTATAACTTCTAGCACAGTGCCTATATGCAGGAAAATAGAAAATTATAATCCCAACCAGGACTTTTAAAAAACTAAACACTTTTCTTTTATAAGAGAGGTTTTTCTCAGTATTTGCTTTTGACCACCTGTCCTGACTTTAAAATCTAAAGAGGAAATGATCTGTGACTGTCCATTTCACTGGGGTCCTGGTAGGCTTCCAGAGTCATATGTATATAAGTATATTACATAAGTATTAATATATATAAATTGTTATACATATAACTTATTTATTATCAGGTATGCTTTATATTATAATTTATTATTATATTAACTGTATTTATATTTGTAAAAACAAGATCTTGCTTTATATACACCATACATTCTGTTTTGGAAACATTTATTTTCCAGTAAATTATTTACCGCCCCCCCCTTTTTTTTCAGTAAATTTCCAGCAAATCTAATATCCAGACCATATGCAAACCCAACTCACCAAAAAATTATCATTTATAGGTAGTTGGGGCAAACCAGCTTTTTCATGCAGAATCTTAATTCACTTGGAAGAGTTATTTTGAGATGACTAAAGTTTGCTTTAATGTTTCACACCAGGAGATCACAGCTTGTTTCCTTTTGGGGAAATCCTTTCTTATAACAAATGTTATTATACAGCAAGGGAGCAGTTTATCACAAGGATAATGAGCTTTCTGTTTATTAGGTCACTCAGACTGAGCCACCTGCTGGGAGAGATAACATCACATTGAGTTGATTTTGGTACCACATAAGAATGCTTTAAATAGAAGCATCCAGAGCTGTTTATTTGTGGTCATTCTAGAGTTTAGTTTACCCCAAATAGATTAAACCTGAGTTATAAGCACCTGGAAAAAGGTTTCAGAATTAAGTATGGTCAATTTTACATTGGTTGGTCTTTTAAGTGTTCCAACACACTTTTTCAATGCTTCTAGACTGTTGTATGACTTCTGTCACCCAAGAGAAAGCCAGGTCTGTGGACACAGGACTCTCACCTAAGACTACCTGCCCTTTTAGGTAGCAGGGAGGGACAATCTAATATCCATTCTAATGTTCCGGAAACCTGTTGTTTTCCAAAACCACCCAAACAAATTCACTTGTCTTGTTTTCTTTTTCTCTTCTTTCCTTTTCTTTTCTTCTCTTCTCTTTTCTTTTTTCTTTTCCCTTTCCTTTTCTTTTCTTTTTCCTTTCCTTTCCTTTCCTTACCTTTCCTTTCCTCTCTTCTCCTCTCCTCTCTTCTTCTTTCCTCTTCTTTTCTCTTTCTTCTTTTCTTTTGTTTTGTCATTACTCAGTGCTCATCACAATAAATGTATTCTCAATCCTCTTTATCTATTTCAGCTACCCCCCACCTACTTTTCCTTTGAAAATCACGTTTGTTCTACAAGTCTGTTCTGTTTATCTCTTTTATTTTTTTGTTCATTTTGTTTCTTAAAATTCCACAAATAAGTGAAATCATATGGTATTTGTTCTTCTCTTTCCATCTTATTTCATTTAGCATTGTATCCGCTAGGTCTATCCATGTTTTTGCAAATGGCAAGAACACATTCATTTTTATGACTGAGTAATATTTGATCATATATATGTGTATATATATCACCTCTTCTTTATCCATTCATCGATGGGGGGAGACACTGAAATATATTGCTACCAATGAAATTGAGTCAGTAATCAAAAACTCCCAAGAAACAAAAGTCCAGGACCAGATAACTTCACAGGAAGATTCTACCAAATATTTAAAGAAGAGATGTCTATTCTTCTCAAACCAATCCAAAAAAAAAAAAAAATAAAAGGAAAGAAAGCCACCAAATTCATTCTACAAGGCCAGCATTACCCTAATACCAAAACCAGTCAAAGACACTACAAAGAAGAAAACTATAGTCAATATCTCTGATGAAAATAGATGCAAAAAAATCCCTATTTGTTCATTTAGTCATCAACTACTTTACTCATTCCTTTCTTTCTTTCTTTCTTTTTTTTTTTAAAGATTTTGCTTATTTGTTTGACAGACAGAGATCACAAGTAGGCAGAGATACAGGCAGAGAGAGAAGGGAAGCAGGCTACCTGCTGAGCAGAGAGCCTGATGCAGGGCTAGATCCCAGGACACTGGGATCATGATCTGAGCTGAAGGCAGAGGCTTTAACCCACTGAGCCACTCAGGCACCCCATACTCATTCATTTCTTTAGCACATATTTACTGAACACAGATCACATGTCACTTACTGGGGACACATCAGTGAAGAAGGTGGGCATGGTCCTTGCCTCCTAAGCTCAAGGTGCACCTAGCATCAACAGGACCACAAGGTGGGTCTGAGGGCAATGAATGGAGTCTTTCTCCATTTTCTTAATTCCTGGCTGGGAAAAGAAGGTCTTCAGTTCCTGGCAGGTGAAGGTGAAGACAGAGAATTAGTGGAAATTAATTTATTTTGAGGTTCTTACTCTGCAAACACTGTCTCCAGTGGAAGCCAGATCTCATCTGATCTCTGGAGTTCTGTGGGGTTGAAGAAGTCCAGAAAGAGAATGGATATTTTAGATGTCAGAGGTTTCTCATCCCTGACGCATCCTTAAGGAGAAGCCCTGTCTTCTTTTCTCCCTTAAGGTGACAGTCTAATGGTCAGGACCTAAAGAAACCCAATGCAATCATGTTAGAAGAGGAACCCCTTATTTAAGCCTGGAACTGGCAATATGACCAGCTATGTGACAAAGAAAATTCCTTCTACCGTATAAAGTGTCAAATCCATCTTTCTTGTGCTCTAACTTCTATCTATTCTTAACAACCCATTCGCATTCCTTCCTCCAAAGGGAAGTCCTTCGCCACACCCAGATCATGCCCAGTTCTCTACTCTTATGACTCCTATAGCCTTTGCCTGGGGTCCTCATTAGGATCTGTCACACACTGCTTGTTTCTTCAGTTAGAATGCCAGATGGTTGTCTCAGGGGTCTTATCCCTTGTGCAAGTAAAGTACAAGCATGCCAAAAATTCTTTGTGTCTTATAAGCGAAGCCAACTGACTGATTTCTTTGGGGCAGGCAAGTTAGTATAAGGTTTAAGCAGATGACCACTAGAATCAGATCACCTGGGTTTAAATTCTTTTACTAGCTATATCGGTTTTCACAAGTTGCTCAAATGTTCTGCACTTCTTTTTTTTCTCATCTGCAAAAGAAAAAAATAGTGCCAATCTCTAGCATATTTGCAATTGTTAAATTATTCAATGCATGAAAAGTATGTAGAATAGTACCTGACACTTCAGTGAGGATTAGTAAAGTTACTATTGCCTTACTTTAAAGAATGAGGCACCTACTAACAATACCCCATAGGATTCCAGATAAGTAGTTGCTTTTTTATTTTCAGTTTTATTTAAATTCCAGTTAGTTTACATGCAGTGTAATATTAGTTTCAGATGTACAATATAATGATTCAACACTTCCATACAACAGCCGGTACTCATCACAACAACAAGTGCACTCCTTAATCCCCATCACCTATTTAATTCACACCCCCAACCTTCCCCTCTGGTAACCATCAGTTTTTCTCTATAGTTAAGATTCTGTTTCTTGGTTTGCCTCTCTCCCTTTTCCCCCCTCTTCATTCATTTGTTTTGTTTCTTAAATTCTGCATATGAGTGAAATCATATGGTGTCTTTCTCTGAATGACTTATTTCATGTAGCATAATACACTCTCGCTCCATCCATGTCATTGCAAAGGCACGATATCATTCTTTTTATGGCTTAGTAATATTCCATCATTTGTGTGTATCTCATACCTTTATCCATTCATCAGTCAATGGAACACTTGAGTTGTTTCCATAGATTGGGTATTGTAGATAATACTCTCTAAATATCAGGGAGCATGTATCTTTGTGAATTAATATTTTTGTATTCTTTGGGTAAATACCTACTAGTGCAATTACTGGATCATAGTTTATTTCTATTTTTACCTTTTTGAGGAAACTCTATGAAGTTTTCCTGAGTGACTTCACCCAGTTTGCATTCCCACCCATAATGCAAGAGGGTTCCCCTTTTTACATCCTTGCCAATACCTGTTGTTTCTTATGTTGTTGATTTTATCCACTCTGTACTCTGAAAAGTATAAAACACCAATGAAAGAAATTGAAGATGACAGAAAGAAATGGAAAGAATTTCCATGCTCATGGATTGGAAGAATAACTATTGTTAAAATGTCTATACTACCCAAAGCAATCTAAACATTTAGTGCAATCCCCATCCAAATACCAATAGCATTTTTCACAAAGCTAGAAAAAAAATCCTAAAATATCCTAAAATATGTGTGGAACCACAAGAGACCCCAAATAACCAGAGCAACTTTGAAAAAGAAAAATAAAACCAGAGGGATCACAATTCTAGACTTCAAGTTATACTACAAAGCTGTAGTAATCAAAAAAGTATGGTACTGGCACAAAAATAGACACATAGATCAATACAACAGAATAGAAAACCCAGAAATGAACCCACCCCCAAATGAATTATATGGTCAATTAATCTTTGACAAAGCAGGAGAAAATATCCAATGGGAAAAAGAATGTCTCTTCAACAAATGGTGTTGGGATAAACAGACAGCTACATGCAAAAGAATGAAACTGAACCCCTTTCTTACATCATACACAAAAATAAATTCAAAATGGATGAAAGACCTCAATGTGAGATCTGAAAGCATAAAAATCCTAGAAGAGGGCACAGGCAATGACTTCTTTGACATTTGCTCTCTGGTAGCTTCTTTCTAGCTATGACTCTTGAAGCAAGGGAAGCAAAAGCAAAAATAAACTATTTGGACCATATCAAAAGCAAAAGCTTTTGCACAATGAAGGAAACAATCAATAAAACTAAAAGGCAACCTGCCGAATGGGAGAAGATATTCCCAAATGACATATATGATAAAGAGCTAGTATCCAAAATCTATAAAGATTATAAAACTCAACATTCAAAAAATGAATAATCCATTTAAAAAATAAGCAGAAGACATGAATAGACGTTTTTCCAAAGAAGACATACAGATGGCCAACAGGCACATAAGAAGATGCTCAATGTCATTTAACAGCAGGGAAATGCAAATTAAAACTACAATGAGATATTACTTCACACCTGTCAGAAAAGCTAAAATCAACAACAGTAGACAAATAGATTTGAAGAGGAACATAGAAGTAATTTGGCCCAACTTCCTACCAGATCTTTGTGATTGGTTAGTAAAAGGATAAGGAAGTAATTCTAAGCCATTAAAAATAATCTTGAAGGCCTCTGTGCATCTTCAAACACAAGTATAGTAAAAAGAGCACAGCACTCACACCCACCCAAGTACACAGCCTTCAGTCACCATGTAATCACTTTGACTTCCCAGAGACTCTCATGCTATGTGCCCCAAATTATCTCAGGTGGAAAGACCACATTGAAAGTCCTTGAGACCATATGATGAGGGAGAGGGAGAGGTAAAGGGAGGGGGAAAGGGATGCCCCCGGCAAGCCCCCACTGGATTTTCTTCAGCTTTTTTAGCTCTTGATGACAACTACATGTGATACCTCATGCCAGAACTGTCTATTCCATCTTCTCCCAAATTTCTGGCTCTTAAGAACTGTGAGATATAATAAAATGAGTGATTTTATGCCACGAGGTTTTGTGATGATTTATCAAATATGAGCAGATGATCAGAACGGATTTTTCTTTCTCAATTGAAATTTTTTCCCTCCCTCACCCTTCCCTTCCTTCCTTCGTCCCTCCGTCCCTTCCTTCCCCCCTCCCTTATTCCCTTCCTTTCTCTTTCTCTTTCTTTCTATATTTCTTCCTGAATGCAGCAATGAGTTCAGGAAGGAGAGGGTTTAGAGTCTTGTCAAAATTACCACATCTTTCTAGATCCTTTGCATACTAGAGGAAAGGGAAAAAGGTAAAATTATTTTAAAAAAATCAAATAATGGGCACTCCCTCCAACAGAAAACTGAGAACACATATAGGAAATTCTGGTTGCTTTATTTATTTTTTTTTAAGTTTTTTAAAATTTAAATTCAATTAGGCAACATATGCTTGCTTTAAATATAATGGCATTGCACCATGGTTTGTCACTGGGGGAAGCGAGATGGTGCCGCATGACCCTGGGAAACGTCAGGCTTGTAGGCCTGGCCCCAGGAACAGTGGACCAGTGGGTCTTCCCTCGGCCTTAGCTGCTCAGTGGATGGGGCCTGCTCCTCATGGGCTCATGTTCCACAGGCTTTGTCCAAGGGTCCCGGTGAAGGTTCTGATGGTGAATGTGTACTACATTCCTCCTCGGACCCCTTCCCAGTTTGACAAGCTCCAAGAAGCCAGCGCATAAAGCAGCACAGGAAATGCAAGACATCTGTACTGGGGCCTGGGAACACACTTTCCTCAGTCCCCTTGCTAGTGTGGTCCTGGCATGGAGCGGAGCCTCTGGAGAAATGAATTAAAGAAACAAGTCCAGTGGAGAACATGGGATTCCACTTCCATTCATCTTCCTTATTTTGCAAACACCACATTCTGCAAATCCCATGCCAGTAAAGCTCTTGGATCAGCCCTCAAATTCTTCTGGATCCTTAAGGGAGGAGATGTCAGGGCTGGCCAAGAATCTAAGTGGAAACTGATGACAGAAGCTGACATTAATCAGCTACACAGTATGTTCTTCCCAGCAGGTTTCTTCCAATAAATCAAAGGCCAGCAAATCCGAGGGGTGTTTAGCCATGAGAGAGCAACTGTTTGCTGTTCTCTTTCCTTGCTAAAGATGATGAATTTAATGTTTAATTGAATCCAACACTGGTGGCCGTGGGAGTGTTTGCTGTAGGTGTTGGGTGCACATACCATGAACAGTCACATTTCCTCATAGGCCAGGGGCTGTGTCCAAGCATCCCCTGCCACACATGGTTCATCGTTGATGTTAAAGTTTCCTGGCCAAGCGGAGCCACCACCCTATCGAGTGATCTGAAACAGACTCTGTCTTCTGAGTTGGAATCCTCAGGCTGTTTTCGGTGACCAAATAATTTCTTTTCCTTCCTGAAAGACCTAATTAAGATACTTAAAGATATTAATGTAATAATGTCTGTTTAAAATCCAGCCTGGGCCAAGCTCTTTCAACATGAGTATGTATGGGGGTAGGGGGCTGGACTCAGAGAACGGGTAGCCTTTTGTCTGATGCCACGTTCCCCCCATTCTAGCTGTGCTACCCTAACTCTATCACTTTACATCTCTGAACTTCCTTCTGCTATCTTGAAAATGAGAATTAAAACCTCCATTATCTTTGTGATAAAGATAAATGAAGAAAATGTACATGAATGACAGTTTCTCTGCTACAAGATCACTTGAACATGAAAAAGTCAGATCATTATCATTTGTACTATTAGTAATAAGGTATTTACTAAGAAGCATGAAAAAATGGGACTGGCTCTTATGGTAGAAAGTTCTGAGTGAGGGCCATTAGAAAAGCAAATTTCATGACCTCAGCCAACACTAAACTCTCTTCTAGGACAAAAATCTTGATGGAGATAAGATCTTTATTTCCAAGGCAAGACTCATAACAAAGCTACATTTGGCCAATAAATGGGAAACATATTTAAAAAGTTAAGCTACTGGGGCACCTGGGTGGCTCAGTGGGTTAAGCCTCTGCCTTTGGCTCAGGTCATGATCTCAGGGTCCTGATATCGAGCCTGCTTGCCCCTTTCTCAGCCTACTCGTGTTCTCTGTCTGTCAAATAAATAAATAAGATCTTAAAAAATATAGCTAAGAATTTCATCCTATGAATGTCACAAAAATGTATCAAATCACCCAGTGTGTAGACCAGTACCATATATCTAGAAATATGCTCATAAAAATGCTATAGAGGGGCACCTGGGTGGCTCAGTGGGTTAAAGCCTCTGCCTTCGGCTCAGGTCATGATCCCAGGGTCCTGGGATCAAGCCCCGCATTGGGCTCTCTGCTCAGTGGGGAGTCTGCTTCCTCCTCTCTCTCTGCCTGCCTCTCTGTCTACTTGTGATCTGTCTGCCAAATAAATAAATAATTTAAAAAATGACTATAGATGCATAAGATCGTTGTCCCACTCACTTTTTCTTCTCCAAGTGACAAACTCTTGTGGGCCCATTTACTACTTTGTATAGCTTAAAGCAAAAATCTTTCTGGGGCTGGTCTTTTCCCATACAGTCTTTTCCCAACAAGATATATATATATCTTATTGTGTGGATGAAACAACTAATGTATGCCTGCCTCTGCCTATTGATCTGTCTCAACTCCAAGTTTCCCTCTGCAAGAGAGGTCTTTTCAGACTCTAGTAGATACATAGTCTGCCCCTCCCTCTCCCCGGCATCCATTGTTATTGATGCCATCATCCCGTTTTCTTTCTTGGAACACTTCTCATTATTTGAATTTATATGATTTATTTATTTGTTTGTTTTTTAACATTTTATTTATTTATTTGACAGACAGAGATCACAAGTAGGCAGAGAGGCAGGCAGAGAGATAGAGGAGGAAACAGGATCCCCACTGAGCAGGAAGCCCAATGCGAGGCTCTATCCCAGGACCCTGGGATCATGAGGCAGAGGCTTTAACCCACTGAGCCACCCAAGCACCCCTATTTATTTGTTAATGAGTTTATCATTTGCCTTTTTTTTTAAATTACAGGTTCCAAAGAGTAGGAACTTGACTCATGTCTTGACTGTTTCTCATGGATACTATAATATAGTTAGATACTAATTACGGGAACACTCTTCCCAATGCACTGAATGTTAATAGCCTCTCCTTACACTGTATGATGCAATTTTTCTAGTGACATATATGGTAGCCTTGTTGTTCCACAATGGATGCTTAGAAAGCTCTTTGTCCACAAAGTAAGTGTGTAACAATAATGTGAAGCACTTATCTCTTGCCAGGTCCTAGAATAAGGGCTAGAAATGCAAAAATGAATAAAGCACAGTCTCTGCTCACCATAAGCAAGTCCATACTCTGGCACTGAAAAGTTTTATTACCTTAACGTGGTTCTAAGGTCATATACAGCTACCTTTACATAACCATCAATATATAGAAGCCATTTGAAAAACATTTTACTATTTTAAATCATTTCTTTTCATCATCATCATGTTCATTAAAACTAACATATGATTTCCTGAGTGACTGCTTCCTACAAAATTCTGTACTAGTCACTGCTGAGGCACAGACATGACTAAAAGATTGTTTGATATTTACTGTATTCCAAATGTGGTTATATTTTCAATTTTCAGGGGTGCCTGGGTGGCTCAGTGGGTTAAAGAGTCTGCCTTTAGCTCGGGTCATGATCTCAGGGTCCTGGAATCTAGCCCCGAGTCAGACTCTCTGCTCAGCGGGGAGCCTGCTTCCTCCCTTCTCTCTCTCTCCCTGCCTGCCTCTCTGCCTACTTGTGATCTCTGTCAAATAAATAAATAAAATCTTTTTAAAAAATTTTTCAATTTTCATATTTTTATGTGACAATTTAAGTGACACCTGAAAGCCACTGTTAGTGTGGTATGTTGGTTCATACCTAGGATACAAACCTGGATACAAATGTTCCCAGTAATACAAGCTGTGGCACCTATTCTATCCCGTGTGTGATGAGAAGGAGAAGGAGAGTGAAGGGGAAGATGGTTAGCTGATGACCTAGTATAGAAAGGTAAATTTTGCCCCTTTAATCACAAATTTACATCAGATGATCCAACATCAATATCAGAGATTTCCAGATCAATGGGTAAGCCTGAAGGAAAGCATAGAGTATCTAGAATCTTGCTTTGGAGTTCTGTAGTCTTCTTTTAATGAGGGAAGGAAGGCTATTATTAGCAGAGTAGAGTGTATTTTTTCCTTTTCATCTGCCAATATTGCAAAGTCAGCACCCTGCCTCTTACCAAATACTTCTTTAACCTCAGAAATGCTAGATTCTCAAAAGCTATTGAAGCCAAATTCCAGTGGAATTAATGCCATGACCAAAACCAAGGGCTGTTGTCAAGACATATGCTAACCCCCAGTGCTGGTGCTGTAGCTGCTCCCACCATGCAATATACATTAAAGAGCACAGGACATACCATATTAGATGCCAAGGACACATTCAAGTTCATTGAGAAAAGGAGAGACAACAGTGTCTTAAGACATATTTTAATGCCTTGCCTAAGAGTCTAACCCTCTTTCTCTATGCTCTGATGTTTCCTCCCCTAAACCATCTATGACTCTATCATGAATACCTGTTAGAGCTTAATTTCTCTTTGATCTTCCCTTTCACTACTCTGTTAATGAACTACAATCTCATTTAGTCTTTCACAGTCTCATACAGGGGATCTCAGAGACCATCACATGCAATCCTTCAACTCACAGATGAGGATTTGACAGAAGAGTAGATGCCCAGAACTAACCTAACAATAGGACTCCTCTCACCAGGAATGTGAGAAACCTCTACTTTATGAAAAGATAAAAGGAAAAGGAGAAGGAAGATCTTGAGGAAGAATCTGGAGGCTGCATAAATGTCCAAAACATAGCAACTCTTAGATTTACTTATGACTCATGTAAATTTATGCAGTAGTGAGTATGCCAAATGAGTGAAAGGGGCCACATGTATCCCTAGGTTGAAAGGACAAAACAAGTTCCCTTCTGTCTCTCTCTCTCTTCTTTCTGGCCCCCTCTCTTCTCCCTCTCTCTACCCCCACTCCACCCCCTCACCATCATTATCATCCTCATCATCCTAACACATATACTTTTAGAAAACTATCAGAAGAAGAGTTAAGACACCAGTAGAGACAAGTTGAAAAATGTAATGATGTAAGCCGAGAGGGCTAAGAGGGAACATTCAGGGATGATGTCAGATTAGGGAAATAGAAAGATAGTAGAGTTGTCAGAGGGAATCAAAGATATTTCTAGAAACAAGGTCTGGTGAGCCAAAGGGAAATTAAATGAATATGCTGATGTTTACTTTCCCAGCTCTTCATAGGAAATTGAAGATGGTTTTGTGGAAGGCAAGTGGGGAAAAGGTGAGTCTATAAACCATTATCCACTCAAAGCCTTGATTTAAAACATTTGCTTTCAAACACACTAAGGATTCAATATTTAGTTGTTAAAATTTGCAAAGTGATTTTTTTCTCACAATTTATTTGAAGAAAATACCTTGAGGAATTGGAAATACGCCAAACAGGAAAAAAAGATGTCCAGCATAAAGGCATACTGTTGGACTCTTAGGAGCTACAAGCCAGGGGTTTCCCTGCCGAAGAGTTTTTTTCCCCTTACCCTAGCTCCTAGCCTTTGTGGTCTAAGATGGAAGGGAGGCTTGGCTTTCAGGGACCACAGGAAAAAGCTGCCTAGCATTTGGCTTCAGAATATCTTGGATGTATCTCCAGCCATAGGTCACTCTTTCATTGGTGGAAAAGTGAGGGCAGGAAGGTTGTAGACAAAGTCCTGTCCTACCTTGAATGTCCTTGAAGGACAAGACTAAATAGTGTGTTCCCCAGTGTGGGGCCTCTGCGAGTAACTGAAAGTAGTCAGGTATTCTGAAAATCTAGATCAGACTGGGAAAGAGAAATAACATGATTGAAGGCTTGTTTGGCTCATAGGAGGGATTTGTTTCCCCACCTGCTTCCCTCCAATGCCATCACCTAATAATATTAGTTTCCCCTGATGGATCAGAATCCACCTTCAAAAACGGTCCTGGGGCACCTGGGTGGCTCAGTGGGTTAAGCCGCTGCCTTCGGCTCAGGTCCTGATCTCGTGTCCCGGGATCGAGTCCCGCATCGGGCTCTCTGCTCAGCAGGGAGCCTGCTTCCTCCTCTCTCTCTCTCTCTCTCTCTCTCTGCCTGCCTCTCTGCCTACTTGTGATCTCTCTCTGTCAAATAAATAAATAAAATCTTAAAAAAAAAACGGTCCCAAATCCACTCTGCCATGGAGCCATGGCTGGACAAAGCAAAGGAACTAGAGGGCACAACTGGATGGAGCCTATGGTCATTCCCTCAGTCTCTGCTGGGTGCAGGTCAGGAGACTCCTCTGTAAGCCAAAAAGGAAGGCGAGAAAATTAAGGATCAGCAGATTGTTTAGGAAAAACAAAATGGAGCCATCACATTACTGCAGCTAGAAGAATACGGAGGTCAGTAGTTCATTGCACTACCTCTGGTTGGCTTCTACCTCTGGAGTGACAATGTCCTCAGGGTCATTGCAATGTGTAGGGGGAGTGAGGTTGGGATGGGAGGCTACTCCAGGTCTCTGGATCTCACTGAGCACTGCAGGCAGTACTGGCCTGTGGAAGAGAAGAGGCTAGTACAGCACATCCAGGGCAGAATATGCAAGGCAGCCCTCACAGAATACCTGTGGATGGCTACAAATGGAAAGGAATAGACAAATGGAAGGAGAAGAGAGGGAGATGAGGGAGAAGAGTTGAAGGTAGTGGTGAGTGGTAGAAAACAGATGTGTGTATATCTCAGCCCTCCCTGCCTCTTCTCTCCTGGACCTGTAAATAACAAGCACACTGTCATGACCTGCTTGCCATGAGGTACAGTTTCCCAGATCCTTCATTCTACTTTCTCCATTATTTATTCCTCACAATCAGCTCACTCTACAGCCAGCCTTTGCAATCCCATTTGAAGAATGAGTATGTTGAGGCTCAGAAACATTTAGGAGTCCCTGGAGTCACCTAACTAATGAGGGGAAGAAGGTTCTTGTGTCCCACTTGTCAGAACGGAAGACAGAAGTCACAGCAATTCTCCTAGGGATCCACCAAAGAATTCTTCATTGCTTAGAACTCTCAGGGAGCAGAAAGGGAAACAGAGACACACGTTGAGAGGTCTATGGCAAGAGGTGGAGAAGGCCAAAGGCCAGAGGTTAAAAAGAAAGAGCCATGAAGGAAAGAAAACACTCCATCCACAGCAGTAGCCCCTGTGTTAACTGATGAGTTTCACTTCACAGACTTTGTCCTGGGCTGGGTGGTAGATGAGAAGATGAACAACACCCACGCTGCTGACTAAGGCCCTCGGAGGAGGTGGCAGAGTGGAAGAGAGTCACAAACAGACTCTTCCCAAGGCCTTCAAGAAGGAAGAAGGAGGGAGGCTGTGTGATCATCGGTCGTGACCAGAGAGGACAAGATGAGATTGGAAAGGGCAGCCCCTGGGTAGAAGCCATGGGAAGCAGAGGGAGAGAGAAAGAGCCCCAGCAGGTGACCTCATCAACTGCAAGTCCCTGATCAGCCTCCCCTCAAACCTCACATTCCAGAATGAGTCAGTGTCATCTTTGATTCCTGCTGTGTATTCTAGGGGTGGAGGGGAGGGCCCTGGTGGACAAAGAAGGCCCCTCAAAGCATGAGTTTGGCCCAGAATGCACCCAAAATGTCTGTTCTTTGCAGCTGTCCACAACCTTGGGATTCTATTAGCTAGAACACCTCCCATGCAATGGCACCCCTGATGTTCTCCTTAAAAAAACAAAACAAAACAGAAAACAAACAAACCGACAAACAAACCCTTTGTTAATTCAATCAAAAAGTCACTCGTTCACTTGTTCAATAAACACAGTTGGGTGACAGGTAACTTGCTAGACAACACATGCGTCTAGCCTTGAAGGTTCCAGCCTGCTGAGACAGCGCAGTTTGGTGGGGCAGCCCGGCAAGTCAACAGATGATTTCCATTTAGTATGACTGGAAGGTGTGATCCAGCCGAGTGCTGAGGGAGCTACACTTAACCTGATCAGAAAGTGGATGGTGAGTAGAAGGAGAGTCTAGGGCAGTCCGGGGTGGCCTGACTGTGCCATAATCCTGTAGGAACTAGACTCCATCCCAAAAGATCCCAAAGAACATTCTGCAGTATCCAAGGTGTGCTTTTGTCCTCATGACCCAAATGGTTCATAGACCCCCAGCCATCACCACTTCATTTTGTAATATAGGCAGAGCAACAAACCCCACAGGCCTCATGCTATTCAATAGTCCGAAGGATTAATAAGTGTCTTCTTTTGTGCTTATCTTTGTCATCATTAACTCACCCATGCCACCAACATCAGTGTTTCTTCGATACCCTATCCTGAATGTGGAGCATGGCATTGTACAAAAGAATGTAGTTAGATCCATCCACTCTCATTAGTTACCAGCATTGTACAAAATAATTTTTGCTGTCCTTGGACTCATCAGGTCTTTCTCATCCCTCAACACACACACACACACATACACACACAGATATGGTTTGGATTATGGGTAGGGACCACAGAGACCCAGGGCTTAAAGGTACCATAAGGTGTTCTGAGATGAGCCATCCCTCACAGCTTTTAGTTTGCAAGAAATGCAGCCTTACCATGGGAGAGGTCTATTTCCATGGGAGTAGTAACTGCCATGAGGCTGAATGACAAAGTTAGGGCCCCCAGGCCTCTTCTGGACCTGGTACTTTCCACATATGCTGAGTTGACCCCAGACTTGATTTTGGTCATGGGCTTTGCTGATCTGGTCTAACTTGTAGCTTTATTTACAGATTTATGTGCTATCTCTTTATTCTTGCCACTGCATCTTTCTACTTGGAAGTACTGAGCCCACAGCCTGAAAGGTTGTATTGTCTAAGCGCTGTATGTGGATCCAGACCTTCAGCAGCTCTGAGCCAGGCCTTATAAAGTTGTATGATATGAGATAAGTCACTTCAGTGTTGAGCCTGCCTCTTATAAAAACAGAGCCTTCAATAATCCCTGCCTCAAGGTTTTTATGACCATGAGCATTTAAATGCAAATAAGCTTGGCAGAGCCTTTCAGTAAGAAGGATATTCCCCTTTCTTTTCCTTTAAAAGGGTTTTCTCTTCCAAAATATTTACATCCTAGGAAATGGAGGGTCTCTGATTAAAGGGGAAGTAACTCAGTTGCAGAAACTCAGCGCTGGCCTGAATTTGAGGAAGCTTCCATAACTAACAGCACAAATTTCCTTTTCTCTTGGCTGACAGAATTGGAGGCAGGAGCCTGATACTTATCTTCTTCCATCTGTTTTTGTGTGCAGACTTATTATAACGGATGTTTCTATTCCAAAACAGTGGCCCCTTCTATACAAATGTGCAAAACATTTCTTTTAATTTCCTTGTGTTTTGCTCTCAGGCTTCCAACTGCAAAACCAAGAGGTGCTAAAATGATGGCTTCCTCCTGACTTCTTTGCCAAGAAGCAGTCCCTGGGGAGAAGAGGGCCATGAGGCCAACTCTGAGGGGGCAATGTTATCTCCAGAGACCTCTCTCTTCCCCCAAGTTTCCCAATAACCCTTCAACCCTCTTTGAGTCAACCCTTAGTTTGAGTCAGATTAGTTTCTTCCATGTTCCTCAAACATAGACTTTTTTCTCACTTTGCTGGTTCTGATCTATTCTTCCTGTCCTTTGCCCATTTTCAACCTTTACTCAAAGTCCTGTTTCTTACCTAAACCTCTCACACCTTAACCCCCACCCCACCCCCAAGGTTGGTTTGTGCTTTGCTTTAACATTTGGGAGAGTGGGGGTGAGGCGGGCTGCCTGGGTGGCTCAGGGGGTTGATCTTGATTTTGGCTTTGGCTCAGGTCACGATCTCAGGGTTGTGAGATCGAGCCCTTCACAGGGCTCTGCACCAGGCATGAAGCCTGCTCAAGATCCGCTCCCCCCGCCCTGTCCCTCCACACACTGTGTGAGCAGTCATGCATGCTCTCTCTCTCTCTCTTTCTCTCTCTCTCTAGAAAAGTGAATAAATAATCACTGGAGGGTCTGGGGGGTTTATTTGGTTAAGTGTCAAACTCTTTTTTTGGGCTCAGGTCATGATCTATGGTCCTGAGATTGAGCCCCTTGTCAGGCTCTGCACTCAGTGGGGAGTCTGCTTGAAATTCTCTCTCTCCTCACACTCTCCCTCAGTTCTTCCTCCTGCTCATGCTCTCTCTCTCTGTATCTCTTTCTTTTGGATAAATAAATCTTCAAAAATTTTTTAAAAAGAGTTAGGAGAGTGGTAGTTTATGTTCTTAGGCTAGTCTGAGAGGACTGGGGCCTCAAGCATTGCTCAATGGGAAGCAGAGCCTTTCCACAGGCAGAGGCAGACATGGAGGGAGCTTTGCTAGGATCTCATGAAAGAAGTCAGATGGGCCAGCCTTCCTGCAACCCCTCTGATTCCCAGGAACCTTCATTCCCACAGGTCTGAGTCTGTACTCAGAAACTATTATGGAAGGAATGTATCCCCCACCACCAAATTCATATGTTAAAGCCCTAACCCCCAGTGTGATGATATTAGGAGATGGGACCTTTGGGAGATCATTAGGTTTAGATGAGATCATGAGGTCTCAGTTCAGATTGCTATAATAAATGGCCATAGACTGTGTGGCCTTTTCAACAAACACTGGTATCTCACATTTCTAAAGGCTAGGAAGTCCAAGATGAAAGCAGATCCCCCATCTCGTGAGGATTTCTGGGCTGCACACATTCACCTTTTAATTGTATCCTCACATGGCAGAGAACAAAGAGAAAGGGCAAGTCTGTGGATCTTCTTATAAGGGCACTATTCCCATTCATGAGCTCTCCACCTTGACAATGTAATCACCTCCAAAGGGCTCACCTCCTAATACCATCCCATCGTGGGTTAGGATTTCCATGTATGAAGTGTGAGGGGACACAAATATTCAGTTTATAACATGGCCTGAGCTAAGACACAGGAAATTCAGAGGACATCGATATCCCAATATGCTTTTAAAAAATGCATATCCAGCTTGGAAATCCAAACTATTTGATATACCCTGACTCTACAGCAGGGCCTAGAACCTAACATTCTGGGGCTGTGCCTCTTGAATAGTAAGCTTGTAGCAAAGTCTCCTATCCTAGACTGAGCTGATCTTCTCTCTAGAAACGAGTTTTGTTTTGTGGTCTATTTTCTGCAGTTGCTTTTACTCTAGGAACAAATGAACCCATGTGCCATGTGCCATGGGCATGATTTTACAAATAAATTGGTAATTTAAACCTCAACATAACCCACTGAAATATATATGACAGTTCCCATTTTATGGGTAGGGAAACTGATATTTAGAGGAATTACTTCCTCCAGCACCATACAGCTAGCAAGCAGTATGATGAGACAAGTGCATTTTCTCTACATCCAGATTTCTATTTCCAATGCCATCCATTTCAGATTGTCAATTCAGAATGCGGAAGTTTCTATAGACATTACATTAGCATGATGAATCAAACAAAAGAATTCCCTGAATCATTCTTTTTTTTTTTTTTAAAGATTTTATTTATTTATTTGACAAACAGAGATCACAGATAGGCAGAGAGACAGGCAGAGAGAGAAAGGAAGCAGTCTCCCCGCTGAGCAGAGAGGCCGATGTGGGGCTCAATCCCAGGACCCTAGGATCATGACCTGAGCTGAAGGCAGAGGCTTTAAACCACTGAGCCACCCAGGTGCCCCATCCCTGAGTCATTCTTAAATGACATCTCAGACAATAAATCCTCAAATGTATAATCACATCAATATATCTTGACTTCATTCTCTTTCGGTTGATCAAATAGGGACCATTTTTTCTTTGGACTTTCCACTACATCATCCATATGTCATTAACGTGGCCATCTATAACACTTATGATATTACATGGCAAGTGGAGTTAGAAGAACATTTCACAAAACAGGAGATCTCCTTGAGATCAGGAATCATAACTTAGTGGCCAGTGGATGTCAACACCACCCCCAGACCCAGGTATGGCCCTGCAGGTCAAGCAGCCTCAGACTTCGGAGTGGCTTCCTGGATATTTTCTAAGTCTCCTTGGAGACTTAATACCAAAGGCCAGGTCAGATCAGGAGTCCCATTTCAATGAATGGAATTGTGCTAGGGCCACATGGCCAGGCCCTAGTTCAAGATTTCTAGGAAGGAAGCTGGGGAGAAGTACCTCTCATTGGCCAGCATAGTATTTATCTCAAGGAAGGGCATGAAATTGCCAGGTGCGGCTTCCATGCTGATATTTGTGACTTAAATGGTTATAAAGAAAATTACTTATCTGGAGCCCCATATACCCAAAAGGCAACCTTGATCTGTATCTGAATCTATACACCCCAGGCACAAAGTATCTGCTCAGTAAATACTTGCTCAATCAATGGATGAGTGGATAAATGGTCTCCAATACTTTGAAATAAATTAGGAACATTTGGATTTTTTCCTGACTCTGGAGTTGGCATTAAAGGTCATTTTCCAAAGACAAAGTATATAAAACTCACTCCAGTATCAGAGTCCAGTGAATTGTTCCCAGAATCAGCTTAACTCTGGGAACAGCCAATACCAAGTGGTCCATTCGGAAAGCCCAGAAAACCATTAAATGTGCCTATATTCCTCAGTCATGGGAAACCTAGCATCTTGAAAAGGCTGTCCTCCCCCTAACCCACCATTATAGGGTTACCAGGGCCAGAAAGTCCCAAAGACATTTAAAAAGAGCCTGATTTATCTCAATCTTGTTCAGGGCTAAAATGACATTATTTTTTAATTCCTATGCTGATGTTGAAAATGAAATCTTTAAGACAAATGGCTTTTGAGCAGTGGAAATTCCAGCCTCAAGAGAGAGGAAGAAAATGAGCTTTCTCTAGCAAGGGTTGAAGCCACCAAGCATTGTGGTATCTGATTGGCTATATATGTTATATTTTGAGTGAGGACTGACAAGAGCCTTATGTGAAACCACTATGTGATTCTGCGGAAGATACCTCCCTTATTCCTTACTACGTGATTTCCAAAGGAATTGGGCCTGTTGTCAAAAATAACATGCTTCATATGAAATACAGATTTATTAGGACTCAGGCAAGTTATTTATGATTTTGGCTTTATGGCTTTAATAACCTATTCTTCCAAGAGGGTGTCTGAAGAAGGAAGGCCCTATGGCGAAGGGCCAGTGAATTACACACCATGATAGAGGGGGAGGCCACACATTCCTCTCCCATAGATGGCTAGTCCTTACAGATGTCCTGAGCATCTAGTCTGTGGGCAGCACCGCATTAAGCAATGAGTGTATACATACGAGACACAGGTCCTAAACTCAAGGACTTATAATCAAACTGCTCTAACATGAATACATCATGAATCATTTAAATAAATATTTAATTTACACACTAAGATTTCAGTTCCCAGTGGACTGAGATTCTTAGAAATTTCTGAAGTTAGTATATTTTGGGAAGGGCCCTGAATATTAGATTTGTTTGTTAGGAATTTAAAAATTAATAAAAATATTTGAGTAAACATATGAATGAAATAATATATATGGGAGAATTCAAATTACTTTCAAGCACAAAAAGGGGCAAGAATGGTTAGAGGGTCAGGATTTAGAGTGGACCAGAGGAATTCAGGATAAAAAGGCAGATTTGCTGATTTTATTCTACCTCAATATTTCTACTTAAGTAATACATTGACTTAAGTAGTGAACATCCTTGTTAATAGTTATTGACAATGTGTCTCAAATATATTGAAATTTATTCCTCTACCAGTATGTATGCATACACATTATGCATTGTGTATGACTAACTGTGCATAGATGGCAGGTGTTTGGTATATGATATGTACATGAGGGTATGGTGGGATGCAATCATGAAATATGTGTTGTGCTTGGATATATATATTTTAGGTGGAGGGAACTTAACTGCGCTAGGCAGAAATGTGACAAAATTTTCCTGTCACTGAGCCCCGCCCAGTGGGCCTTCTAGTCACTACCAACAAAAAGACAGAGCTGAGTTGTGCTTTGGATCCTGAGATTATCACGTATGGTTCCTACTCCCAAAGAGCTAACTGACCACTGGAGCAGACAAAACAAACCCTAGTGAAACACAGGGGGTAAATGAGGGTTGAGATAAAGTATCATCTCTATCCTCTGGTAATAGAGAAAGACATAGCCTGGAGACTTAGGGAAACTGATGTGAGAATTTTTAAGCTGTATTTGTAAGATCTTAAAGTTGGGGAAAAGATGGGGTGAAGAAAGATTTCTAGGATGAGGGTGTCAGGGATAAACAAAGGCAGACACTAGTTAAGGTGGGCTCAGTAAATACTTTCAATCAGTAACATACTATTGCAATAGGAAAAAGGGTCCAGAGTGAACTGAACCTACTTCCATCTGCACAGCAGCACCCAGAATTTTTTAAAGGCAGACTGAGGGATTAAGGAAAGGGGTGAGTAGAGGCTCAATAGAGTCAGGGAAGTGAAGAATTAAAAAAAAAAAATAGTGGAAAGGAAAGCTTGGTTGCTTATTGAAGTTAGACTCCTACTTTCCCACAAATGCTGGGATATGGGAGACACATCTTTGGGTATTGGCTGGAACAGTGAATTCTTTTGATAGTCTTGAGTTTTCTCAAGCAGGCACTTTAATGGAGGCCAGAGTCATGCTAGGCATGTGGCCTTGAGCTGTTACAAACTATGTCAGGGTTTTGCTCAAGTTCCTACAAGCCAAGATTAAGGCTTCATCCAGAAAGGGTTCAGAAGAGGCTAGCTAGAGCTTGGTCAAGGAGAGAACTTAGTCAAGGAACAAAATGAACTGAGGTATTGAAACTTGGCAGTGTATAGCACATGTGGTGAGTTACAGGTGAAAGGGACAATTAGGCCTCAGGTGCATGAAATAGAGGTGCAGGTAGGAGAGGGTTGGTGCAGGAGATGAAGCCAGAGACGTCATTAGAGTCCAGCATTGGGAAGGTTCTTTGGGTTGTCTGATGGAGGGATGACTATTTTCCTATGACATATGAACTATGATCAAGGAGATACAATTGATAGCAGAATAAATATGAGGGAGTTATGATATGTAAGCCAGACTATTTAATTACATATTGTTCTTCATTTAATTCCCTTTAACCCTTTGCAAAGGGGGAAGATAGTCCTTTAACTCTTAGAAAAACCTTATTTACATCCTCCAGTTGAGTATAAGTTGTGTTATTGAGAAGTAATGGAGATAGTTATTTGTAACACTTCTGGTAGCAAGTGACAGGAATCTAATCGACATACAGGGATTGGATTGAGACAATATCTTTCTAGATCATCAGAAAAGACATTGCATTGCTTTGGCTAGCTATTCATGTCTGCAAAGTTATCCCACAAGATTGTCCCTGATTATTACTAAAATAATCTAGAATCTTGCTACTCAAAGAATGGAACACAGCTCAGCTGTTTTGGCATCATCTGAGATCCTACTGGAAACACAGAATCTCTGGCCTATCACCAGAAATCAGAATTTACCTTAATTAGTTCCTCAGGGGATATGTATGCACATAAAAGTTCTAGAAGCACTTATTTAAGGCACCGTTGCTTCTGTGCCAACCACTACAAAAAGGCAAATGTGGAAATTTAAAGGATTGAAAAGAAGGATAAAAGTCATGAGCCTTGCAAGCAGGTAGAACTGGGTTCCGATTCTGATTCAGTGACATTGAGTAAGTTATGTATGTTGACGTATGTAAACATTGATCAATTTCTGGAGCATAGGAGGTGTTACATAAATGTTAGCTTTGTTTTTCCTTATTTTCACCTAAATCCAGGGATGCTAACACAATGTGCCTTGGGGTAAACAGTCTGCATAACATTTCATGAGTAGTTACTGGTATTTATCTTGAGCGAAGAAACAAACATTCATGTATCAAACTTCTAAGATTATAGGGCCAAATTATATTGTAGCATAATCTACTCTAATATGGTTATTATAAAATTAGCAAAAGAAGTAGAATCAATAAAAAGGAAAACTGCAAATATGCAGCATTGTTTTACACACCAGATGGTAGGAAGAGGCCCCGATGATACTGATATTGAAGGTGGATAAAAAATGGTGATTCAAGCCATGACACATGGGAATGTTAAAATAATTAATAATTATGACATGAATTAATGAAACCATGGCTCTAAGGGAAGAAACAAAAAGGAAAAATGTCAATAGTGAGTCTAAAATGGTAGCATTGGGCAAGGTGCTATCGGAAAGACAGCACAGGAAAGAGTTGACCAGTTTAAAGGCAGAAGTAATGGGAAGAACTAAGTTAACAAAGAGGGTGGGTCACCCAGTGCCCATGTCAAGAGTGCCCAAGAAAGCTAAAAATGAAAAAGACCCTTCCAGAGGGTAGATCCAGAGGCCAAAGAGAAGAAAGTTAGGGTGTGCCCCTGCAGAAAGCAGAATCAGAACCCATATAGGAATATTCTCCTTCCTCAGGGTAGGGGGCTCCAGCATATTCCCCCAATTGGATTTGAGAATTGTCAGTTCTGTGCCTGGTGAGTGCTCTCATTCTTTACCTTTCTGTGTGGTCGTATTTATTATGGTAACCCTGTCCCTATTCTGTGATTGCATATCACCTTTTTGGAACCTAAGTTTTCGGATCAAGAAAACAAAAATGCCCAAACCTAATGTAGAAACTTCTGTTCATGCCCCTGACATCTTGGATGTTGGCAGATTTGTGTTGAATGAAGGAGACTTTGGGTTTTGTTTTGCACTGGGGGCAGGATAAGGGCTTTTTTTTTTTTTATATACAAAAGTAAAGCAGTCATTTGATGACCAGAGGGCAGATGTTATTGACAGTGTCGGTATTGACCAATATTTGGTCCTTTCTACTTCCAGGTTCACAGAGAATTGTATTTCTCCTCTGCTCAGCTAGGATGGACCATGAGACTGCTTCTGACCAAAAAAATACAAACAGAAGTAACAATTGTAATTTCTTGGCCGAAGCAGTAAAAAGCCCATGTGAAATCATCTACTTTCCTTCTTCGCTGTCACAAAGACCAGAGAAGGGAGTTCTGTCCACCTGGGCCCTTGTGCATTTGGGGGTCCCCCTTGAACTATGTTGGACACGCCATGTGAGCAGAGAAACATACCCTTGTGTAAGCCGAGAGATTTGGGGAATTAGTCTGTTACTGTCACGTAATGTAAAGCTACTTTGACAAGTGCCATGACGGTCCCACAGAATCTTTAGAGCACAATTACTCACCCAACTCAGGCTAACCTGTCAAGTTTCAAATGGATTAAAAACACTTTTATTCTAGGTCCCTCTGTCTTTCAGTTTGCCAATGGCACCACAGGCTACAGAGATTGTCACTGCTATGAACGATTAGCTTGCTTTTCCAGCTCTTTTCGATTTAACAAATCCAATCTGCTGTGCTAATTTTAAATCAGAAGATGCTGCAATATGAGTCATTAGTTTGTAATTGAGAAATATCAAGCAGGATTTGCCAAAATGAAGAAAAGCAGCTGACTGAAACATAACTCTTTGGCAGGGACAAAGTAAATACCACTCCAGTCAGAGGGAACAGCAGAGAATACAGTCTCCCCACTCTCTCACCATGGAGGGGACATGGGTGACAGACAGTGGGACCTCAAAGGACACTGAAGTGGCGCTGCTCTTGGGGTGGGCATCTGGGGCATTTGGAATAAGGGAGTGGCTTTGAAGATAAATGAAAGCAAATCCTAGGACAACTCCATTGCCCATCAGTTAAGCAATCACTTGTCAATGTATATGCGTTACTTATTATGTGTCAGTATTAAGCTGACACAAATCAACTGACCAAAAACGATGATGTAAGATATCAGGATTTTTTCTGACTGAGTTAGAGGCCATTTTCAACCAGAGGATAGAATTGTCTGTAAAAACTCCCTTGGTAATTTATTCAAAGAACTGCACATTTCTCCAGAGAAGAAAGACAAGACAGTTTCTTTCTAAACTCAGAGTTCACACAACCTAAAAGTTATGAAAGTGACCAAGAGCTTACATGAGAAAAAAGAAAAGAAAAGAAAGAAAAAGAAAAGAAAAAGAATCAGTTTCCATTCATGTTAAATGGTCTGGGCTTGCTGGAGTCAATAACCATTCAACTGGGAAGAGTCAGTGCGAACTGTGGTGATTCCACCAATCAAACTCTGGTTCTGTGTCCGCAGACTAAAAGTAAACAGAAAAGTAGAAGCTCACTCCAAGTCAAAGGGCCAACAGACACAGGGCAGCCATGAGGCTGGTTCCCAACGTTTTGTACCACAGTCTCTCCTCACTTCTCAGACCAGGAGCTCCTCTGAGGAAAACAGATTGCTTAGAGTGGTCTCATACTTGCTGGATGAAGTTGTTGCTGCTTTTTCTTCTGCAGGTGAACAGACACTCAACAGATCAGTCTTTTCCTGAGCACCTTCTAGGCTCCTGTCTTTGCCCCAGGTAGTGGAGAAGGTGACAGCTTCCTGCTATAAGGGACAGATGGGGAGAAAGTTTACAAACAAACATACGAT
The DNA here is from genome assembly GCF_020171115.1 of Neogale vison. Lineage (NCBI taxonomy): Eukaryota > Metazoa > Chordata > Mammalia > Carnivora > Mustelidae > Neogale > Neogale vison. The sequence continues at coordinate 130,619,889 of NC_058098.1, forward strand.
CTCCAGGCCCCATCATAAAATCATGTAGCAATAAGGGGGAGGTCTGCTGGTATAGTCCCTGCTTCCCTAGCTCCAGACTGTGGGGTTTAAGCCCCTGTTTTTTGTCACGGTCCTCTGGCTTCTGCATCTGCTGGTCCTTCAGTGTGGACAGCACTCCCTAGTCTCCTATGTGTTGAAACTTCACTTGTTGTTCACTGCCCCTGGTGTCCACACTTCCACAACATTTCCCTTGGCTTCCCGAGTCAGATTTTTTGACTGCTTCCTGCATTCCTTCTGCCTTGACTGTGTTGGTGTACCTCCATCGAATCCCACTAGAATGTGTGCTCCTTTGGAGAAGGGCCTGTGAGCCCTGTTTGTATTATTTTTACATACCACGTGCTACTAGTCAAAGCTCAGTTAATGACTATTGATTGCATTTATTCTGAAAGAAAGAAGTGCCCCCCCCCCACTTTGGGGAGAGGTAGAAAGACAAGTGTTTTGGTGTTAGCTAAGAATCTTGGGAGTTAGGTCGCCAGAGCATGAAAGATAGGACAATACTGGCTGTGAGGGATAGATCGTCTCAAAGGGGGAGTGGGGAGTAGGAATAAAAAACATGTGTTGGGACAGGAAAGTGAGGTCTCAGGTCTGAGCCTGGTGACTCCAGACAAGTCAAAAGCAGGAACGACAAAGGTGACCATCAAAAATTTAAGTCTGGAACACAGTGGGAAGGCAATGGGATGAAATGTTCTTACGAACATTTCATTGTGAAATGTTCTGTTGTGAACGCCCTCTCACAAACCTGCCTCAAAGCAATATTACTTCCCTGAGCAAATAGCCAAGCTTCTACTCATATGGACAAAAAGGCTCTTCAGGTAAATGAGGTAAATGAGCCTGTGGGTTCTAAGAAGGGGTCTAGAAATGCTCAATGGGCTTAGCTCAGGGATTGCTCTCCTACCCTTGGTCATCGCCCAGAAGACACTCCATGGCTCTGAGGAGCTGCTTCTCCACCCTTCTTGGTGCCCATGGTGGAATCTATGGGATCCATTTTACCCGTGTGATCTTCCAGGCCACGCATGCTTGGCTCTATCACCACATTTGCAGGTCTTTCCATCATGTTCTCCTCTTTCCTACTTGATTGTTACTTACTACAGTAAGTTACCCACCCAAACGTTTCCGTGAAATGCTTCCATAAACTTAAAAAAAGAAAAAAAAAAAAAACTTAGAGCATTTGTGAGTTCAGGTTGTGTTACATGATATCGGTTTACTCACTGACTAGAAATAAAGACAGTTTTGTGTAGATATTTCCATGTAAAGTGGATAAAGGCTGAATGACCTGTGATGGAGAAATACATCATATATACCAGGGAACTAGCCCTCCTGCCTATGCTTTCCAGACTATTCTTCCCTCTGCACTGGATTGTCTTCAGGCAGTCAGTCTGAGAAATATTTCCTCCAGTCTCCTCTCCAGTTACTACTGCTTGTATGGGCAGACCCTGATGAACCCACAGATTAGTGTCATATTTCCTGCCTCTAGATACGCTAAACCAACAAAGTTAGGAATGTGGTGCCAATTTCCCTGCCTGTGAGACTCCTAACATCTCGATCACGTGTACATTAAGTTTAGTTGGTCAAACCTGGAAGCGGTCTGGGATGGTAACGATAAATAGCAACAAAATTCCCTGCTAATACTAATTCACTCCCCACTAAGTAAGTGCTGAACAAATATTGAAAGAATACGGTTTGGTGGGGATCCAGAATATTGGTCTTCCTGGAGAAGCCATGGGTCTCAGACTGGTCCTGAGTAGAGGATCCTTTCACTAGAATAATAGAAAAGGCCCCGGATCTCCAACTTCTCCAAATGCCCTGCTCTTTACCTCCCACGTGATCACTCCTCTTTCCCTTGCCACTGACCCTGAATACCTCCAGGCCTCTTTCTCTCCACAGTTCCACTCCAGCTGGTGAATACTGATTTGGACGCAGAATATGAATCATAGTCTCCGAAGGGATGTCAATCTCAGGCACCTGAGTCTCCATTAAGAGGCACAGATAACCTAAAAAAATCAAATTTATAGGTGAGCCAAGTATTCTTCTTTTCTTAGATTCATTCAACAAAAATAAATACTGAGTGCTTACCATGTGTACTTTCATAACTTTTTGAAAATTATACTCTTTTTCCTGATCCTGAAATTTCCTTTTTCTCTCATTTTCTTATGTTTCTACAGTATCATTTTTTTCTTTTTTTTTCCAATTTATTTATTTTCAGAAAAACATTATTCATTATTTTTTCACCACACCCAGTGCAATGATCTATCAGTGGGCTGTTCCATGTCGACATGCTGGCAGAAATTTTCTATGATTCCACATTTTATTCTATTCCCAAGGCAAGATCACCCTCAATGTATAGATCTAGTTTATAGATTTAGTTTACAAGCAACTGATTCTGTTATTGAAAACTGTAAGTGACAGAACCCAATTCAACCAACTTAAGTTAAAAAAAAATTAGAAGAGAGTAGAAGAATTCAGAAGTAGATTTCAGACCAAAGGAAAGGGGACAGAAAGGAGGATGGCTCTGAAAGCCTCCAGACTCGAGGCTGTTGCCTCTACTGTTCCCTGACCATTGGATTCCTTGTTTAGTCTCCTTTCTGTAGTGCGTTGTATTATTGTTAGACTTCCTGTTCACACCCTTAGCTCATCTCTAATAGGGAGGAGAGAAATTCCCTAGGTGTCTGTGCGTCATCTGCGGGGGAGGCCATGACAGGATTGTTTTAATCATTTTGTCACTTGAATCACTTATACCAGAGATGAGGACACTAATTAATCTGACCTGGTTCATGCACCAGGCCCAGGGGCAGAAGAACAAGAAAGCAGGGTATTTGCTTAATAGTCTACCATAACCTCATGTTTGGGGCTGGAGAAGAGCAGGTAATTGGGTTTATGTGGGGATTGTTTTAGATGAGAAAGGGTAAAATGTACAGTGTAGGCAAAAATAGCACATGCCCACATACTGCCTCTCAGTTCAGGTCCTCTGAGAAGCAAATGCTGAAATGGAAGTCAGGATGCAAGGGATTTACGGGGGACACTTCCTGTGAAGAAAAAGGGGAGAAGAAGCATGAACAAGTAGAGGCTCCTTCAGAGTGGGATGCTGGTCTGACACTTCTAAAGAAGATGGAAGATGGCTGTGCAGAGAGAAGCTCAGTCTCCAGTTCATCTCTGAGCAGGCTGGCCAGGCAAGAAGGAACCCAGGCACCCACTGCCCATTAGACCAGTCTTGTGTGAAGCAGGATGGCCACGCTCTCTATCTCTGCTGTGCTCAGTTATCTTGGAGTATCCCAAGAAGAGTGTGGCCTTGGCAAGACTGCTATGGTAGCCCTTGAGTGTGTGGCAGCCAGGGGTATCAGCTGAGCACAATCCTCACAGGAGATTTTCTCCCTGAGAAAGATCTGAGTCATGCGCAGCCGTGGTGATCACATGGTGTCAAAAGTGATCCTGGCACCTGTTGAATGGCTAGCTCAATAATGGAGCTGAGAGCGGAAGTCAACATGTTCCACTCCTATGTACTTGAACTTCCCACTGTACCATACTTTCACAAAGCAGGTGCTCCCATTGCTTTGGAATCTGCTTCTTGTTTGGCCATTCCATTGACGTGCATTGAGAAGGCTAAGCTTTATCCTGGGAAGGCTTTCATTCCCAAGACAGAGACCTGATCAAGAAGCCAGAAGGAAAACTGGTCCAGCCAAAGCAGTAGGAACCATGGAAAGTCTCCCTCAGCGGCAAGGTGATACATGAGCATGTTAAAAATACACCAGTCTTTAGCCTGATGGTACCATAAATCCTGAAATCTTGTCCAGCTAGAATGGATGATCCAGAACCATAAAACAGTGACACAAACAACTCAATATTGTTCAGTTTAAAAGCCCCATAGGTACATTCTTCCTAAATACAAAATCTCCCATCCAACTTGTCTCCACTATAGGATTAGATTTATAAACTTTATATTACCAACTGGTTAGACAGCAAGAAATACATCAAGAATGACACAACCACCTGCAGAGCTCAAAATTCTGGTATTTGCTCCTCCATGGAAACAGGAGCTGAAGGCACATCCACCAAGTGGCCAATGTACATCTCGGCCTCTGCCCACCAGCAGGAACCCGCAGTCACACCAGGCGTGTCAGTGTGTTGACAAGAAGAAATATAATCATTTTTTTAAAGTTGGAATTTAAGGCATGAGAAGAAATACCTTTGTGGTGTCTAGACAATCCTGCTCATCTTTAAATATATGCGAGGCCTAGAGTTGGTCATGTACATAAATCATGCAACATTTTAGTAGCCACTGACCCTGAAATTCACCCAGTTCACTGTTTTCCATTCATGACCTGGTGGTGCTTTGAGAGAATTTATTGCCTATAACCAGGGGTGAGGATGGATGAGATAATTAGGATAAAGGAAGGAAAAGGAATGTGATGCCAGTACACAGGAAAGCATACGGCAGTACCTGACTTAGGAGGTGGACACATCCATTTACCAAAGAATGAATCCTTCTGGATCTCTAGATATAGTTATCATAGAAGTCAATCAGGTAAACAGAAGCATTTATGAGATGCACACAGACCCATCTATTTAATACTATTTTGCACACAATCCAAATAGCTTTGTGCTATCTTGATTCCAAGTTCATAGTCAATTACAAAGTGCAATTTAGAGGGGATCTTTAGGGGTAGGGAGTTTTTGAGTGACTCAGGGTGACAGCTAACTGGCTGGCAATGACGTGAGGACAATGCAGACTTAAATGCAGATACAAGAGCTGAATAAGCAGTAAGAGCTAGAGTTTGTAGCAGAACATTAAATTCTGAGCATTTCAATACTCCTTGGCACTTCTTATAGTGATGAAATTGCTACCATGAATACTGCTACATCTAGCAATAATTACAATAGCTCACACAGAGTGCCTACTATGTGCCAAGTATTATTCTCAAAGCTCTTATCTTGTGCTAACTCATTTAATCCTATATTTCTAAGGGGTAGGCATTATTATCCTTGTTTTACCAACTTGGTAAGTGAGCTAAGGAGAGCTTAAGTAACTCTCTCAAGATTATAGGATTCCTGAAAAACTGTATTACATTCAAATAAACCCACTTTGGCTGAAAACAGATAGTGCTATTGGGTATTATATCCAACTGAGGTATAACTGAACTCTACATCTGAAACTAAGAATTTACTATATATTAGTTAATTGATATAAATAAAAAAAATAGACTGTGCTAGTTATTTAAGATAATTGTCTATCCAAGATATTTACAAACCATCCTTGAACTAGCAGGCTTTAGCTCACTTTAACAGACATTTATTTACCTGTTTATGTACCTCTGTCTTTCATCGAGCCAGGTAGCAGAAATTCACAGATGCTAGGACTCAGTTCCACTCCTCTAGGGGATGTCTTTGATGAGAAATCTGATTCACCGATAATGCCGATTCATCTGATAATGCCAATTTCTCTCTCTCCCACCTCTCTCTCTTTCTTAGTATGTGTGTGCATGTGTGTGTACTTAACCTAGTGCTTAAGAGAATTATCTGAACAAAGGAAAGTTAAACACAGCGAACACAAGTGTTTATTTGTATTTTTGTATCTATAAAGGTTACTTCCATCTCACTTTTATATATTTCCCTTTATATTTTATATGGCACTCATATAAAACTATGAGAAAACAGGGCAGTTTTCAGGGGAAAAATAAGATAGAAAATTAAAGATGCTTTCCCAGTGCCACCACTGAACACTGTAGTGTGTGTGGCCTGGTTTACAGCCTGGGTTCTGGAAATCTATCCTTTTGGTGAGGGTTTCTAGCCACAAGACAGGGCAAGGAAAAATAGAGAAGGTGTCAACTGAGTGGAAGAAAAGGAAGAGTGAACTATGTCTCATTTCAGGACATATGCTTACTCACAAAAGGCCACATCCACATGAACACCCTTTGGCAAGAAGAAAGATTTCTGTATCTACACAGTATTAACTCAAAGGGCTGGACTGGGGGTTTATACCTGGGACCCATACTTCTCCCAAAGAGATCCATGGGCAGAATTCAGTGGATTCTTAAACTTGTTTGAGGGGGAAAAAAAAAATCAAAATTCTTTAAAACTTTGGAGCTCTTAGACCTAAGATCTCACATGATCAGTTTCCTGGAGAATGTTGCCAGATTGCTTTCAGGTAACCCCAATCCAGGTATCATTCAGCCACCAACTACTAGCTGCCCAGACATCTGCAATACATTCTCTCTCTACAATTGTTTGTTGATCAATATGTGGAAAAGGATGAGTCATTTTCATTATGTGTTACTGAACAGTTTCGGATACAAACTGTATCAAAGATGTTGATCTAGCCAAATATGAGCTCATGGATCGCAAAAGTGAAATCTCACTACATCAGAGTCTAACTCAAAAATCCTTGGAGAGTTCTGGTATTCCTTAAGAGAAGACTCTCCTGGCCTTTAAATACCATCTATGGAAGTTTTCATTCCAAATGCCTCAATATATCTCTGTGAATTGGGATTTCTACACTTGCAACCATCAAAATAAAACAAACAAAAAAATCAACATTGACTAAACATGACATGTGTGTTGCCTTGACAAAGACCACCCCACAGTTCAATATTCTTATTCAAGGCAAGTGACACTAGCCAACCTACACATACTGATGGTTCTGTAAAAACTCCCCTTCTAGCTTGCTTACGTGTTTAATATTTTATTTCGCTCTCTAACATGTTCATAACAGTACCATAAATTTTAATTATTTTTGCCTATCACTGGGTAGCTGTCAGATGAGCACTGGATGTTATACACAACTAATGAATCATTGAATGCTGCACTAAAAACTAGTGATATACTATATGTTGGCTAACTGAACATAATAAAAAAATTATTTTTGAAAGGGAGTTCATTTTATTTATTTTTAAGGATGTATTTATTTATTTATTTTTAGAGATAACACATGCAGGGTAGGGGCAGAGGGAGAGAATCTCAAGCAGACTCTCCACCAGGTGTGGAACTCCACTTGGGGCTCAATCTCATGACCCTGAGATCATGACGTGAGCTGAAACCAAGACTTGAATACTCAACTGACAGCCACCCAGGCACCCATCAATTATTTAATGTTATAGCAATGATTCCAATCAATGAGTTTCTTTTGTAGCACTGCATTAATATTTTAAAGCATTAAAAAATATTTTCTTCTGAAATCTATCCATTGGATTCACCAGGCTGCCAAATGTATCTATCATACAAGAAAAGTTAAGAAACCATCAGCTAGGCAATGTTACAGTAACTAGGAAGCCATGAGGCATAGGAAACCAAAGAGTACCTAGGTGTTCCTGAGATACACCATGGGAATGGCTAATTCAGCATTACCTTTTATCTAACTGTATTAGTTAGTAATGTGTCAAGTGTTACAACAAATAGCCCCTAAGTGTCAATGGCTTGACACAGTATAAGTTTTCTTCTTGGTTATCTCCCAGTACAGGTCAGTAGGGAAACCCTCTTCCACACAGTATGTCAATGACTCAGAATAACAGAGCCTGGGCCACTTTCAATTCAGAACTTTCAAGTTTTCCATGGCTATTGACTCAGACAACTGGAAGAGGAAATGAGCATGGAGAAGTACAAATGGAAGGGTTTTATGGGCATATTAACTTCTATTCTCAAGCCAGAACTCAGACATATGACCTCAAGGAACTGCAAGGGAGCTGAATATCTTGGAAGGAGAAGAAATAGGTTTGGTGAACATCTAGCCAGTCTCAGCCACTTGGCCCCACTAGGAGAAATACAGGTTATAGCCATAATACACATTCTGTCTCTAAAGATAGCACCACCCTGCATTTGTTTACCTTGCAAATTATATATAAAAGGATGTTATACAAATCACTTAGAATTACCTGGAGAACTTCTTGAAAACACAGATCCTGGATCTACTGAATAGGAAGCCCTCAGGGTGTTTTTTTTTTTTTAAAGTACTCTAATATAGAATGATAAAAGAGATTACCTAATATCTTTAGTAAGGAATAATATCACTACAGAGAAGTAGGCAGAAGAGCCAAAACAAGAAACTCACAGAGAATGGATGAAGGAGTAGGAAGTTACAGGAATGAAGGAGGCAGTCCAAAAAGAGGCAGCAGCCAAAGGCATTGAATGCCCTGGAGATGCAAATGAGATAATAAAGACAATCTGCACAGCTTGTGACTTCATTCTAAGTTCAGATGTGTTATTCCTTTCTTTCTTTTTTTTTTTTTTCCTAAGAGACCTGATATGATCAAGCCTTTAGGACCACAACTCTGGTTAACAGTACAGGTATTTTTTTTTCCTTTGAAAGATTAGGCATAGGGAACAATTCACTAAAATATCAGGATGAAGGAGACACTGGTTTTGGGACAACAGGATGGGTTTAGTTTGGGGAACAAACTTAAGAGGTCTCTGAGACAATCAGGACTGCCTTTGTAGACATGATCAGAGCTCAGAAAGGATATGAGTCTATAGTTTACAAGTTAGGTTTTATCATCCAACATGTGGTGTTAGGCTATGAGCTCAAAGAAGATTATACAGAAAGAGAATGTATAGTTGAGAAAAAAACTAACAAACAAACAAAACAAAACAACAAAACACAGGAATTATCTGTATGATTCAAAATGAAATGTTCATACAATCAGAGTGATGGTCCAAGCCCGTGTCTGGATGACATGACACAGAATGTGACAGTTATTCAGCTGGGCAGCAACTTTCAAAATCTCTGTTTCGGATCTCTGTAGGTATCGTACAACTATTGCTCGCTTTTCCTGCTTTTCCTTTCAAAGAATCCGCTGGAGAAGCTATGAGAAAAGTTGGCTTAGGTATTAATCCCCTCCTACTAATAGGGAATTCTTTTCCCTTTTGACTTCATTTCTTGGTAAAAAGCGTTCAGTGTTATGTTTCTTTTCTTGGCTCTTTCATCTCCAGATAAGAGACATCATGCCCCATAGACAACTGTCTTGCCTCTGGTCTCCCTGTGGACATCTTCCTTTCCACCATCCCTGAGATGGACACTTCATGGAGGAGGAGAGAGACTTGCACAATCATGATCAAATGTATGACTTATTTTTAAACTAACAAACAATCCTTCTGACTCCCTCAGGAGACAAAGTCTAATATTTCCAAAAGAAAGTAGATCAACACTGCGGGCTAGCTCCCTGGGATATACTGTAAATAGCCTCCAAATCAGGAGTAAAAAATGCAGTTGAGTTGGAAAGAACGAAGACAAGGCCCAGAGAAATGACCACGTTGGCTTGTTGTTTTTCTGAATATGTGTCCACATTGGCTTTGCTCAGCCTGATGTCGGCAGAATATATTTATCACTTCACACAGCCAGGCACTGTCATGTGCAATCAGTTGACATCTGGGGGTTGTTTCATGTTTCTCTCCTTCATCTGCCCTCACTCAAGCATTTGGAGACATCAGTTACTAAACCAAGCATGAAGAGAGAAAGCAGTGATAATTAGGTCATCTTCTCTATTGTACTGCACATAACAAAACTCTATTGAAATAAAGGATGGAATCATTCATTCATTCATTAGCAAATTTATTTCCTGCCTGCATGAGTCTCAAACGGGGGCTGGCTTCATTAAGGAACACAATTTAAACGAACAGACCTATGAAAATGTTCAGGATATCAAATGTTGGGAAAGGAATAAGACAACGTGTTTGTTTTTATCCTTCTCTTCTGTCATGTCAGGAATTGTGAGGTGGGTTTTTATTAACCATTTTCTATGCTGCATGTGTATGGAGCAGGAGTTGGCACATAGAAGGGTGGGTGATCCAACTAACAATGACTCAAGAGCCACCACCGTGGTGGACAGTATGGCATCCAACATAGGTTCTAGTATTGTCTTGGCAGGGAAGCTAATCCCTGATGCAGAAACTGTTTTATTCAAGGAATTGAGGTTTAAGAGTAAGGCTAAAAAGTCTAGAAGTCTATTCCATAATGAGCAAACATCCAAGCTTCACCCTGAGGCAAACTCATTGGGTGTGTGTGTGTATGTGTGAAAATAACTTTCTCTGGACCTAATGGAAGCTCTTTTATTTGCACCTAGAACACCTCATGCTCAACTTTCTGCAACAACTGATTAAAATCACCTCAGTTTTGTTCTAATTCTTTTCCAGACTCTATCAAGGTCATTTTCCTATAGAAATAGCTTAGAAAACTTTTTTATTTTTTTACTAAGATCAAGACCATCTGAAGGCGGGTTCTTTTTGCCTCTCTATACAGAAGAATTTGGTGTAGCTTCTCACATCTTCTTCTCTTCATCCTTGGAAGAAGCCCTGCCTTTCTATCAGACCACTGCAAGATCCCACTCCCCCATTTACCCTCAGAATCCATCCCTTCCCCCTTCTCAGAATTCCCCCACCAAGTATTTCCTCTCTCCCTTTCTTCAGTCACTCTTTTCTATGTTCATTATGTTTGAAATTTTATAATGTTTTGACATTAGGTGTGTGTAGGGGGTGGCTAGCTGGCCAGGGAGAGACTGCCCTTCCAGCACTAGTTAATTCTTAGAGCTAATAAACAACTCACCTGCGAACGCACCTTTCACATGCATCCCCCAGCCACCTCCTTCATGGAGCTCACATGTAGCAAGCCAGCATTTCCCCTGCTCTGAATCAACTCCAGGCTGGGTAATAGGTAGCTAGAGACTGCTTCTACATCCCAGAGCCTGCAGACATTAGTCCAATAAGCCAGTTAGGAACTGCTTCCCATGCCCTGCCTTGCCTTGCTCTCAGAAAGCTCAGGAAAGGCTCAAGATTATGGTTTCTCCTCACTGCTTCTTCTGCCTCTAGGAAAAAGTTGGTGTTTCCTTGTGTGGCCTTGTGTTGCATGGTGCGCCCCTTGACTTGAAAACTGTATATAATAAGCTTTTCTTTCAATGCCATCGGTCTCTCTGTATAGGCATCTAGTCATCTCCATAAATTAAAACCCCATGGGTACATTTTAATACACCTTCCTCTCCTCATCCTTCTCTTCCTACTTCCACCTCCTTCTTTTCTTTGCTCTGTCCCTCTTTGGGTCCTTCTCTTAATTTATTTTATGTATTTTATTTTAAAATGTGGTTGTTTTGGGAAAAGAATGCTTTAGAAACTTAAACATTGAAACGACACAGAAAAATGTACCAGAAATCTTTTGGTCCAGAGAATAACACTGGCGACATTTTGGTGAACATCTCTCTAGATATATCTTGTATCATTACATAAACAAGCATATGTATATTCAAGTATATTTATGTATATATAATATTATAAATAAGTGGGATAGCACCATGCATCTTCACTCAATAATATGTGCATGGATTTTAATAAATAAATAATAAATAATAAATCTGATTAATAGATTTAAATTTACATTTAAATAAATAAAGATCCATATCATTAGATTTAGTAGCTAAAGAAAATTTTAGGTATTTCACAGTTTATTTATCTAATTTATCAAGTATTTGTTTCTCTTTTTTTTTTGCCTATTTGAACAATGCATGAAACATCTTTATTTATTTATATTTTCATATTTATATATCTATTTTCTTCATGTAAAGTCCCAGATGTGAGTCTGGTAACTGAAAGGATATATCACTCACAAGCACTTATAGGAATTATCAAACTGAACACCACAAAGACTGCTATATTTTCTATTTCATCCCCCCCAATAATGCACAATAGTAATCATTTCTCAACCCTTCATTAAAAACATTAATCTCAATCTTTTTAATTGAATCACCAATCTAGCAGGTAAAAAGATTCCTTTATTTGAATATCTTTGATTAAGAAATAATTGATTTTCTTTTGTATGTTGATCCTTTGTATTTCTCCTTGTATAAATTATTCATTTATCTTCTTTGCTGCTTTTTCTATCTGGCCAGTCATTTGTGTTTTTAACTCTTGTGTAAAACTCTTCAGGTGTTCAGAAATCCATTCATGCCAGGCACTTGATTGGCCAACAGGTTTTCCTGTTGGCTATTTTCCTTCCAATTTTCTTCATACCTTTTTGTTAAATAAAAGTTGTAATTTCTTTTTTCTTTGTTTTTAGAAGGAGAGAGAGAATCTTAAGTGGCTCCATGGCCACTCCGATGTGGGACTCCGTATCACAACTTTGAGATCATGACCTGAACTGAAATCAAAGAGTTGGACATTTCACTGAGCCACCAAGGCTCCCATTAGGTTTAGGTCACGATCCCGGGGTTCTGGGATTGAGTCCTTTGAGGGGCCAGTGTTCAGTGGGGAGTGAGCTTTAGGATTCTCTCTCCCTCTGCTCCTGCCCCTGACTCTCTCTCTCTCAAACAAACAAATAGATCTAAAAAATAAATAAATAAATAAATAAATAAATAAATAAATAAAAAAGAAGGAGTTGCAATTTCTAATGCAGCCCAATGTATCAATATTTTTCCTTTTTGGTTTTGAGCTTCCTTGGAATTTTTAGACAGAATTTCTTAGCAGCTACATTATAAAACATCTTCAGTGGTTTCAAGTTAACAGTGCAATTATTTATCCAGGGTTTATTTTAAGCCTCCAGGTAAGTGGGGACCTCCTTTCCCTTCCTCCTTTCTTCATTTTCCAGCACATGACTCTCTACCTTCAGAGTCATCTTGGTATAAAAACCAAGCTTCATCTGAGACCCTTCACTTGTACTCATCCCACAAATCCAGGTAGTAACTTTAATAACCACAATAGACTTCTGGTGTTTTTTGTTTTTTGTTTTGTTTGTTTTGTTTTGTTTTGTTGTTTTCCAGACTTGAGGAAGTGTCCCCAAATCTGTTGTCTCACCTGAGCCTCACCACAAACCAGGAGGGACTAGATGAGCCTTCAATAACGCATATGAGTGGACATTGCTGGGGAGGACGACCAGGGGCCCTGGAGAAGCTGTGGCTTCCTCCAGCTAGTTCTGAGTGAGAAAAAGGGGAAGGTCATGCCAGAGTCTGTCTGAATCCAAAAGCCACACTCCTTTTCTAACAACACGTAGCTGCTGCACACATCCCAGTGCCTCGGTGCACATCTCTATACCTCTCCTCATCTCCAGCACAACGATTCCAGTGCAAGTTTTTATTCTCTCTCAGCTGCATTTTTTCAGGTGTCCCTACAGAAATTTATTCATGGTCTCAGATTAATCTTCCTGAATTACAGTGCTGTTTGCAGTCTCGGAACGCTGCAGCCTATTCAATGTGCCTTTGCCAAGGCACGTAAAGACCTTCAAGATAGGGCGTCGGTCTGTTCTCCCCCTTTGTCTCCCATTAGCCCTATATATGGACTGTGGGTTTCAGGGAGCCAAGTATTGGCCAATACTCGAGCATGACTCCATGCTGCCCTATACCCACGCCTCGTTTCAAGCCACAAGTTCTTTTTACAAGAACTACTGTCTCTCCTTTCTCTCTTTCAGCACCCTATCCTGCCTTGAGGCCCAGCCCAAATTCCACATCCCTCATGAAACCCTTCCTGGAACATTCCAGTATTCTTTCTTTCCCCTTTAACTTCCCCCAATCCTTTATCTGTGACTCTCCCATGACTCATAACTTTCTCCTTCAGTTTGTGCCAACATCGTACTTTCCTTATCGGACTGCGGACTTCTTGAGTAAATGGATCAACTCTTCTTTAACTTTTTATTGCCCATTTCCCAATACTTAACACAGTGACTAGCACAGGTAAATATCCCAAAACTGATTACTGAGTGATGTGCAAATGAACCATAAAATGAATGGCTAGCTTTGGATTAGTTTGGAAAACTTTGGAAAGTCTCTATATTCCCAGAGATTTTCTCCTTTTACTGCTTGTGCCTACCCCAGTGCCCACCAACACACACTTACCTGGTCATTAAAGTCTGCCATCCCACCAACAGAATGCCATGATCTCCATTCGTTACTCTGATCAATGCAAAAGCCTCATGTCCCAAAGGACTGGATACCCACAAATATTATATTATCTGTGATAAATGAAGGACTCGAGAGCAGAATTTTCCCTGAAGTCTGGGGATGGCTTCAAATGGAATAAAACAATGTGCCCCCTAAGGCTGCAGAAGTAGCAGCTGAAGGGAAAATTGGGCCAATTTAGAGGAGTTAGCCACTGACACAGGACCCACCAGCTATACAATTCTGTGCATCAGTTTTATAGCCTTTGAAGTTGTACATATGAGGGTCTCCTCCTTTGTGCTCCCTTCCCGCCTATAACAACCTGGGAGCCTTCGGGGGTGTGATGGTTCTAGATCCAGTGCATTGGTGCTTGAAACAACAGACCATGTTACACACCCCTAGCACCCCTCTGCCCAGGGAAGTTCTTGTCCTCGGTTGGGCCATGATCTCTCAAAGAAAAGAGGAGTAGTCGTATGATATGTGGAAAGATGGTATGTTCACAAAGAAAACTGACAAACAACACTCTCTTGCCCCAAGGGCAAGGCATTACTTTAGAGAGGGCTGAGTGCCAATTTGTTGTAATTGAATAAATCAGATTTCTAATGTTTAATAACAGATGTTCTGGCTACAGCTCATGAAATCATTTAATATTGCTTTATGCTCTGGTAATAAAAAAGTCATCTGGCTCCACTTGGCCCAGGTTACATATCTTCCTTAAAGGGTCAAAATGATTTGATGCAGTTCTTGGATCAAAAGGGCTGATGTTTTCTGTATGTTATGGACTGTGGACGGGGTGTGCTTACAGAATAGGACAGATGCTGGCATAATACAGGCTTTGCATCCAATGGCCTGAGGTATATCTCTGACCACGAGACTTGCCCTCAATCTTGACCTTGGAGAATCTGCATGCTACCCAAAAGGCTCACTGCTTCCACTCTTCATATTTCCCTCACCTGCCAGTGCCAGCAGCTGAGGAAGGCTAAAGCAGGTTGACCAGCTACTCTGGGGGAGGTTGGCAGGGTACCAGAGCTTAATGCCTACAGCCCCAAAAGGGAGCAAGTAAATAAGAATGACCCAACTCTCTGGTAACAAGCTTCACAGATGAGTTTGGATTAATCTGGAGGTGGGGAGCAAGGGAAAATGTGTTTGATGAAGGCTAGTAATAAATCAAAAGAACTTGCAGCATGGATAAATGATGGATTGCCAAGATGACTCAAATATTAAAATAACCAAGTTAATCAAAAAAGATCTTTTAAAGAAGTTGATGATAAAACAAGGGGATTCCTTATCCTCAGAGAAAATCTAAGGGAAAAATTAAACAAAGGCAAGCAGAGGTCAAAGAAGGAGATGGTGGGATAACTTAAGCATTGCTTGAGAAGCCAATTGAAAGGAGGTAAAGGAAGATCCAAGGCTATTAAAAAAAAAAGACCTTTGCTACAACTCCTCAAAGAGAGTGATAACTCCTTCCAGGGAAGCATGATGTCAATACTTTGTAAAACAAAAGGCCAATTCTGAGCTACAACATAAACACCAGGCTGGGTAAAGAATTCTAGAGAAGCAGACTCTATGCACTCATGGCATCCTGGAAGCAAGAATGCAAGGTAAACCTCACAGTCAAATTCACACACACACACACACACACACACACAAGACCCAAAAACAGGCAGAAGAAAAGTAGAAAATAATCTAGGAATTGCTTCTGAGGTTTCTTCCCTCTCCCCACAGCAGTGTTCCCATGATACCTGCCATGAGAAAGCCCCTTCCCCTCATCCATGCCCGCAAAGGAAATCTCATGTTTAGGTCATGACTCAATTGTACACTGAAGTGCCAGGCGCCGTGTCAGATTCTGTGGCTCCAGATACATCAGGCACATTCTGAATGTACAAGTATCTGACACCTATTTGGGGAAAACAATGTGCAAACCGACAACCACACACACCAGGATAGAACTGCGTGCAAAGGTGTGACGGGATCCCTGAGGCAAGATGAACATTGGGGACATGGTCTAACTTTGCATGAAGCCCCTGGGTAGGTGTCTTACTGCCTCCAGAGGTCCAACCTGGTTCAGAGTGCCATGGTGAGGATTTAGTCTACAGTTCTTATGCTGCTGGATCAGAATCCTTGTCAAGGCTGCATAGGCACAGACTGAGAACGCTCTTGTGGTCATCTAGGAAAAATTCAGTTCACCAGGTTCTCTGAGGCAAATGTTAAGGCACATTGCTTCAAAAGAGGTCATGGGCTATTTCAGGATTCCAGTGATACTATGAAAGGTGTAAAAATGTTGTGATCCCCAGGGCATTTCTGTTTATATGGACAGAAACAAACGCAATCAATAATATTGGTGCTCAACCCAGTAAGGAGAAGCATGTCAGAGAATCAGAATGTCAGGGCCAAGAAGGATTAGAAAGACTATCTAATTCAACTCTCTGGATGATAGATAGTGAGACTGAGGCTTAGCAAGAACTGACTTGCCAAGGCGATGGTTGGTTAGTGGTAGAACAGGAAGTCAGTTTTAATATAACTGCATTTTTTCTGAAAGGCAGTATAATTTCATACTCACATTTCAATTTTAGTAAAATCTGAGTGAGATGAAATGCAAGCAAATGACCTGTTTCTGTATTGACATTTTTATATGAATAAAGCTTTCAATTTCTTTATCTTAGACATCTTATTTTGGAACTTGCAGCCCAAGTTCTAATACTCTTCTCACCATCTTATCAGAATCAATGAGGAGGCAGAAGCAGCTTATTTCCTTGAAGCACAAAAGTCAAAGTGTTGGAATACTTAGCGTCACATTGAATTTAAGAGTACTTACAGTCCCAGATATTCAAAAGAGAAAGACAGGCCGTGTCTTCCCGAGTAGGATGATCCCATAGAGCCAAAATCCCACTCTCATCACAGTCCAATCTAATTGCAGGCTTGGGAGATGATAACAACAGTGATGCAATACTGAAATCATTTGTTGAACACTCCCTGTCTCCCCCCGCAAGGACTTCAGGCAGCACCAATGATGGGCTCTGCAGCTTCTGCCTCCTACTCACCTCTGAAATGCCCAGCCACTGGCACTAGTGAGCCAAACTCCTATGTGTCTGCCTCTCCATGTTCAAGGAGCTCAGAGCAGGAGCGTCCTGAAGTGAGCGGTGGTACAAGTTGGAGGACTGTAAAAGGCTTCCCCAGGACAGCAGAGCAGGGCTTCCAGAGGAGGGCAGAGCTGCTCCAAGACCTGCTGGGTGCGGAGAGTGGCTGATAAGGGTGAACAAGCCCTGACTTAGAGAAAAACACTGCAAGTCACTGGTGTCTCTGGCACTAAAATTCTGCTTCTGCCACCAACTCTGCATGAGATCAGTCAGGTTCCTTACTATAGTTCATTGGTTTTAAAGGAACACCTCCCCCCCCCATTTTAAAAATCTCTGAAATTCCGATGTATCTTGCAACTGGTGGAGTCTTACAGTTATAATTACCAAAGTTTTTAATTTCCTTTTGTGATGGTAAGTAAAAAATGGCATACCTTACAACAAGTGGCATGTCACATTTGATAACATTTAGTAGTATTTCTGATCTTCTGTTTGTAAGATAAAAATAATATTAATTAAAATTTTAATATTTGAGGTTTAATGTAAGGGTTAGATTATATGATGTAAAAAAAAAAATAGGAAAGTATCCAATATCTAAGAGTGGCCTCAATGGTAAATGTAGATGCTAAATGATAACACTGTCTGTTGGCTGCCTGAGCCAGGCAGGGTCTGTTCCCAGTTTCTGGTTCATAAAGCTTACCTGGGAAAGTCAAATAAGAAAAATAGCTAGTATCTGTGGATTGTTGATTTGGTGCCAGAGAGCATACCAGTTGATTTTATAAGCTTTGCTTCACTTTGTCTTACCATGCTCCAAGAATACAATGTCAAAGATCATACCTACCTGTCCAAGATCCCACACTTAATGACAAAATGAGGACTTGAATCCTTTCTCCGTGACAGCAATCCATGCTTCCCAACATCAACCCTGATTACCACAAACCCTAGGAGTTCCCAGTATCCCTCCAGGCTCTGTACACCCGACCTCTGGGCTCTAAGAAAGGTGGAGGATGGGCTTTTCCATGCATCTTAGGAAACTGGATTAATATGTTGAAACTAGGTGTCAGGAACTGAATGAGGACTAGCCCAGGTATTATAGAAAAGAATCCTGCAAATGTGCCTAACCCTGACTCAACCTGAGATGGTTCCTGCCTCCTCCTGGTGAGAAGCTCCCACCTGACAACCTCAAGTAGAAGCAAAGGGGGTGGGGAAACACCCTCGGGGTCTTGTTACAATGGTTTGAACTCAAACAATCTCCTGATGGCTTCTCTGGGCCAAGGCCAACTGCAATGGTGTGTTCCTCACAAGTAGTCTATTCCCATTTCTGGGACTCCCTGAGGTGTATTCAATAATGCACTCCTCATTCTGAAGCAGATGGAAAAGTGTTTAAAAAGGTGCCAGGTTTATTTATGGAAGCATGAGATTGAATTTAAGAGATGAGCTTTGCCAATATGAAATGTGAACTCTCAAAACAGGAAGTGTGTTTTACTGCCTATTTATTTTATTGCCGTATCAGCTGCCCAGAGCCTAAGAATCCTTCCTCTCAGGAATTATTTATTTTCTAACTTCTGAACCAGAACATCTTGACCATCAGCCCTCAAGCTCCTTACTGCCAGATTCCCAACTACAAACATGTGCCTTGCTGTCTCTCAGAGGGGAGCCACTGAGGCTTCAGTGAAAAACATTTGGACTCTCGTATTTTGTACTGAGTCTTCTTTTTTTTCATGGAAGTAGAGATGTTTCAAGTAAGTTGAATCAAATGGCCAAAAGAACGAAAAAAATTAAAAGCCTCTTAGAGTAACAGAGGAATTATTGAATTTTCTCATATACCTCAAGATACTCAATAATCAACATTCTGTCATCACCACTGAACCATTTGAAAGAATTTAAAGGCAGAAAATGAGTATCTGGCTATACATAATCGAAAAGTGGCTGGGGGTGGTGTCAAATGAATATGTAATTAAAAAATAAAAAAGGACAGGGCTTCTGTGTGAGAGTTCTTCCACCTTTTAGGAAAGCCCATCCCGCCTAGGCCACTAGAATAATCTAGACCATTTTAGGCTGAATGCTTCAGAAAAGGTACATTTTCACATGTGGACTTGACCTGCAAAGCTCAAGCAGCTAAAAAGCTCTCAGGCAAAAGATGTGTTACAATGGTGCCATCTTCTGGATACTCTCTGAAACACGTCTTTTCTTCTCTCCCACTTCTCTCCCCCTCAATGGCTCCCCATTGCTGACAGAAACCAGTCTAAAATTTCTAGCATGGAGCACTGGGTGTGGTGAAAAAATAATGATACTGTTATGCTGAAAATAAATAAATTTTAAAAATTTTTAAAAAATGTGTACAAACCACCCCCCCCCAAATTTTTTTCTAGCATTCAAGGCCTTTTACAATCTAGCACAAGTTTATTTTCAGGTGTCCTGACACTCCTTACCTGGGTAGTATGCACCGCTCCCCAGGATAATTTCAGAATTTCCTGTCTATTCCATCTCAAGCACAGCATTAATTCAATGCAATAAGCTGGTGGAGAATCACAAAGCAGTTGAGGGATTCGGGGCCGGAATCCCAGTAGGAAAAATGTGAGAAGGGAAGGGGTGTCCCAATATCTAATAACCGAATTATGTAGGACACCACGTGTTCATAAGGACCTGCTCTGTGGTTAGTTAGAAGGTTAAATAGCAGAAAAGTGAGCAATAGGAAAACAGGAAAAATCACAAACACACACACACAAGATATACATACTAAAATAAATATGAGAAACAGAGGCTAAATTCACAAATGATCAAAATGTGCAAATTAATGTCTACCACCATCATGTTAGTTCACCAAATTTAAAACAACTGTTTGTAAAATGACACTGGGCCATGTTGGTAGTATTTAGAAAATAGATCATCTCCTACCCGTGTGCAGGGTAGCATTTCTGCAGGGCAATTTGGGAATACTTGTCACAAACTTTAGAAATGCACTTACACTTTTATCTAGAAATTCTTCAAAAAATGTCTTTAGGATATTATCACAGTTTTTGTACTAAGCTATGTCCATTAGAATGATAACTACCACTGCAACATTAATTGTGATAGATAAAAAGTTGAAATGCATCACATGACTAACCACAGGATATTTGATATATTCATATGATAAATTGAAATAGCCATTACAATTGATATGTGAAAAAGTGTTTAGCACATATATACTGTTCATATTCTTTTATTTAGTGAAAAAATGGAAGACTGAAACCTTGCTTGTTCTGTCTATTTTTGTTTTTAAAATATGTGCATAGAATAATAATCAGGGTTGCTCCAAAATATTAGTGATGTCTTACCCAAGAGGCAGCAATATGAGCGATATTTATTTTCTTTTTCTTTTGTAATGAGTCATATATTTCCTACTTAGTATATTTTTTTTAAGATTTTTTTTTTTTTAATTTGACAGAGATCACAAGTAGGCAGAGAGGCAGGCAGAGAGAGAGAGAGAGGAGGAAGCAGGCTCTCCGCGGAGCAGACAACCAGATGCGAGGCTCGATTCCAGGACCCTGGGATCATGACCTGAGCTGAAGGCAGAGGCTTTAACCCACTGAGCCACCCAGGCTCCCCCCTACTTAGTATATTTTTAAGAAATAAAATGATGATTAAAAAATAATAAAAGTGAGGGGTGCCTGGGTGGCTCAGTGGGTTAAGTCACTACCTTTGGCTCAGGTCATGATCTCAGGGTCCTGAGATCCAGCCCTGCGTCGGGTTCTCTGCTCAGCGGGGAGCCTACTTCCCCCGCTCTCTCTCTCTCTCTGCCTTCCTCTCTGCCTACCTGTGATCTCTGTCTGTCAAATAAATAAATAAAATATTTTAAAAATAATAATAATAAAAGCGAGACCCATATTAGGTTGTATCAGTACATAATTTTCAATTTAACTGAATTTAGCTTGTCATACTTTCTTTGGTTTGAGTCAGTGCCTATTACAGTTCAAGGTCTCTGGGATGCTTAATATTTCCCTCTTCACCAGGTCCCACGTGGGTGTGGATATAGTGAAATGGTGTCTGAGTAATTAATGCCAGGTAAATACTGTAGCTGAAAAAAAGTGTTTTGGAAAGCAACAAACATACCACTCTCAAGAGCTATAAAAATGGTTATGTATTTTAAACTAATAATCCCATTAGAAGGGTTCTGTCCAAATGACATCCTTTCCTTGACTGAAGAAAGGTATTCATGCTTCAAAATATTCATTGCTGAGTTATCATTAGTAGGGAACAGTTTGCAAACAATTTAAAAATTCAGTTATAAGTAGTGGTTAACTAAATTCTGGGATAGGCACTCAATGAAAACTTTAATTCTTAGGAAAGTTACAGAGCAGGATTTAAATGCCTATGGCACAACAGTGAGTGAAAAGTAAGTGGATTAAGACAGAGCTGGCTTCTCGTGACTAGAAGCACATAGAAGTCTGCATGTGAGGAAAGATGAAAAGGAGATAGTAAAGAAACACTTAAAAAATAGTCTTGAATTTCGCTGTTTTTTAATTTGAAATAAAAGAAACCTAGGCTAATGGTTGCAAATCTCCGCCCCAGATGGGAGGCTAGAAAGCAAGCCCCACAGTTGTCCTGTGTGATGGAAAATTGAGAATCTTAAAGATGAAGAACAGAAGCCCTTCATCTCCATGCACGGCGTCCTAAGCAAGTCTGCTCACGGAAAACTCCATTCTCTGGTGGCTTTCTCAAAGGTTGTGTTTTGTCTACTAAAAATAATAATAACAATAATAAAAATAATGATGCCATAGCTCTGATGTCTCTGAGCAATATGTAGGGCTCTGACCTCCCAACCCACACTCTTTAACTCAGTGACTAGAGATTTTATAACAGGAACTCTGATATTCAGTTTATATAACTTAATCTGTTTGTAATTTTCTCTTATACAGAGACATCCTATTTTGCAGAGCAGTAGACCAACCCTCCCTAAGTGACCTGCAGCACCTAGATCCAAACAAGGGAAGAGAGATTTTTAAAAAGAGACAAATTGCCCTTTAATTGAAGGAAGAATGAGCCAGCTCCGTGCAGCATTCTCTGGAACAGCAGATCCTCTGAAGACATGCTTCTGCTCTCAAAGAGGTTGGCCTGGCAACTCACTTACACACTCCACTTGGGGAAAATTCTTTTCAGCACTGGCCAAAATGCCGATCCAGGTTCCTTTGCCTAGCAGCCTTGAAAGCTTGCACACATTTACAGAAAATACTTTCAAATGACTCTGGAGTTCTGCTTTATGTTTCATGTTCCTTTGAACTTATTACCTCTTTACAATGTCCTGGACTATTAGTTTGGGAACATTTAAAGTTAATGACTATATGGAAAGTAAAACAACACTTTGATGTTGTCCAAGCCATCCATTTCTCTCTTTCATACACAGGAGGTTATAGAAGGCTGGCCGATGCCAGATCAAGTCATTTCAGGAATAAATAACTTATTTGGGGGTCTATATGGATTGTTGCTTGGGGGGAAAGGGGATAGATCAGCTCTGGAATGTCTAAGAGAACCAGAGCCATGATTAATGAGGGTCAACTTTAAAACTTGAGCACACACAGATAGGATTACTTCACACAGAACAGACTCTGTCTGACCCAGGCTTCCCCAGAAGGGCCCCCTGAGGTACATCATTCACAAATCTTGTTGGTTTCAGGGATATACTGACAGCAAAAATAGATATGGAGAGGACCTCTGTGGACATAAGGGACAGAACCCAAAGTACCATAAAATGCAAAGATAATGGCTATTAAAGAAAGTTGGCCAATGTTTCTAGAAAGTCAAGATTCAAGCGTTCTGGTTGGGTGTCTTTCAGCAAAGTATAGTGTGCTTTTCCTGATAACAGTCATTGGAGTTTTTGTTGGTTTGTTTCTTATTTATATAGGTAAGAGCTTGGAAGCTATTTGTGGGATGGATTTCTCTGCAATGCATAGCAGACTCAGAAGCAGAGGTGGTCCCAAGGAAACAGTGAGACAAAGGAAAAAGGGGGGAACTAACTGCTCATCCTAGTATTCTTAGATAGTTCCTGCATCTGAGATTTCTGAAGTAGAAACAGAAACTATCCACAATATGCTGCCTTATCTTATGGAAAGCCCAGCAAAGAAAAGAACAGGGATGGAATCTCTAAAACACAAGAGAGACCCAAAGGGTATTCAGCAGAAACCCTAGAACATCATTCCCTGTTCTCTTTTCCAAAACAGCTAAATAAATGTTTACATGTGTTAAAAATTGTGTTAGGTTGTGTGTGGAAAACCATAAAATGATGCTTTTTCTCATACAGCTTGTTATTTAAAAAACACAACTAACAATTGCATCTCATCATTGGGCAAGTATTTGTTGCGCATCTACTATATGTTTGGGGCTCATCTAGGCATGGAGAGACAATGGTAAAAACACAGATAAGATCCCAGTTCTCATGAAATGTGTATACTTTTCTCATGAAAAGTGTAAGAAGACAGGCAATAAACAAATAACAGCAAATGAAAAATGGTTCCGTTGTTTAGAACGATGAAGGAAATGAGAAGAGTGGTTTGGCAGAGAGTGAGTGAAGATGGAGCCATGTAGACTGAGTGATCAGGGAAGAAATCCCACTAAGGAAGACATATGCCAGCCAGGACTGTTTGGAAAGAGCCTTAAAGAGAGGCAGGAGAGTGTTTGTAGGCAGGAAAACCACCTGCAAACATCATACAGCAAGGCCTAGCTTTGCTTCTTCAAGAAACAGAAATAAAGTCCCTGGAGCTTAGGTTGCCAGGAAGAGAAGGTGAAAGATGACTTCAGAAAGGTGTGTAGAGGTGAGCTTATATTAAGATCTTTTGGCTCTTAAACAAACAAACAAACAAAAAAAAACAGAGGATGGGCATTGCGCCTAGATGGCTCAGTCAGTTGTGTCTTGTGTCTGCCTCTTGATTTTGGCTGAGGTCATAATCTCACAGAGTTCTGAGATGGAGCTCCACCCCAGGCTCTGCCACCTGCCTGAGAGTCTCTCTCTCCCCCTCTTCTCCCTCTCCATCTGACCCTATCCCAACTCTCCCCCCACAAAAAAACAAAACAAAACAAAACCATTAGCCAGGGTAGGAACTTTCCGTTTTATTTCAGGTGCAGCCAAAAGCCACTGGAAAGATTGAAGCCCAGGAGTGACATAGGTGATTTTATTATTGTTATTATTATTATTAACATATACTGTATTATTTCACCCGGGGTACAGATCTGCTGAGCGAAATAAGTGACTTAGTTTTTGTGTGGAGATCACAATTACTGCCTTGCAGAGAATGGATGGTAGAAATAAGAAGGGTGGGAGGAGGAAAGAACCCAGGAGGTTGTGAATGCCTTGGGCAAGAAGTCATACGGTCTGGGCTAGATGATAATAGGGAACCCTTTGGCATCCAGGCAGTGGAGACCACAAGCCTGTCCAACTTGCTGCAACATCAGGTGGTGGGGCCACATTCTGAGACAGGAGTGGTGGGAAGGAAACGACTTAGAAATGTAATATTTCGGGAAAGCCACGTGAACTCAGAGTTGAGTTTGGAAGAGTTTTGGAGAAGAGGTGAACCTGAGCTGGATCTCTAAGAATGGGAAGAATTTGAATATATATTTAATGATGAGTTGCTGAGACTGATGTTAGAGTGTGACTTCACCAACTTCAGCCATAGTGATTTTTTTTTTTTTTGCCATATCCAATGTATTTTTGTGTACTCATATATATGGGTTTTTTTGTTTGTTCGTTTTGCTTGTTTTGCTATTGTTTTGGGGAGGTATGGGACAGAGCCATGTCACCTTCCTCTTGGCCAACTTTGTCCTCATCTGACTTGGAGCTGGTAGTGTTAGGCACAGAGGAAGCACTCAGCAAAGATTTGTTAAACAAATAACTCTATTAAGATTGTCTAATGGTGGGACACCTGGGTGGCTCAGTGGGTTAAGCCGCTGCCTTCGGCTCAGGTCATGATCTCAGGGTCCTGGGATCAAGTCCCGCATTGGGTTCTCTGCTCAGCAGGGAGCCTGCTTCCCCCTTCTCACTGCCTGCCTCTCTGCCTACTTGTTATCTCTCTCTGTCAAATAAATAAACAAAATCTTAAAAAAAAAAAAAAGATTGTCTAATGGTTTGGATTTCTGGATTTCAACCTCTTGATTCCCATCTGTTGTGGGTTGAATGGTAACTCCCCAAAATATATGTCTCCTCCTAACCTATAAATGTGAACCTATTTGTAAAAAGGGTCTTACAGATGTGATTCAATTAGGGGTCTCAAGATGTGATCATCCTGGGTTGTCTGGGAGGTCCCTAAACCCAAAAACAAGCATCCTTGTAAGAAGAGGAGAAGACCTAGACAGGGAAGGTCATGTGAAAACAGCAGCAGAGGTTGGACTTATGTTGCCACAAACCAAGGAAGACCAGAAGCCAGACGATACCTAAAAGCTGGAAGAAACAAAGAAGGCTTGTCTTCCAGAGCCATTGGAGGAAGCAAGGCCCTGCTGACACCTTGGTTTTGGACCTTTTGCTTCCAGAACCATGAAACAATACATTTCTATTGTTTTAAGCCACCAAGTTTGTGATCATTTGTTATGCCAACTCTTGGAAATGAATATACAATCTTTATATCTAGCTCAGTGAAGCATTCAGTGGGGAGCTTCCCTGTCTTGTCTAGCAGGGCTAAGATGAGGGTCCAGTGGGTGAGTGAGGCACCCAGGCCACAGAATTTAAGGAGGTACTCACTCCAGCATGTGCCAGTCTCCCACCCCTGCAGCCTCAGGGATTATGCATGGGAGGGGGGTTGACATTTAGAATTCAAGACCAAGTTCCGGGTATATTTTCAGTTTAAGACGGTTGAGGCGTTGTGACGAGAATCAAGACACTTCAGTATGCCCCTACAAATAAATGTTCATAGAGAACTCGTTAGAGACAACAAGCCCCCAGGAGACTCTGTTCAGAGGGTTGGCTACAATTCCCAATCATTCAGACACCTCATTTTGAGAAAGGAATAAAGAGAAACAATCTCAGGCTGAATGGTAATTCTGTTAGCCTTCCCCTCGATTCTCCTGGGGTGCCAAACACAGATGGCAAGAAGGAAAACTGGGGAAAATGCAGGAATTTCGGAGTGTGATAAAGAGAAGCCCAGAAAAGTGTTGGATAAAGAGAAATTTATAGACAAAAGTCCAGCAAATGCAGGATATCCTCGGCCAGCATGGTTATCAGTCCAAGTGGTGACTTGGTCCTGAGTTGTTTTTCTCCCCAATGAAATAGAGTAACTGATTCCTATTGATGCCAATTAACCAGACAAGTAAGCTTCTATGTCTATATTTCTAGATTTTTTTACGAAGTTAGAAATTCCTCTAATTTTCAATGGAGCTAGAGTTGCCATTGTTGCAGTTGAAGGGATTTGTATTTTATTAACAGCTACTCAAAAAAACACATAAGACAAAGATAGACAGTAATACATAAAACGAACTAGATGATCTAATCTCTGATTATTTCATACATGATCTTCAATGCTAATCTTTTCATATCCAACTTCCAAAAGGTCTCCAACTGGATGACCAAGAAGAAATGCATTCATTGCCCTCAAGTCCATGATTAAGTGAGAAGAGGGAATTCCCTTATCTTTTGTCTTTTGTTTATTTTTTTCAAGTTCTTGTTTTTATGGAGAGACTTTGTACAAGTCAGTTTTGTCCAGTGATGTGAGTCTTCAAGTTGGCAGTGACCCCTCAGAACGTCTTCTGGAACCAAATTGCTCATATACAGAGGCAGCAATTGAGCCTCGGCCTGAAGAAGTGACTTGCCAAAGTCCTCAGCAATTAAACAAAGGAAGGCTTGTTGGACCCTGTTTTGCCCATATTTTATTACATGTTTTATCAACGTTTTCTTTTTTTCTTCTTTTTAAAGAATCCTTTTTTCTTTTTTTTTTAAAGATTTTATTTATTTATTTGACAGAGAGAGAGAGACAGTGAAAAAGGGTACACAAGCAAGGGGAGTGGGAGAGGGAGAAGCAGATTTCCTGCAGAGCAGGGGGCCCTATGTGGGGCTTGATCCTAGGACCCTGGGATCATGACCTGAGCTGGAGGCAGAGGCTTAATGACTGAGCCACCTGGACAGCAATGTCCTTCTCTTGAGTGTGGGTGGGAACTGTGACTTATTTCTGAACAATAGATTATGGTAAAGGTGATGAGATGCCACTCACATAAGATTCTGTCTTGCTAGAAGACTGACACTAGAAATGTTCTCCCTTAATCTCAATGCAGGGTGATATATTCTATACCATTTTTTTTAAGCTTATGGCCATGAACAGGAAAGATAAGAAAGAGCAGTGACTCCCTCTCCTCTCCCCTGTCCTCAAAGGTTCCTTTCCCTATATCTCACCCCTTTCTCAGACACTTCCAATGGAAATGTCAGGATGGATGACAACCCAGAGTGACACTTCTATTTTCAGCAAGATATGGTCAGAAATGTGCTCCCCTATATCTAGGAGTTCCCTCTCCTTCTCTGGCAGGTGGTATAGAAATTTTGTCGACTGCCCAGAAGTTGGAGTATATGTCTTGTGATAGTTCTGTTGGTGTAGTAAAGTGTATACTTCCACACCTGGTTCCTAAAGTCCCCTGCAAAGTTTTTCAGAGAATGGTTTTCAGACAGAATAAAAAGGATCTGATGGAAGACTTCAAGGTCCTGGAAGATGGAGGGATCCTGCGTCCCTAAACATGTGGAAGAACATCCATTACACAACCGTCTCACTATGGGATGAGGAAGACATAAACCTGTGAAACCTGTGTAGTGTTAATCACTGGGATTTGGTTTGCTTATTACTGTAGTTAGTCTACAGGGAAATTGAATTTTAACTGGTATCAAAGATAATTGAAAAGATAGGACCGATGGATGGAGACCTTTCTCATCATTGTGTGTAGCATTTTTGAGAGCTCCAGGATCCTCAAGTTAAACCTCGGTGAACATATTAACCCCTGGGAGCTCTGAGGGTAGGAACTATGACACGGATGGAGTCTGTACCCACAAACAGCTCTTTGCCCTCCGGTCTAGGGAGTAACAACGCCAGTGCTCCAACCTTCCCATCAACATGGGCTCTCTCTCCCTAGCAAGCCCATAGTCCAGACTTCCCAGTTCATTTCTAGCTGGTTTCTAGGTCTATACTTTTGGGGTGAGGCCCTTTCCAAGGACTATTATAAACTCTGGGAAAAAGGCCAGAATGTTTCATATTGTAATGGAAAATAATCCTTCCACCCTCAATCTGCACATTTTATTTAAGGTGTGAAAAATGCTTTCCCAGCTTCAGCCAGGAGCATTCAGGTCTCCATGGGGACCTGGGCTGAGAGGGGTGGGGGGCAATGATTAGGTGAGGGAGAAAACCCTCCCTGCAGCAGTTTCCAGAGAAGCAGCAAGCGTGTAGTCAGAGGAAAATAAGACTTGACCTCCAGTCTGGTTCGTATTACATGTCTCCGCCTCACCCTGGTGCCCAGAAGCTCCAGCTCACACTTGGCCCGGGACCAAGGAGCAGTGAATGGAGGGGGACCCCTGGTGTAGACTTGGAGTTTAGAAGATGTAGCGCTGCATTTGGAGACTGATTGGATCATCAGGCCAAGGGCAGGTGAGAAAAAGGGGACCCGATCCAGGTTAGCACTTGGGGAGAGTAGACTAACACTCAGACCCCTAGGTTTGAGAGTTGTCAAGGAAGCTAAAAATCAAATCGCTTACGAAGGGACAAAATAACAGAGTACTTTGGTGGGTGATGTGTGCAGTAGGTGAAGTTTAATTCTTTCACAGTTCTAGATCCTTATGTAAGTACTTCATTATTATGTTTCCTTAAATATTTGTGATTAATATTATACCATTTCCAACAATGGTTTCCTGGTGACTAGATAATTAATTATACAATACTTAAATTTGCAGATAAAGTCTGTCAGATGCAATGATGTGATATTTGTTGGCTACTAACATGGTGATCTTATCCTAGTTCTTTTTAAACATCTTTCAAAATTGTAAATGAATCATTAGTCATGTTCTAAGAAATTCATTAATTTTTAAAGTATGATTTACTTTAGCAACATTAATTTGCAACTTTGTTTTATTATCTTATGAAGTAACATCAACATTTTCGAATTAATGATCTGGTATTTTTTAAAATATTGAGTATCTGGCTCCAAGTTGCAGACCAACTAGTAAAGCTTCCATTGTGATTGTAAGACAACCATAGCCCAGAAAGCTTCCTTTACAATTCAAGGTCTACTAGGGAAAAGCAGAGCTGGGATTCTCTACTGTAGGACACACTATTTTCCCTGACTTTAGGCAAGCCAGTTAAAATATTAGGGCTTTTTCCTCAGAAATGAGTTTTTCTCAAGTCTTCCACATTTACTCCATCATTCACCCTACCAGGAAAGGTTGTCTTGTCCTGGTCCACATTGATTTTCCTTTTTTATAACATGGGTAGAGCACGCTTCATCAGTTCTTTTCAGTTAGACATTTAATCAGATATTTCTCCAGTGGTCTGTGAACACATCCTCCTCATCTGAGAAGGGCTGACACTTGACAATACCATCCACTACCTACCTACAAATGGCGTTATATAATTTGATCCTTATGACTAATTTATGGAGGAAAGAATATTAGCTCCATTTTGCAAATGAGGAGGTAAAAAGTGATAAAGTTCCTTCCCAGGGACCACATATCTAGCCCATGCTGGGATCCATCAACTCCACGGTGGCATAAGCCACTTGAGTCCAATTTGATTCCTCTTTTCCCCCTACTTTCTCTGCATCTAATCCATCAATTAGTTCTGCTGGTTTTTACCTCAAAATAGATCCTGCATCTAAACATCTCATACCATCTCCTCTGTTATGATCCTAATCCAAATCACCTACACTTCTTGATGTAGTCGGAAAATTCATTCTCTATACAATAAACTGACCTTAAAAAATCTTATGACAAAGTCCTAATGGTTCCCCATTTTGTCTTATACATTTTGTCTCCTAGCCTATGATGCCCTGATGACCCAGCCCTTACCTAAATGTTATGTATCAAAATAGAAAATAAGTTTCCCAATTTCAATGGGTATATTTTATTTATGGTATGTGTTATGGGTGAATTGTGCCCTCCCCTTAAATTCTTGTGTAGAAGTCCTAATACCCTGTACCTCAGAATGTGACTACTTGGAGAGAGGGCCTTTAGCAAGGAAATTAATGTAAAATGAGACCATACCAGTACTCCATAATTCTCTACAACTGGCGTCCCTACAAGAAGAGTAGATTAGGGTACAGAGAACACACACAGTAGGATGATGTCCTCCTATGTGAGGACACAGGGAGAACCAATATGAGATAGATAAGAGGAGATTTATTATAGGAATTGGCTTACATGATTTTAGAGGATGAGAAGTCCCATGATCTGCCACATACAAGCTGGAGAACTGGGAAAGCCAGTGGTGCCATTCAAAGTCCAAAGGTCTGAGAATGGGAGAATAGAGCATAAGGGCTGATGGTGTAAGTCCTGAGTGTGAAAGCCTGAGAACCATGAGTACCCACATCTGAGGGAGAAGATGGGTGTCTCCACTAAAGCAGAGAGAGTGAATTCTCTCTTCCTCTGCATTTTTGTTGTATTCAGGCCCTCAACATATACCC
Organism: Neogale vison; assembly: GCF_020171115.1. Taxonomy (NCBI): domain Eukaryota; kingdom Metazoa; phylum Chordata; class Mammalia; order Carnivora; family Mustelidae; genus Neogale; species Neogale vison. The sequence continues at coordinate 130,650,442 of NC_058098.1, forward strand.
TCTAGTGATGGTGAGAGCAATCTACTTTACTCAGTCTACTGATTGAAATATGATTCTCTTTCAGGGACACTTTTATAGACACACACCCAACAATAAGCATTTGACAAGCTATCTGGTCATCCCTTAGCTCTCTCAGGTTGACACATAGAATTAACTATCACACAGCCCTAGCAAACTAATATACTCAAAAAACTCTTACCCAGAAGCATTCAGGTCTCCATGGGGACCTGGGTAAGAGGATAGGAAATAACAGTTAGGGGAGGGAGAGAACCTACCCCCTCATTGAAGCATCCATTTTCCCATCTTCCCTCAAGCATGCATGTCCAGCTTCCCTGGCTTCCTTTCTTTCTTGAACTTACTTAATCCATTCCTGATTTTTTCCTTAATGGAATGATCTCTCTGGCTATTAAACTTGGCAAGGGTGCCTTCCTCTTTCAACTCAAGTACCAGTGATACTTTTCACCTAACCCAGTAAGCCTCCCACCACTGTTTTGCTTTTGTTTTCCTTCATAGCACTTTTTACTCTCCAATGTGATTGATGTATTTATTTGATGAACTGTCTCTTCTGACCAGTTTCATAAGAGCAGTGTCTGATTCATAAGTAGAAGCTCATTAAATCTTTGTTCAATGAATGAATAGATAGGTATGTCTCTAACTCCTTTAAACCTTATTTATCTGTATTCCCCTGTCTCAATATAGAGCTTATCACAAAGTAGATTCTCAATAAAAGCCACATAAATTAAACAGACTCACTAATAAACACTGCATTGATGTTGAATGAATAAAATTAAGAACATGTTTTATATATATATCTCATGCCTATAAGTCTCTTCCTTTATGACTTTGAAGTGGGGAAGAAATATGAACAGAAAGGAAAAAAATCTGTTCTTAATAAACCAGAATATTGAATTTTTGCCCAGGGTGTCAGGAGATATGTGAGAAAGTGATCTTGAGGGTCACAGAGCCAAACTGAGGTCCTGCCTTAGTCCTTTCCCAGTCACCAACATCATCCCGGAGCATTCCTAGAACAATTTGCCTATCTCTGTTTAAAATTGGAAATTGATTAATTCCTTATTTCTAGTATAAAAAGGAATCTGAACTCTAGAGAAGGCCATCAATATGTTCAAATATCTTAAAGCACCAGACTGAAGATAAGACCATATGCTGTAGCCATATCCCTAGGCCACTTTAACTTCTGTGAGAACCACTACTTTGCTACTGACTTCAATCCTTTGTTTCAATTCTCCATTCAATTAGAAGACAAATTTGATACACTCAAGTTTGTAGAATGAAAAAAAAATGTGACAGACTGGATGGATGGTCACCATTCTTGCTTCCCCTTCTGGGCACACAGGCAAATCACATTTCCTGGCTCTAATTTAGAAAAGATCAGTCCCCAGTACTAGTTTTTGACCATAGCATGTGAGTAGAAGTGTCATGTGTCACTTCTAGATTGAGACAGCCAAGGACTTTGCAAAATCTTCTCTCCTACTTCTTTTTTCCATAGGGATTTTAGAGACCAAGTGTGGATAGTTGCCATTCCTTGAGTTGGAAGATATCTGGGCCCCAAAATTACTTCATGGAACAGAAACTAAGGCCAACAAGCATTCGACTATTTCACATCGGCAAGAAAAATACTTCCATTATCAATATTATTATACTATTATTACTAATAGTATTATTATTCTATTATTAATGTTACTTCTACTATTTTGAGTCACTGACATTTTGGTATTGTTTGTTATAGCAGTTTTATGGTACATGTTCTTAATAATATAAATAAAGGGACTTAATAGGATTCCTTGGGTTGATTCTGTTCAGTGTTTAGGATTATGGATATTTTTATTTCAGGATATATTGAGAATTATCAATGAAAGTGTCTTATTGTTATGAGTAATAGCAACTTAATGAACCATGGTGTTAAATGTTTTGGAATACAGTAAGATTATGTATCTCTCAAATTTTTAATTTAATATTTTAACATTATATGCATAAGTCCATATTGATTTAACATATATTATGAATGGGATCCTGATCATCTTGAAGTCATGAAGAAAATCCATTCCCTGGTTAGAGGAAGGGAGATAATGACTTTAAGATTTTAAGAAGTAAGGCATAGAGTGAAGATGGACAGGAAATGCTGTCCTAGCCTGCTAGACCTCCTAAAGGGTTACCAGAGTCCAGGATATATCCACATACTGATGCCAGTAACATGAGGGAAGCTCATACCTGGGTGACTCTGTAGTTCATCTTATACTTCTCTCCTCCCTCAATGAGTTCTATGATTACCACGAATCAGTTGTTTCTTTTCTCAAACCTGTTTATATTGTGAATAAGTAATAGCAGGTAGCTGTACCTGCTATTATACTTATATAATGTAATTAAGGGTTATATAAAAGGGTAAAATAGCAATAGAAAAAGCAAATTGTTGTTTCAATGAAAACTAGATAAAGGAAAGTTACTGAAAAAAACTTTGGTTGAATTTGGTATCTTTAAGGCAAATGTCAAAGAGAATGTGTGTATGTCTGCATGGGTGTGTCTGTTGGGTGGAATTATATCATTTAAATTTCCCTGTGTAATAGACCAACAAAGATGTTATACATTAAAACAACAACCAATTATTTATCAAATTATTCTGCAAGTCAATAATTTGATTTGGACTAAGTAACATTTCTTCTGGGTCAGGCTGACCGATCGTGGGTGGGCTTGTTTATGTAGCCACAATTTGCTGGTGAGTTGACTGAAGACAGCCCAAATGACGGGAGCCCCTCCCTGGATGGTCTTGATCTTTTATCCTCCACGTGCTAGCCCAAGGTGTTACATGAGGCTTCGAGGTACCAAAAACATCAGGAAGATAAGCCTTAATGCACAAGTGCCTTTCAAGTCTGTTCACATGTTTGTTGCTTATTGTGCCATTGGGCAATCCAAATCACACATTTTAGGCCTTTCGTCAGCTTGAGACATGAATATTGAAAAAATGAGAATGAATCTGGGCTAGAACCACAATTATCCCACCATAAGAGCAATAATCATAAGAGTTCTTCACTTAAGCATTATACAGGTGTTTTTAATTTCTTGTTCCATTTTAAAGAAACCAAAAAATCCTGAATGTCATAGATAATATGACAATACTTAATGTAAAAAGATATATGTGTGTATATATGTGTGTGTGTGTGTGTGTTGTGCAACTGTGTGGTATTATATACACTAATATAATACATAATAACAGAAGTAACATAATAGAAGTGACTTTCGATAATAATATACACTTAAGATAATAATATATGTAGTACATATAATTTTATTAAATAACTTCTATACCATCACACAATTAAAAGATATAATTCAAACTGGGGAAATATATTCACCAAATGGGAAAGGCAGTGGTTTACAGCTCTTACCGTAATATGTAATATGGCCTTACCAAAGTAATTTTTTACACTTTCTGTATTTAGTTTTTAAAATTATGATAGTAATTAGTTGTTGAAGAAGCTTATGTTTTATATATATATATATATATATATATATATATATATATATATACAAATGCAACATAAATCAATCCTTTACCACCTTAATATTTATGGATATATTAAAATACTCCCAATTGTTTTTTATTAAAATTCAATTATATTATACGGATTAGTTAGCCAATTACTTTTTCTGCTTGAGAATATATCATAACTACTCCTACAAGTCAGTAGTATAGAACTGCTACTTTTTTCTTCTAGAATTTTTACATATACATGCATTTTATATGAATGGCACCATTTCCATATGTTCATTTCATTTATTGTGATAAAATATGTATAGCCTAAAATCTACTATCTCGCCATGTTTAAGTGTACATATAGCTTAGTACAATAAGTACACTCTTATTGCTACACAACCATCATCACCATCCATCTGCTGGACAAGTTCCATCTTATAAAAGTAAAACTTTGTACTCATCAAACAATAATTTCTCCCTCCAAGCTCCCTGTTGCCCCTGGCAACCACTATTCTACATTGGGCCTCTATGATTTTGACTCCTCTAAATATTGCACATATGTGAAATCATGAGTATTTGCTTTTTGTTTTTTGGGTTTTTCTGTGACTGGCTTACTTCTCTTAGCATAAGGTCCTCAAGGTTCATCATGTTACAACATATGTTAGAATTTCCTTCCTTTTTAAGGCTGAATAACATTCCATTGTATGTATATATCACATTTTCCTCATCCATTCATCTGTTGATGGACACTTTGGTTGCTTCCACATTTTTGCAATTGTGAATAACGCTGTTCTGAACATGGCTGTACAAATATCTCTTTGAAACTCTGCTCTCAATTCTTTTCAATCTACCTAGAAGTGAAATTTCTGGATTATATAGTAATCTCATTTTTAATTTTTTGAGGCTGTCATACTAATTTTGGAATTCAGCAGTTTTACCAAAATATATCTGGTTATTTGTGCATGTATGGTTTTCCCTCATTCTTTTTAATCTGTGATGTAAGAACTTTTTTATTGTAAGGATTTCCCCATTTTTTGGTTTAATTACTTCTTCCTTCTATCCATCAATTATTACCCTCTAGGAATTCTGATATTCACACATTAATTCTTTTGATTTGTTTTAAAACTTGTCTTTTCCTGCATGGCTTCTTTTTGTATCTTTGGCTTATACTCAAGATATTTCTCCACTGGATAAAATGAAGCCTCGGCCATTACTATGCTTTCTCTCAAGGCATTCTACAACATTAAAAAAAAAATTTTTCAATCACTTCAACTTTTTAACCTTTTTCAAATTATTATTTATTTCATTCAACAGTTGTATTTTTATGAGTCTGTTTCTGGTAAATACAATAAACCAGTATAAACTAAGTTACACTGCAGCGAAAATGCCAGGGTATTTCTCTCTCATTATATTAGGTTTAGCATGATCTAGCAGAAGGCTCTACTTCTCACAGCGATTCAGAAACAAGAGTAACAGAGGCTCCCCTCTCTTAAACTGTCCCTCCTTTAGGACAAGTCTCCAAGATTTGCCACAGCAGAGTAAAAAGAGAAAGAGAGAACTATGCAAAGCTAAATCAAATCTTTTGCGTCCATGTTATTGGCTCGATATGGCCACAGGGCTCCACCTAACTGCATAGAGGCAGAGAAGCCCAGATTTTCATGGGCTCAGAGAGGAAGGAGAACCTGTTATCAATAAGCACTAACAATGTCCAGCTCTGAAACTTCAGACTAAGAGTGGAGAATCAGGCAGATTGTGGAATATATGGATATTGATAATGGAAATAGTCACAAATCTATTCAAGGGTTTATGTAGGATAGAAGATATATTACAAACTATTTATGTATAGTAAAAAATCAGATCTGAAAAAAGACTAAACTAGAAGGGTAGTAAAACTACAAATATTTTAAAATAATAAAATAATATGAAACCATAGTTTTTTTCTAAGAATCTCTAATGATATGGTAAAAAGGTTTAGTATTTAATGTTAACTGACAAAAAAATTTGTTTTCCATACAATACCAATTTTTATTTTAAAACATATACAGTATGGGAGAAAAGTTATACAATATTAATTGTAATTGTCTCTGTCTACATGCTTACTCATTTCTGTGTCTTCTGGTTTCTTTTATACTAATTTGTTGCATTTCACATTTTCAATGATGAATTTCTTTTAGAATGGAAAAAATACAATGCTTAAAAAAAAAAAAAACTAAGAATTTCCTAATAGTGTATCTTAAGTACACATATATCAACTAAAGTCAACATTTAACTGTTAATTTCCGTATGGTAAAGGACAATTCTGGCAATGTTATTAATTACTGCTTAGCATTTTTCTCACCATTTATTCAATTATGGTTATAGTTATTTGTGTCTGCAGTAATTCAATAAAAATATTTTTATGACAAAAATGCAAGAATATATCCCATAAGGATATTGGTAGAAATGCTGTTAGGTTGTTGAATTATGTGACTTTTTCTCTATTTAAAAAATTCTTATTATATGTTGTTGTGCATTTACAATGAGTCAAATTTTATTTGGAAAAAAAATGGTAAAACAGATCTTCCTTGACTTATGATGGGATTTATGTCTGGATAAGCCCTTCATAAGTTGAAAATAAATCAGTGAAAAAATGCCTTTCCTATACCTAACCTACTAAACATCATAGCTCAGCCTCGCACTAACTTAAATGTGCTCAGAACACTTCCATTAGCCCACAGTTAGGCAAAATAATCTAAGATAATGTCTAATTCATGATAAAGTGTAGTTTATTGAACACTGTGCTGAAAATGAAGAACAGAGTAGTTGTATGGGCCCAGAATGATTGGCAAGTATATATGTTGTTCACCCGCGTGATTGTATAGCCAACAGGACCTGCGGCCACCACCACCATGCTGATTCGCAAGAGAGGATCACACCATGTATCTCCAGCCATGGAAAAGATCCGGATTCAAAATTCAAAACACGATTTCTCCTGAATGCGTATAGCTTTCACACTACTGTGAAGCCAAGAAATAGTAAGTTGGACCACCATTAAGTCCAGGACTGTCTGTGTTTGGAAAGGTAATTGCATTTAGCCAGGAGATAATCTTTATTAGAAATATTCTACCTAAACAAAATACAGAATTCTCAACTCTAAAAGAAGTCTAGAATCATCAAATTCGTATCATAAATTATCCTAATGTTATCCTTAGATGTTTAATTAGTTAATTAATTCAGGTTTTCAATATTCCACCAATATTTATTAAGTGACTATCTCTGTGGCAATCCTAGTACTAGGGATTGGCTTTTTAAAAATGTATTAAGACAAAGTCCATGCCTTTGGGGACCTCATAGCCCAGTGGGGGAAAGGGGCAGATAAAATGACAAATAATTACAAACTACTATGCTCAAATGCAAATATATACTAAACAGAGACAAGAGAAGGAACAAAGAAGCAAGCAGGGCGGAGCTTGGGGGAGGAGAGAACTGTAAAGAAATTATTCCAGGGTGGGGCACCTGGTGGCGCAGTGGGTTAAAGCCTCTGCCTTCCCTGGGTCATGATCCCAGGGTCCTGAAATTGAGCCCTGCATTGGGCTCTCTGCTCAGCAGGGAGCCTGCTTCCTCTTCTCGCTCTGCCTGCCTCTCTGCCTACTTGTGATCTCTCTATATAAAATAAATAAATAAAATCTTAAAAAAAAATAAAAAATAAAATAAATTATTCCAGGGGTTAGAGGATAGGGTGGGGCCGGAGAGCTTTTCGCTTAAGCAGCAATTGATATCAGGCTTTGAGTGATATTTGTTGGAGAGTCCTTAGTTCCAGAAAGTTCCAGAAAGAACCATAGATTAAAGATTTTGAAAAACAACAAAATTTTCCTATCTTTCTTAATTCAACTAATACGTACAGCTAATAACTTGTTTTGAAAGAGGCAGAAACATGAGTCACCTGGAATTAGACCCACAGAGTGGACATTCCCAAAACACCAGCTACTTTGCATCTCATTATCTATTCTGATTTAGGGAGGAAAAAAATCTCCAAATTCTAAGATAAAAGATATTTAAACACTGCCAACCTCAGAAGGCGTCAGGAAGAAGGCTATGCCTTTCTTTCACTAAACTGGAGGCAGCCCTCAAGACCCTTGACTCACCTCAGACAGTGAAGGCTTTCTGGCAAACGTGCCTGCATTAGGACATGGGAGTGAGGGATGTTGAGACCCCTTGGCTTCCACTCCCCTCGGTGACAAGTTATTTTCTTGAACTTATTGCATTTAAAGATGTTCTTTCTTATCATTTGTAGAAAATTTTACAACAGCCAAAGAGAAAGTGTCTTAGACTCCACATTCATCAATAGCTTGCTTACATGGAAAGTTGTATTTTATAAAAAGTGACTCATGTGTTTATGTAAGCATATCTAAGTGTTCATGCTGTCCAGTGTGGCAGCTCATGATAAATCTTTTGAACAAATGTTTTTTTTTTTGCATTTCTACACATGTAACACATAGAGTTGCAACTGAACTAATAATTTACATTTTCAGATGTTTCGTCTTTCCAAGCTAATTGACTTCCTGAGCTGGGACTCTGATGAAATCTGCTGAGCCAAATTCTCCCAGTGCCAAAACTACTCCCTAGTAGGGTGAGACCCATTTGGAAGTTGCATTAAAACTTCTTAAGCCTTCCAGGCAATGACTGTTTCAAGCAGGGCTCAAAGCTGCATTAGAAAAGTCAATATATCTTGAAACAGAAATATTTTTTAACGTAAAACGAAAGCATGTATTAACTTTTTAAAATGATGAACTGGAAATGCTCCTCTAAAGAAGAGAGAGATTGGTCTAGTATAGACTACACATCTGCACATCTACACATTTGTGTGATTACCAAACTGGACAAGCTAATTGAAAAGTAAGCTAAAAAGTGGGGGGGTAGTAATTCAAACTCTATTTTTTAAAGAATCATTTATATGTTTATTTTAGAGGTAGGGAGGAAGAGAGAGAGAAAGAGAGAGAGCAGGGGAGGAGCAGAGGGAAAGGGACAAATACACCCTCACTCTGAGTGTGGAGCCAGAAGCGGGGTTCAGTCCCTTGACCCTGATGATCATGACCTGACATGAACTAAAACCAAGATCAGACACTTAACCAACTGAGCCACCCAGGCACCCCTGAACTCTTTGTTTTCTAATTTCATTGCTTTAAAATTTAAACACCTTCCTCAAGAAAAAGCAATTTCCGCTAAAGTACAGAGTCAATCACTATGGTCCTAAAGGATTCATGTTGGCAATGGAATGAAAAAAAGTAAAAAAAGATTAAAAAAAAGCAATGTGGAATAGTGGGGATGTGCATATTTTTTTTTTATTTATTTATTTTTTTTCCCAATTTATTTATTTTCAGAAAAACAGTATTCATTATTTTTTCACCACACCCAGTGCTCCATGCAAGCTGTGCCCTCTATAATACCCACCACCTGGTACCCCAACCTCCCACCCCCCCGCCACTTCAAACCCCTCAGACTGTTTTTCAGAGTCCATAGTCTCTCATGGTTCACCTCCCCTTCCATTTTACCCAAATTCCCTACTACTCTCTAACGCCCCTTGTCCTCCATGCTATTGGTTATGCTCCACAAATGAGTGAAACCATATGATAATTGACTCTCTCTGCTTGACTGATTTCACTCAGCAGAATCTCTTCCAGTCCCGTCCATGTTGCTACAAAAGTTGGATATTCGTCCTTTCTGATGGAGGCATAATACTCCATAGTGTATATGGACCACATCTTCCTTATCCATTCATCCGTTGAAGGGCATCTTGGTTCTTTCCATAGTTTGGCGACTGTGGCCATTGCTGCTATAAACATTGGGGTACAGATGGCCCTTCTTTTCACGACATCTGTATCTTTGGGGTAAATACCCAGGAGTGCAATTGCAGGGTCGTAGGGAAGCTCTATTTTTAATTTCTTGAGGAATCTCCACACTGTTCTCCAAAGAGGCTGCACCAACTTGCATTCCCACCAACAGTGTAAGAGGGTTCCCCTTTCTCCACATCCTCTCCAACACATGTTGTTTCCTGTTTTGTTAATTTTGGCCATTCTAACTGGTGTAAGGTGATATCTCAATGTGGTTTTAATTTGAATCTCCCTGAGGGCTAATGATGATGAGCATTTTTTCATGTGTCTGATAGCCATTTGTATTTCTTGATTGCAGAAGTGTCTGTTCATATCTTCTGCCCATTTTTTGATGTGTTTGTCTGTTTCGTGTGGGTTGAGTTTGAGGAGTTCATTATAAATCCTGGATATCAACCTTTTGTCTGTACTGTCATTTGCAAATATCTTCTCCCATTCCGTGGGTTGCCTCTTTGTTTTTTTGACTGTTTCCTTTGCTGTGCAGAAGCTTTTGATTTTGATGAAGTCCCAGAAGTGCATATTTTTTAGATATCATTCTTACCACTTCCCAGCTATATGTTTTTCGGGAAATTTCTCAACCTCTCTGAGCCTCAATTTCTAAACTGGTAAAATAGAAATCATATTTAGTGATGTCATATATATAAAGGACTTATGTGAATAAATATTTAAAAAGCAGTAGCTAAGGGTTTATCTTTTTAAGCACTTAAACTTAAAAAATCATTACTTCAAATTTAAATCTAAAAATACTTTATGTGCATTTGTTCCTTCATAAGGAAGAGATACTCAAATAATTTAACATTTTTAAAATAACTCAATAGTTTTTTGGACCTTGCTCTTTTCAAGATTGTAAGCCTGGATTCTTGCACTAAATAACCCTTATATTGAAATTTAGCTGTGCTTGCTTTATATTGTTTAAAAATGTTCTTACTAGTGATAATGTGGCCTGAAAGAGCCCCCCCTTTTTTTTTCCAAAGCAGATCCAATCTTGTATTGAAAGAATGGGATGGGCACAGGGAAAAACCTAGATATTATATGATGAATTTTAGAAATTTTCTAATTAAAAATATTTGGGAAGGAAATAAGTCATATAATGATAGCGCAGTTGGAATTTAAACTTTCCAAAGTTTAAATTATACTCCAATCCTCCAACTGAAAGAAAATATCACTATCAAATAAATGGTCTTAATTGAGTTACCATATATATTCCTCCAATAGTGACTCAGTATTTTACACTGGAGTGGGTATTTAGAAACAAAAGACCCAGCCCTTGTTCTATCTAGCCCTATCAAGTTTTTATCTGGAAAATCATACATTTCTATATTTTCTATTTAATCGTTTCTTAAGACTACATAGGATGATGGACTTAACAATTTAAAGAGAGAATGAAACAATTTTATTTTTTTACTTTGCTTTTCTAAATATAAAATCCCTATAGATCTCTTATGATGACAATTTGTCCCAATAAACTTATTTCCAAAAGAAGGGATTTTCCTTACATTTTCCAATGATTTAATCAGAGTACATTGGCGTATTCACTCCTGGAAGAGCCAGGAAAATCTATATGGATTATTTCAATGCCACAGAAATGAAAACTAGGAGGTACTTAGAGCATTTTACAATGATTTACTCACTCTGTATGACAAAATTTTCCAACTTTAAAATTAGCTGGAAGTAATTTAATTTCAAGATTTTATTGAAATGCAAAGCCAGATTTTCTCAGTGGCCAAAAGACATGGCCAGCTGGAATTACAGAGCCCAGAGAGTATGCTTTAATACCTTTAGGCCACTGAGTTTTTGTTTAGAGTTTCCTGCTAACTTCCTCCCTTTTAACAAAGACGCAGATCTGGGCACCTTGGTGGCTCAGCCAGTTGAGAGTCTGACTCTTGATTTCACATCAGGTCATGATCTCAGGGTCTGGGATCAAGCCCTGTGTAGGGCTCTGTGCTCAGTGGGGATTCTGCTTGAGATTCTCTTTCTCTACCCTTCCCTACTGTACTCTCTCTCTCTCTCTCTCTCTGTGTCTCTCAAATGGATGGATAAATCTTCAAACAAACAAACAAACAAACAAGGAAGCAGATCAAGGTAAGTTAGTGTTGAAACATAAACTAAGCAAAGAACATTCTAATCATCCTGAGAAACAGAATTCAATTCTCTCCTTTTCCCCAAGAATCTAGAAAGTCACTGCATTGAGGGAGTCATAGAAACTGATAGTAATATCTAAGATTAACTATTTTGCTTTGTGGCTTTGCTGTGAGCCTAACTGTTTTCTACCAGCCCAGGATTTTGGTCCTGAGACCTCTTTTTTTTTTTTTTTTTTTTCCCTCAAATACACACACACACACACACACACATACATATACATATACATACACGGTGGTGGGGGGAGAGAGAGAGAATCTTAAGCAAGCTCCATGCCTAGTGCAGAGCCCAGTGCAGGGCTCAATCTCACAACCCTGAGATCATGACCTGAGCCAAAACCGAGCTGGACATTCAACAGACTGAGCCACCCCAGGACCTTGGTCATGAGACCTTTTTAAACATTACTTATATAATGGCAAATGTGAGAACCTCCATCAGCAAGAGTCCAATCACAAGACCGGAACCACACTGTAATTTGCATAGGAAAAATCTAATAGAATTAATAGCCATAACAAGGGATTGAAGTAATGAAGAATTAGCTCATAAGAAATAAAAAGAACTCTGAAGAACACAGGAAACACAGCTATGGGGGGAAACCACTATCTGTAGAACTCCAATAAGGGGGCCAGAGCAAGACCCTCCCACCCATACCCCGAAGGCTGAGATCCAGTCCTTGTTGAAGGGCATGGTCAAGGCTCACAGGGTGGCAGCTGGGTTTCCTTGGGGGCATACCGATCTGCTCTTCAGGGAAAGTGACTTTCTGGGGGCACTGTGCTATAAAATCCCTCGAGGGGATCACTTGGGAAAGCAATAGGTTGCTGAAGGCTAATGGTTGCTGGTGTGCTCCAGGCTGCAGCGGTCAGGAGCCGTGCATATTCCCAGAGCCAGGGACGGGCAAATCTCTGCCCCACAAAGGCCAGGCACAAGGAAAAGTGTGACTGACAGGGCCGGGAGTGATGCAGGAGTCACTGAGAGAGTCAGCTGAGAGAGCACACTCAAAGCAGGGGTCACTCCTCCTTCCTGCAATGTCTGACGAAGATTTAACATTACGCTAGATAGCAAGAGAAAAAGGATTTCTCCATATTTTCATAAAAGAGAACGGTGGTGGAATTTGGAGCTGATAGGCTGGCAAAGAACTCAAAGAAGCAGCAGCTGTGATGCTGTGCTGGGAGCCAGGTTGCCCTCACCGTGGGTAAAAGAGATCTGGTGTCAAGGAGTCCCTATGCCTATGACTAGAAGGCGTTTTCAAAAGTTGAGGTTCTTGGGTGCCTGGGTGGCTCAGTGGGTTAAGCCTCTGCTTTATCTGCCTTATCTGCCTTATCTGAGATCAGATCATGATCTCAGGGTCCTGGGATCGAGCCCCACATCGGGCTCCCTGCTCAGAGGGGAGCCTGCTTCCCCCTCTCTCTCTGCCTGCCTCTCTGCCTGCTTGTGATCTGTCTGTCAAATAAATAAATAAAATCTTTAAAAAAAAAAAAAGAAAGAAAGAAAGAAAAGTTGAGGCTCTGAGGGGCACCTGGGTGGCTCAGTGGGTTCAACATCAGCCTTCAGCTGGGGTCAGGATCTCGGGGTCCTGGGATCGAGCCCCATGTCAGGTTCCCTGTTCAGCGGGGAGTCTGCCTCTCCCTCTCCCTCTGGCCCTTCATCCTGCTCATTCTCTCTCTGTTAAATAAACCAAATCTTTAAAAAAATGTTGAGGCTCTGAGACTCCCTTTTTCATCCTGTGCCATTGAGTTATTACTATGATTTTCCTTGACTTCTTCTCTGCTCTCTTTTGTAAATCCCAGAACCTCTATCAGGAATAAACATGTTCAGGGGAGGGCACTGCATAAACAACATCCTGCTTGGGTTTGTTGTAAGGAGTGGAGAAGACAGTATATATATATATACTAATGGTTGCTGGTATATATATATATATATACACACACACACACACACAAAATAGGAGCATGATACATATATATATGTATATATATATATGTATCATGCTCCTATTTTGTGTCATTCTTTCTGGTAGGTACTTTCATGTCTTATTTTATTTTAAATTTAAAGAATGTAGGTATTTCCTCCCCATCTCATAGAACATAATTAATATGGTCAAAATTACTCAGCTATTAACCATCGGTTTAATACTTTATATGAATGTAAACTTGCAACTTTTGGAAAGTTGTAGAATCTTTAGATGCATCAATGTCTTCTTTAGGATAATGGAATAATAGTATTGCTTTCATAAGAAGAAACAGATGAAAAGAAAGGTCCCCCGGGCCACAAAATTTTAAAGCACAAAGCTGGAATTTCAATACAGTCTTGTGAAAATTCAAGGCCCATTTTCTTAATACCATGCCATGCTTCCTTTTAGGCTACAAAATCTTTTTAAATTTTATTTTTAATTTAATTCCAATAAAATGCTTATAAAATTTCCTTTTGACCAAGTATTTGTGAGGAAAACAAATTTCACATTGCCATGAAGATGGAAGCTTACTCAAAAAGGCAAACGTTTTTTCCCTGTATTTTTTCAGATAAAAAGAAAAAAAGATACATCTAAAATCTAAAAAATACATGGGCACCTGGGTGGCTCAGTTGGTCAAGCGACTGCCTTCGGCTTGGGTCATGATCCTGGAGTCCCAAGATCAAGTCCCTCATTGAGCACCCAGCTCCATGGCAAGTTCGCTTCTCCTGCTGACCTCTCTCCTCTCAAGCTCTCGCTCTCTCTCAAATAAGTAAATAAATAAATACATAAATAAAATCTTTTAAAAAATAAAATCTAAAAATTGTAAACTTTAAAATTCTGACCTGTAATTAACTTAAATTACTTAACTTAAAAAAGAATTCTTTACTTGATAGAATATTCAGTACGGGTTTTCTTTAAGCAACCAAATGTTTTAGTGCATTAAAAACACTAGAGTTGACACACTTTGATTAGAATAGCATTTCCCATGGATACTTTTAACAGTTTAGAATACTGTTACATGTTTGTGCCCATGTGCATAAAATCACTGTATTAGCTTGAGAGTTATAGGTAATTTGTAAATGCCATGTATAATTAATTATAAAAACATAATAAATTGGACATAGTTCTTGGTTTATGCCTCGATACAGTGATGGAGTCAGACCAAATCAATGGTTTCCAAACTTGGGTGCCCTGCAGAACCCTTTGTATACCTACCGCATGGAGCAGTGAGCAGGGATTTCTTTCAGTTCTTTTCTTTCAGTCACCTAGTTAACACATAATGGGCTTGAGTTGGAAGCCAAATTGTCCAGTACCAGAGCTCTTTTACTCTATGATGCTCGTCTCTCCCCAAAATATCAACGCACTGTTAGTTTTATCATTTTAGCACACATGTTGCCACTGCTCCAGTGCCTAACAGTGCCAGACATCAATCTTGGCTGTCTTTATATTCCCACTCAAGAGAGTCTCCTGCGAAATACCCTCCCATTCCTGCTTCCACTCATCTAAAAATCCTATCTTTTCTTTAGCTCTGCCTCCTTCCACAGAGCTACATGGCTACTTCTAATCTCAAGAATCTCTTATCTCTGGATGGCTTTGGTCGTACTAATACAAAACATTTCCTTTTTGATTCGAATTATTATTTTTATTGGTCATTATTCTAGCTTTTTGCATCTTGTATTCTTAACGTGAATTCTATTTTTAACATGAAACCTTTATTTTTAGATATTTTTTCATGCCCTACGAAAAGGCATATAACACATGGAGGGTCAAAAGAAAGTATATTTACTCAGGTGCTCAGTAAACACATACTGGAAGAATGTTATCTAATTGTCAATTAATATTCTTGCCTATGGACACATAAGAAACACCGTACTCGGGCCCCTGGGTGACTCTGTGGTTTAAGCCTCTGCCTTCGGCTCAAGTCATGATCTCAGGGTCCTGGGATCAAGCCCACATCAGGTTCTCTGCTCAGCAGGGAGCCTGCTTCGCTCCCCCTTTCTCTGCCTCCCTCTCTGCCTACTTGTGATCTCTGTCTGTCAAATAAAAAAATAAAATTAAAAAAAATACTCAGTACAAACATCATTAATTTAGTTGTGGTTCGAACAACGACTGAATGTCAGCTATGTGCCAGCCATTAAACATAAAATGCTACTATGTATAAATGTGTAAATCATAAATAGATTGGAGAACCCCAGGCAGATTAGCAGATGAGGCAAGACATGATACACACCTAAACTGACAGCCAAATGTGTGAAGAAGGGGTGGTAAGAGGAATTTCCTAGGCCTGACAGTCAATCATATTCAGGGTACAGGGCAGGAAACAGATTAGGATCATCTAAGGCTCCAAACGACTCTTATTTGACGATGGGGTATATAGAAAGAAGAGCAGGATAATTCGATTGATCATGAATTGAATTTAGGCAATGTTGAAGATAGAAGCCCGAGAATATTCTTGAGGCAGGTGGATAGACAGACTTGAAGCTTCCTGGAGAGGTAAGTCCAGACATATCCATTTACTCTATGGATAGTAGTTAAAATTGTGCATGTGGATGAGTATATGTAGGAAGAGAAAACAGGATGGAAGTGAAGTAAATCTCTTTGGGACCCAAGAGAACACCAGTATTTAAGCAACAGGTACCAATTATACCCCAATAAGGCTAGAGCAAGGAGGGAGACAGGTGAAGAAGGAATTGGCAGATAAAGAGACTAAGAAGGAATTCTAAAAATAAGTCCCTAGACATTCGTCTTTCTTATTCCACACAACAGATGTTAAAACTTTTTGTCATTCTTCTCAATAGGGACACTACATTTGTACAGCTCTAGGGGGTACCATTTATGTAATATATGCGAATGGACCCTTTAGGGACTGTGGAACTCTGTGTTGGGATGGCGCCCCGGGTCCCTTTTCCATTTGACCATTTGACCTCTTCATCCTCTACGGTGAAGCATATGACATGTGGAGGGTCATGGGTGGCTCAGTTGGCCAAATGTCTGGCTTTGGCTCAGGTCATGGTCTCAGGGTCCTGGGATTGAGCCCCACATTGGGCTCCCTGCTCAGCAGGGAGGCTGCTTCTCCCTTTCCACACCCATCTCCCCTCTACCCCGCACTCATGCTCTCTCTCAAATAAATAAATAAAATCTTAACAGAAAAAAAGAGTGATTTCCTTGCTCCCTTACCTCCCTTTCACTATCACCTCAAAACTTTCACCCACCCTAAGCCTAAAGGTCCTCTTGTTCATTTGTGTGTCATGGAAGCTCGCTCCTCTGTTAACGCTCTCCTGATGATGTTGTCCAGGCCCACACTCAGCTTGAACAGAAATTTTATAGAAATGTATGAAAAAAATGCAATGGCAATACACCCCTCACAGTCATTTCTGCAAAGGTGTTTTTGTCAATTCATTTAGGATTTGCCAGGACTAGGGGATATTTCATCTACCGTAAAAATAAAACGTTCAAAGGTATCATCAAATAGAGAACTTTGTACGTGCTCTAAATGAAAAGATGTTCCCTTAAAGATGCAGCCCTTAATGCCTAGTGTAAAATGCTTGTAGCTTTTATTATGTCTTAGATGAAAAACATGTTTTACCGCATACCAGAGTAACAGACGTCAACTCACTTTTCAAATTGGGAACAGCTTTTCATTTTGTTTTATTCAACAATTTCTGGGTCCTAATTCAACCCTTCTCTCCCTCCCCACTACCTCCCACTATGATGCATTTGTCTTTTCTCGAGCAAAACAGTGTCACAAACTGCTTTTTCAAATGGCAAAGGCAACATGTACAAGGTGACAGAAGGGGAATTTTCAAGGTAGGAATCTCCCGTGCTCTCTCCCCTTCCATTTAGGAAGAATAAAAGAGAAGACCTTGATGATGAAATATTTACTACCTTAACATTGCTGATTGAACACAATCCACAGGAAACCCAGATGTCCAGGGTAGTAGATCAGAGAGGGGGAAATCATGTGACTGGAGAGCCAAATTTTGATTTCTAGCCTCCTGTGCAAGAAAAAAAAACAAAAAACAAAACAAAAAAAAAAACAGCCGCTATGCTGCTCAAACCCAAAAATGAAGTATTTGTCACAGTCCTCTTCCAAGTGCCCCTTCTTTATTTACTGATGATTAGTAAAGTTTAAATAAATTGAAAGCTTAAATGCAATTTTAGATGGTTAGTGATTGATACAAAAATTTGGGCATTATTAAATTGTAAAGTTTACTCCTTGGAGGAAAAAGTTCAGATCTCATTTATTTTATAACTGAAAACAAACTTTGAACCTAGTTCTACTCTTATATGTTAAATGTGAAGTTCTTGGAGCCTAAACATGTTCATCATACATGCTCTCTGCTGGTGGGAAGGATAGGTTTCATTTTGTTTTAAGAAACAATAGAGCCCAGGGTCTGAACATAATCCTTGAGATCAGGAGATCTGAGTTTTAATCCTGATCCCTGTTCTGGACAAGTCTGTAAGTTTTCTGTACCAAATTCAAAATGGGGAAGATACAGAACTTGCCTCCATTTTCTCCAAAGAGCTATTACCAGCAGAAGTGAGGTGATCAGTGTGAATGCATATTAACCTCTTCAAACAAAGAATGGTGAAAAAAAGCAAGACAATGAAAATTTTTGGAAATAATATATAATATTTTTCCTTCAGCTTTTTTTAGATAGCCAAGTTTGAAGTCGGTGGTGCCCATTTAAAAAGGAAAAAAATCAGAGAAACATACAGGGAAATTTGGAATCAATTTATTTAAAGACATGTTCTTTGCAGCTGTTGTTCATTAGAACACTTTTATTGACGTGTCCAGAAATCTTTCCTAGTAGTTTAGGCACGCGGGGGCTTTGAGCCCTATGAAGTATAGCAAATTGCAGATGAATTGGTCCAGAAGTGTAGGTTTGTTTAAAAAAAAAAATGCTTTGTAAAATAGAATATTCTCAAGGGAGTGATTGGTGGGGGAAGGGAAGTATGTACTGACACTTAAAAGATCCTTGACCTTCTGGAATGCACATCCAAACTTCTGCAACAGTAGCCTAACAGAACTGAAACTCCGTGTTCAAAACCACTTTAATAAAACCCACTTTCTCCAAGGATCCCAAACAAAATCGTCCAGGGATAGTTTATAACAAGGTGGTACTTTCTTTAAGAGACTGGTTTCACTGAGAAACAGTGGCATACTGTGGCACACCACAGATTTTCTGAGTCTTGGGAAGAATAAGAGTGTGCAAATGAACTTGGCAAAAGATGGAGAAGGGAAAAGAGTACTTCAGTAGATGGAATAGTATATTCAAAGGGCTGGAGACTAAGAGTACAAAGCAAGTTTGGGAGAACCATAAACATTGTTTGATTGTTCTTTTCTTCTTTATTTCATAAACATATATGGGGCTCCTACTTATGCTGGTATGACTCTTAGTAATCACCAAGACCCATTTCCAGTATCAAGCAATTGGCAGTACAGTGAAGGAGGTGGAGATCACACAATTTCCATGCTGGGTGTTGAGGTTTAGGCAGAGGTACTGATGAGTCCTGTGGGGATCGGTGGTGCAGGGATAAAGATAGGGTGTGCATGTTTTCAGAGAATAGTATCAGCAAGACAAGAAGACATCCCAGCAAAAATTTAACTCCTGAACTGAGACCTGAAGAGCTAGGAGAAGGAAACCATATGGGAATTGGGAAGAAAGGGTCTTTCAGGTTAAGGATCAATGATTGGGGTTCAGTGACCGTGTTAGCTTTTTAGGGTGGTGACTCCCTCGAGAGTGGAATAGGGGCTCCCAGTGAAAGACCAATGAAGGTTGGCACATAGCCACCATGTATGGGCTGTGTGGAAGAGGAGATAGTGAGGAAAAGTAGCCACAGGGCCAGGAGCTTGGCTGTCTCTCCTCTGGGAACCTTCACTGAACCCCGCAAGCCTGTCTCCATGGGGTAATAACACCCCTCTTTCTGCTCATTTACGTGTGCTCTCTGAAAAGAGGGCTGTAGCTTAGTCACAGATGTGCTCCTACAGCCTGGATTCGTCATGGACAGTGATTAGAAATGGGTACAGGGGAGGCATCATGAGAGGTAAAAAGTGGGCCCTGGGAGTCTGAAACCTAACACATGGTAGGTAGTCAGAAATGCCTGTGGTCGTGAATTGAGTCGAAAACTCTGACCTTGCCAGCATTCTCACTTGGTAGTGAGTCTTCAAAAAGTAAGGACGTTGAAGAAAGACAAGGTCTTGCTGTTATTTAATCAAGCTGAGCCCACATTTCTGGAAAGTGGAGACAATACCTGCCCTTTAAGATTGGGGTTGGGATAATTAGATGTAATATATGAGAAAGACCTGGCAGCTATTTAGATCCTGAACACACTGTTGGTTTTATTTTAAATAAATAATGAGAAGGAATGAGGAAAACCTTTAATCTGTTCCTTAGATGGGCTCTCCTCATCTGGGCTCATCCCTACTGTGCCTGCTTCCCCATCTACTCATCTTCCATGACATGCCCAGTGACTCACTGAAAAAGAAAGGTTATTATAGTTGAACTCATCTGTCTCCCCACAACTTCTCATCCTCCTGTATCAACGCCCACACTTTCTGTCTTCCTCTGTCACCTTGGAAGAAGGGTGCCTGCTTCTGTCCAAGGGCAACACCCAAACTTGCATACTAAACCTTGCCTCCACTTGGCAACTGAGATTTCTCTTCTCAAATAATTCTCACTCTCCTGCACCAGCAACTTCTCTTTCCCTACAGCATCAGAGCCATCACCTTACAACCACGCTGTCATTTCTCCCTTCATCTCCTTATCCCCAGCATCTCTCTGCGCCAGTGCACAACAATTTTACTTGACTGCTTTCTCCACCATCCTCCTCATGCCGATGTCTATCCTTAATCTTCTCTGATTTCTACTCTGTGCCCCCATACCCCTGAGGTTGCTTTAGACAACATCACTGATGGCCTCCATGTTGTCACATCCAATAGCTCCTTCAAGGTTTTGGCCTTAAGTGACCTCTCAGAAGCCGTCAGGACAAATGACCTCATTTTGGAAACACTTTCTTTCTCTGCTTTAATGGAAACACTCCCTGATTTTTCACCTACCTTTTTCCTTGTTCCGTGTCAGTGTCTTTTGCTGGATCATTCTCCTTTACCAAATCGTTAAATGAGGGAGTGCCCCAAAGCTAAAGGACCCACTCCCACTGTCTTCTCTGTTTATGCTCTCTGCTACATGACCTCCTTCAGTCTGCAGCTTGCAAAACTACTCATTTTCTGTTGGTTTCCAAACTTACATCTCTAGCAATGATCTTGCTCAGTCGCCTCCCTGACATTACACTTATAGATGTAATGGGTGTCTCAAAGGTGACATGTTCAAAACCAAAAACCTCTTCTCCATTCCTAAGTTCAGAAAATGACCCCACCTTATTTAGTTGATACCTTCTACTTTTCTTTAAGATTTTATTTATTTGTTTATCCATTTGAGAGAGAGAAAGAGAGAGAGAGAGAGAGAGAGAGCAAGCTGGAGTCTGCGCATGCGGATAGAAGGAGAGGGAGAGGGAGAGCACAGACCCCGTGCTGAGTACAGAGCCCAAAGCATGTGTCTCCACTCAGGGCTCAATCTCACAACCCTGAGATCATAACCAAGATCACGAAACCAAGAGTCAGTCATTCATCCAACTAAACCACCCAGCCTATCCTGTCCTTTTCTTTTACTCATTCTCTGCAACCACTCCATGAGTACATTTTGTATGTATGCACATTTCTCCACCTACTACTACCGTTCTAACCCATGCCCTCACGAGCTCCCTCCTGGACTGCTACAATGATGGCCTCAATAGCGTCTCTTTCCACTTCCACTTTGTGCTCCATACAATTCCAAGAGTGGTATTTTGAAAACTGAAATAAGGGTCTTCCCCAAGATTCAGTTCATCCAGGATCTCCTGATAGCTCTTAGGATGAATCTCTGACTCGGGTATAAGTATCCTACATGATCTGGCCCCAAACAAACTTCTCTACCTCTTCTAGGACCATTTCCAAGCTCACTTCTCTCCCTAAGTCTCTTTCTTTCCATGAAACACACCAAGCTCAGTGCTTCTGATGACTTCTCTGCATGGAATGTTTTCTTCCTGATCTTGCCATGGTTGCCTTTTAGCCTGAATGTCACTCAGAGACAGTCTTTTATTTTATCTCACCACCCACTAACTGTTCTCTGCGTAGCCACCATCACCCATCACCGTCAGATTTCTTCTGTATTATTTGTGGGAATGTGTGTCTATTTGACCACTCCACTCCTAACGAGAATATCATCCTTATTGGAGCAGTCTTTGTCCATCTTTTACAACACATTATCCTCAAGATATAGAATGGATTTGGGCACATATTGGGCCCTTAAAATTAAACAAAAATGACCGTTGAGTGAATTGATCTCCTTAGGGTGCTGAAACGAAGCTTTGAGATCATTCTACTCCCCTTATTTTAAATACGGTGAAACTGAAGCACAGAGAGGAATCATTATTTTCCCAGAATCATTTTAGTGAGCAGTGAGAAATATCTTCCACATTTGCCCCTTAGAACCCTCTTTTGTTTGAAATAATACCAGAGACCTGCATATAAAAATCAATATACATGAAACCCTACTTTATATTCTGTGAGGGTATGTCAGGTCAGTTACACAAGCTGGTCTCAGGAATGAACCCTGATGGGACATATGTCTCACCACAGGTAATCTCTAAAATCCCAGCAAGTCCTATGGAGTAAAGAGCTGGGGTTCTGGAAGCCCTAGGAAACCGTAGCCCTCAAGTAGGTAGTTTCCACATATGTTTGAAGAGAGGACAAATGGTGAATTTTGTTAGAGTGATAGAAAACACATGTGTTTTCTCACTTCATATCCCAGAGAAGTTAGCTGTCAGTCTCAGCTCTTAGCTCCCATTTCTTCCACCCTTAAAAGACCAAATATGTGCCAACATGGCTACATCCCAGACATCTGAGCAATATGAGGCGAGATAATTGGGCAGGGTCGAAAAGAAAGGCCTTGGATGTCATTGGAAGGTGTTTGGCTTTTAAAATTTCTTTTCTTTAAAGTCAGTGTTTCGCCACTTAACTTTTTAAGCAGAGGAGTGATGTGATCAGATCCAAATTTCAAAAGGATCTTGCCGGCTCTACATGTGGGGGATGGATCAGAAGAAGAAAAGATTGAGAATGAGGACCGATTCGAAGGTTGTTAGGCTAATCTGTGCAAAAGATGACTAAGGCCAGAAAGAAGACAATGGCAGTCAGGATACAGATAAGTGGACAGATTTGAGTTATAATCATATTAAGGATAACAGGACTTGATAATTAGGCTTCCTGTGGCCAGAGGCTGGTTTCTGGCCAGTGTAAAGAAGGTGGAAGGGATGCAAGCAACTCTCAGGTCATCTCCAGAATTCTTATCCTGGGTCCTATATACACCTTTCTGCTGTCTGCTTTTGGTAGCTATCGCTGATTGGAGCAATCTTAGAAGCTACATTTACAGGATGGTAGGACTCCCCTTTGACTTTTACATGAGAAGGAAACATGCCTTAGTTAAGCCCCTTTGGTTTTACATATCCTTCTAGCTGTGTAGCATTTATCCAGACTCAGGTGTGGTGGAAGGAATGCCTATGCAAATCCCGAAGCTGCTGCTATAAGGACTCCTGCAACAGCTTCAAAGAGCCAATGCATGGGGCCATCAATTTAGGACTCCCCAGGACAAACCCATTTGATAGTTCCATCAAAGGGGGTAGTAGAGGATGTGAGGATGTTATGGAAACTATGTCCCTGAGTTTCTGAGGGCTTAGAAATACTTCTATCCTTTGTTGCACTTACATTATTTTAGCCAAAATAAAGAACCAGAGTCTACACAAAGAGTGATGTAAAGGAGTATTTCTTACACTTTTGTTTATATTAGGAAAAAAGCTGACATCAACACAGACGTCTAACAATATATAACTGAGTAATTAAACGCGTTTTGGTACATCCAAAAACTGCACTATTCATAATCATGATCCAGAAGAATATAAAAGGTCGTGGGAAATACCTCACTGTTTAATATTGAATGATGTAAAAAGAATTTAGATTTCTGTGTACTGATTATGCCAGGAGGAAAAACATCAAGTATCTGCTTGGAATTGGCAAAAAAGCAATTATTTTAAACAATCAACAATTCTCACTTTTAACTCATTGCTAAGTCTTTCACTCAACTACTCCAGATTACTGAGGTGTCTACTTTATAAACAATGGAGTTTTTTCAATTAAAATTGGTTGCAGTTATTTGTTCAGGAAACATATTGAAAATCTAGAGCCACTCTGGGCAATGCAGTAGTAGCCTTTAGCCACATGTGGCTGTTCACACTCAAAACTAACTGACGTGAAAGGAAAATGAAAAGTTTGGTTTACCAGCTGCACTGGTTACACTCAAGAGCTTCTTAACCACATGGGGTCAGTGGCTACCATTCCATCAGCACTGACACTGGCATTTCCATCACCACTGAGGTTCTAATGGACCACCCTGATCTGGAGTTTACCATGCCCTCTACTTTGTGCTGGGGCTCAGCAAAGAATACAACACAGTTCAGTCCTCCAGGCTCTGTCAGCCCAGTAGGAGAGGCAGATAATACAAAGAAAATCAGAATGCCCTATCATACTTAGGCATCTTCTGCCCCAACCTGCCGGATGTCATCCCAATTAACGACAGCTGGAGGGGCTCACCGTCAAATCTTCCAGTCCCTAGGAATCAATGTCATGGTATAATCACTAAATCGTGTACAGAAATAAAGCATAATTGACCAAGATGCTCAGGGAATGGTTTGCATTGCAGAAAATTAATTTAGTTTCTTCCCTCAGTCAGTGTATGAGTACTAAATGCCCGCTATGTATCAGCTATATTGTAAGTAATATAGAGATTCACTCTATTCTTAGAGTGAAATGGTCTCTGTTCTTATAGAAAGCATGTTCTTAGGGGCTGGAGCAGACAAAAGAAATATAGACACATAAACTATCTGGAATATCAGACAGTGATAAGAATTCCAGAGAAGAATAGAGAGGACCAGGTGGGAGGCTAGGGGAAAGAAAGGAATGCCAGGTGGTGAGGTGGGAGTCAGGGAGCATAGGGAAAGGGGGTGCTATCTTAAATTGGATTTCATAGGAGGCCTCACTGATTGCATGATAATTGGATCTTATCCAATTGGATCTTAGATCTTATCCAAGGTCCATTTCCATTTCCTTCCAGAAACCTGAAAGAAGCAATTCACATTGGATCTTACATTTGAAAAAAAAGTCCTTAAGAAGCCCATGTGTTACAGGAGACAAGGTATTATTAATATAATACTAATCTACAATCTTTACTAATTTATCAGGGTCTTTATGCAAGCTATTATTCCCCTTGGGTCCTCAGTCTCTCCATTTTCATATTAAGTGTTTGGACTAGATGGTGTCTGAGAACACTTGTGGTTTTTACAAGTTTGAATTAAGCACATCGAGAAGGGGAAGAAAATTCTATGTGCTACCTGTCAGGTTCATATATTCATTCAACAGACATTAGCTAAAAACCCAATGTGTGCCAGGCTTGTTGGGAAAAGGAGAGATGACAAGGTTAAGAAGGTGATTCTATCTTCAAGGAGTTTGCAGAGGAATGAGGGAAGTAGGCAAGACTTTTCCCTGTCACTCGGAGGCTTTGCCTGCACTTTGCTGCTGGCTGAGCAGTGGCCTCCCTGCCCTCCACACCTCCCAGCCACGTTGTACACTCATCCCGGAGAGGCCCAGAGCCCAAGACCATCAATCACAAGTGACTGTCCAAAGAGGGCTGGGCATCATGACATCCCCAGGGTCCAGCCTCTCCCTTCAGGAGAAATGTGCCCTAGATGGGGGAGCTGTCTCCATGGATGATGATGATGATGGATGGCCCAAGGAAAGCATTTTTCATCTATGAGCAGCACACGTGTGCATTCTCACTCCAGAGCCAGGTTCTGACTGGGATCCTGCTGTTCTCCGTTTTCCTAGCTGTTGTCACCTTTTCCCCTTTACTGACAAATGGACCCATTTTGCAGCCTGAGTGACTCATGACTGTTTGAGGAACTCTAGATTAACTCATTGCCGCGGATGAGGCAAATGAAGACAATTATTTCTAACTTGCGGTCTTCAATCTCCATCTGTATCTTAGCGCATCCCTGCTGAAAAGCCTTTCATGGTTCTATCTTGTCCGTGGGATCTTATCCAAGGTCCATTTCCATCCGGCTCAGACGATTCCAATCTTCACTCCCATGACTAAACTATGCAGGCAGAACTCTCACTCAAACATGCCGTGGATTTTCCCACATCCACACCCTGGCCACATGATTGATTCCTACCAACCCTTTGCCCAACTGTGTGGCTTCTGCAAAGCTGTCCCTGATTGCCCCAGGCCACAGAAATCTCTTGTTCTTTGCCTGGTCATCGAGCACAAAGCTTGGGGTGCTGAGAGCTTTTGTTCACAGATGAAAGCTTGAAGTTCCCTGTCACTTCTGGGTGAAGTGACACCCAGAGGCACCTTGTCCTGTCCACCACTCCTCTCCAGCAGCACCAGGCCCAGTGCCCAGCACATGGAAGCTGTTGTGCAAAACCAAGTTAGCTGATTGATTCTTTCAGTGACCCTCTCTAATGTGCTGTGATTCCATCAGCAAGTGGGCAGGCAACCAAGTTTCAGAGCTTGAGACTTGATCGACTTAATACGAGGCTTAGGGTTCACCAGCCCCAGAAACACAGACACATTCTGGACCCCTATGCCAATGTTGACCAATGAGTTGGTAAGTCGGGCATTTCTGATTCAGAGAAGGCAACTTCATGAATCCAAATAATTCAAATTGCTGCCTTAGTCACTCATTC
This sequence comes from Neogale vison, assembly GCF_020171115.1. Classification (NCBI taxonomy): domain Eukaryota; kingdom Metazoa; phylum Chordata; class Mammalia; order Carnivora; family Mustelidae; genus Neogale; species Neogale vison. The sequence goes on from NC_058098.1 coordinate 130,676,721, forward strand.
AAATTTGCCTGCATGGATCTGTCTTGAATAATAGATGGGTCTTTCTCTTCTCTGGGACCTTGTAAGCTTTATGAAAGAGTTGTACTTTCAACTACACAATGAAAGGGTTTTGAAGTGAAAGAATCTTCAATGCAAACTCTAGGGTCCATGAGAATTGCCTAGATGGCTTGTTCCAGCACACGGGTTGGGTTTGGCCCCACAGTTCCTGACTCAATGGGCTTACAGTGGGTCCTGAGGACCTGCTGCCAACACCACTGGTCACATTCTTTTTTTTTTTTTTTAAAAAGATTTTATTTATTTATTTGACAGAGAGAGATCACAAGTAGGCAGAGAGGCAGGCAGAGAGAGAGAGGAGGAAGCAGTCTCCCTGCTGAGCAGAGAGCCCGATGCGGGACTCGATCCCAGGACCCTGAGATCATGACCTGAGCCGAAGGCAGCGGCTTAACCCACTGAGCCACCCAGGCGCCCCCCCACTGGTCACATTCTTGAGTCCTCAACCCCTTCCTAACACTTTTTCTCTTTTTGTTTACTCTTTCCAAGACTTTGCCTACATAATGTCATCTTTTCATATAGATAGTATCCTCTCTTTCATAAAATTTTTGCATTTCAGTGATTATTCTCAATTACAAATGGTCTATCTCCTGTCCATGATATACATTTGGAGGTTAGCATGAGTCAAAGATAAAATTTCACCCAATAAAATGAACTTCTGGAATCTTGATGAAACATGACCTTAAAAACCAGGGCAAGAATGACTTCACTCTTATACAGGAGTGGAAGGTTATTAAGCGAACGTTCAGTACAAAGTGATCCCGTCAGGAAATGAATTTGACTAATTAATTTGATTCATAGAATTGATTCAGGGTTCAACTTTTTGTCTTTTTTGGCCATTTCTCAATTTCCAGCTCCTGGAACAGAGGCTGGTGCTGGAAGTGACTAGCAGTCATTAAATATTTGTGGGATGAATTAATGATTTTAAAAATAAACATCTCCTTCATAGACTCTGGATAATTTAGAGGTCTCTATAATGGGCATAAGTGCAGGAAATTGGGGGGTATTTAAGTATTTTGCCTCAAAATGAGCCATTTATGAAAGAATAATCATGAATAAGTCAAAACTGGTTTTCAGGTGCTGCAATGGATTTCTACTTGCTTGTACAAACACGCATGTAGACAGGAGATATACACCCAACCAGCTCCTTTGAATAGCTGTGCAAAGCACCCTACGTCCGCTGGTGCACTTGGTGTGGTGCATGGTTCCACCCAATGCTATTACATGGAGTTTTCTACTTTAAATTAGAATCCCTTCTGGGCACACTCAGTTCAGAATCCAAAATTAAATGCAACATGGGAAGCATTGTAAGGGACCTTGTTTCCTATTGTGTATTACGTGAAATACTAAAGCCTTTTCTTTAATGTCTTCCCAATTAAGGCAAATAAGCTAAGTAATATTGTTGACTTATCCTGGTGCCCTTTTACCAAAACAAAATCGAGTTCTCTGTGCACGTGGCTTGTAACATTTAATCAATAAACTGGAATGATTTGAGGGCCTGGCTGTCTTAATAAGGGGATTGTGAACACACAGGGCAGTAAATTAGATTTAAGAAATTTTCTAAAATGAGGGGAAATTACGTTATAAAAGTGACATTAACATTCCAGAGTCCTGAAACCTCAGGACTGCAGAGCCCCTGAGACAAATGGGGATCAATGCAGAAGCTAACACCCAGATCAGCTCTTGGGGCATGGATGGTACAATGTGGCAGGAATAGTGGCTTCATTATGAAGCTGCAGGAGACCTTTCCCTTCTCCACCATGGGCCAGCTGCTTGGACTAACACCTTTGACGAATTCTGAAAGCATTTCACCCCCTGCCATCCCTTGGCAAAGAGTGGTTGAACGATGACTGTTTGCTCCAACATTCTTGTTAATGGCCCAGCTGCAAAACTGTGGACAGGGCAGCCTCTTGGGTGCACTCATTATAATATTTCATTCTTCTTGCTTAATTTCAGGCAGTGCTTCCTCCATACATAAATATATCAAGCTCTATGCAAACTAGAACTTTTTATCTGCATTGAGGGGTTTAGAGGGTTCGTTACTCTTACTCAATTGGACAAGAAAAATCATTGTTTCCCCTTTTGATTTAGAGACTTGATTTATGCAGGTTTACCTTTCAAGCTTCTGTTTCAGTGGTGCAAACTCTCAGGTTTGTGTGCATTTGCTTGGATTTACTGACCCCAGTTTAATTCTTGATTTATAATCTGTAGGCTTCAGACGAAGAATGAATTTTGATTTAGGGTAACACATTCAATATGGCTTATATTTTTCACTCAGAGTCAACTATTAGCTGGTTTTAGCACAACTGAATTATGGCTCTTCCTAGAAGGCCCTGTTGGGTGAAATTAAGATAGATTGAAAAACAAATATTCCCCATATAACGACGTGAAATAAAGTTTCTTCTCCACAAGGTTGGATGACAAGAGGGAGTGGGTCCCCCAGAGAAGGGCGCCCAGGCTTCTCCCTAGGCCAGATAACATCAGTGGGTTCTAGAGACCTCTAGCCTTTCTCTCAAGATCATAGATTTGCTTCTTCATTCATTCAATATTTTCAAAAAGATTCCCAAAGATGTTTCACACCATGTCACATCACAGGATAACACATTTTCACCTTCAAGCTTCAGATCTTTCAATGGATTGATGAATACCCAATGTTCTGAATCATTCAAAGAAACAAATTTTTAAAAAAAGCCATTGCATACTAGTCTTAATGTACATATAATTTAGTGTATTCTTCTATTTGGATCTTCGGAGCCCATGCTCTACAAGTATGGCAACTCTCAACATCCAGTTAACAGAAGTGACCTGTTCTCTGATCACACTGGGGTAACAAGCAATGGTTTTCAAAATGTTAAAACAAATGCATCAACTGGATGAAGGGTACACTGGGCCTCTCTGTACTTTCTCTTGCAAATGCACACAAACCTATATACGTATTCTGAAATAAAGCAATAAATAAAAAATGCATTTCTTTCAAATCAACTGTCCATTGAGTAAAGTGAACATAAAACCAATAGTATGCTGATGGAAGTGGTTCCCAGTTATCAGTAATGGGGTAAATGGGACCATCATGGGCCTCTATCTCCTCATCCTTAAAAAAAAAAATACAGTGATTGAACCTTAGAATGATATCATCCAAGTTGAATATGCTCCTTGTGGATTAGAAAAAAAAATTTTAAGTATGAGGTTTGAGAAACCATGAAAGGCATTTTACAAATCCTATCTCATCCTCATAAAAAATATCAGACAGTAAACATCTTAACAAACTAACATGGCAATAAGAGTTGGCAAAAGTGTGTACCTCCCAGATGAGTGTGCAGAGAGTCAGGGAAGATGTGGCAGCTGGGACAGAGGGAGGTTGAGGGGAGAAAAAGAACAAAGAAAGATTTGCTAAGATTCATCAGGTGTTCCAACATTCCTTAGGGATTATTTTTTTTACCAAAATAATAATAATAATAATAATTCATAAGGAAATGTTCATTCTAACCAAATTTCCCTCTTTTCTCCCTCCTCAACACCACCCCCACTTGACCTTGCCTGCTCCTCCACAGTTCCCTCCCACTGGCAACAGTCCTCAAGAAATGCTTAAGAGGGAATATTATTTATTAGGATTCAGGAACTCATTTGTTGACACTCTCACATGCACAGAAGCACAGATTTTGGACAAAATCTTCATTTACAAGGCTCCAAAAGTCACTGTAGACAATTGAGATCAAACACTGAAAGTAACAAGTTTGTTTCTGTTCTTTAATGGCTTCAAAATGTCTTCTTGTACTTCCTTCTGTTTTCTGGTAGAGCAGACTTGAGTTTCTCAACCCTGGCAATACCAACATATTATCTTTGTAGAGGGCTGTTCGGTCCATTGTGGGATGTGGAGCTGCATGCCTGGCCTCTCCCCACTACTCCGTAGGAGGAGCAACATAACCTGTGTGACCATCAAAATGTCCCTAGACATTGCCCATGTCCTCTGGAAGGCAGAACCCTCCCTCCTCCAACATCATCGAGAATTCCCATGGCAGAGGCAGCACTCCAGGTCCAAGTGTACCATGGAACGTTGGCTCCCTGGAATCTTGGCTTCTAGCACAGGCGTGTGGCAAAGCTTCCTGAGAACACTGCAGATCAGAAGGAGAATTTCCTTCTGGCAAAATGGAGAGACTGATGTCAGCTAGGGGAGGACTGTCTTGCTCTGCTGGTAGTGGAGAGAAGGAACAACAGAGCAATCATTCATTAGCATGGAGACTCTGGCTTCTGGTTCCCAGGATACATTCATACTCCTAAAATACAAGGGCATGGGGTGGCTCAGTTGGTGAAGCATGTGCCTTTGGCTTAGGTCATGATCTCAGGGTTCTGGGATGGAGCCCCACATCAGCCTCGCTGCTCAGCGGGGAGTCTGCTTCTCTCTTTGCCCCTCCCCTCTGCTCCTGTTCTCTCTTTCTCTGCTCTCTCTTTCTCTGCTCTCTCTCTAAAATAAATAAATAAACAAAATCTTTAAAAAATACAATGGAATATTACATTTATAAATGCATCTAGGCTTGAAACATCACCTTTGCTATACTACCTGTTATTTTAAGACCATATATTTCTTATTGGTTACACACAAAAAGCATAATTAATATGCAGTGCGGGTTCATTAATTCTATTATTGTGCCTGTTATTATTTTAGTTTTCTTCTAAAAAAGAAGTTATCTCAGTATCACCTAAAATGAATATTAGACATCCCACATGCCTGATCCACTTAAAGCTACTTAAGACAAAAAGTATGTAAGAAGTACTTTCTAAATACATATTAGTTTGCTTTTCTCTTTTGCATGTTCTTGAGGTGGTGTCTCCTCACTCTGAGACTCCAGGCAGACAATCCCAACTCTGGGCCCAGGACGAGTGTCCACATCACACCTCATGAGTACCATACCCCACACATATTGCCGTAAGATCCAGAAGCCACAGATCTACCTTAAACTAGCTGTGTGCTGGAAGAGAAACAGGAGAAGGAAGGCAGATATCAGAAAACTGAGGATTTATGTGGGTCATTTACTACAGATACAAAGAGACAGTTTCAATTTGGGGAATGGACTAAATTACCAGACTGAATTACCGGGCCTCATGGAAATGAGGTCAAAGTAGTTATTGAGGAATAATAAAATAATGAAAATACTCTCTTTATAAATTCAATGATAATTCAAATATATTTTTGCTTTTGATCATTAAGACACTATCTCCTCCTGTATATATTTTTAAATGGCCTATCCAGGTAGCTGGGACTAGTAAGGCTTGCTATGGACCCTCAGGAGTCCTTTGACAGAGTGGTCTCTGTATTATTTATGTCTACACTATTTAATGACTTAATTTAGTTTAATATTTATTTTATGCTGACCTCATATTTACTGCCTGGAATGTTAGTTTTCCATTTACAGAATAGAGACACATTTTCCTTTAAAGAAGATTCAAGGATTTTAATAAATGAGCCGATTTTAAAACATTAAACGAATAATGATATAGATGGATAGCAAACACAGTAGTAATTATGATGTTGGTATCGGGACGTCTGAAGTTGGAGAAGCAATGCTTTAATAAAAACAACAACTCCTTCTCCACATGAGTGACCTGAGGAATGAACAAACATTTTATAATCCTTTCTATCACCAGAAACATCACCAAGAGGCTGGCACAATAAAAGAAGGCTGTTTGGTTAAGAAAATAGCAAACAGAATGAAGGGAACTCACTTCTTGAGCCCTTACTGCTGGGGGCTCTGTATTTATTATTCTGATTTAATATTCATAGGCGCTCTCTGTTGTTGTTGTTATTGTTTTTTTTTTAAGATTTTATTTATTTATTTGACAGACAGAGATCACAAGTAGGCAGAGAGGCAGGCAGAGAGTGAGGAAGGGAAGCAAGCTCCTTGCTAAGCAAAGAGCCGGGTGCAGGGCTCGATCCCAGGACTCTGGGATCATGACCTGAGCTGAAGGCAGAGGCTTAACCCACTGAGCCACCCAGACACCCCTGCTCCCTGTTTTAAATACATAAGCCAGAAGTCCAAGAGTTGAGAAATATACCCACGTTAAATAGAAGAGCTGAAACTTGAACTTGAATCTGCCCTATTCCCTAAGAACTAAGGACTAGGTCAGAGTCTGAAGTTTGTCACAGAGATTCATTTTATAAAGCTGTCCCAAAGGTCATAATTGGGCCAGAGGTTTATTTCCTTTTAGATTTCCCAACAGCAGGTGTAGTGCTGCCCCAGGAGCTGGGGAGGAAGAAGAGATTCCCTGAACCGGTGAGTAAAGAAGTCTCAGAGACCTGGAGCCTTGAGTGCCAGCCAGGGATCCGTGACACTGTCACAGGAAGACGTAAAGACAGACGATAGTCAACTGTTGTAGCCGTAGTCAGCCTGAGGCTAAACTAGAGTGCGACCATGGCAAGATTCAGCAACCGAGTGTTTCATTTTATACTGCATTGACATCTTTCCATTTGGATTTCTTGCCATAATCCACGGGTGCTTCCCAGTCCTAGTGTGTTACCAACGGATTAGGTTGGTTGTTCCTTGAGCAAATACTTCCCTCTAGGGGCACTTGCTAGTCATTGCATGTACCTGTTCTCCAGACTCATCACAGACCAAACCTAAGGAGACCATAGGGACCCCAAAAATTCTTCCTCACCCTCCCATCCCAGTAGCTCTTCTGTTTGAACTGGGCAAATTCCTTAACTCTCAGACTTCTGGCTTACTCATGTAAACATAGAGCTGCTGTAAAGATTAAATCAGAACAATAAAAACAAACCAGAGAAAATACGCCTTACAATTTCAACATTTTAACATTGTTTTATGTTTGCATATTATCTTTCTTGGTTAATGCTTCTTATGCTTTTTAAGAGAATGCATATTTCACTATTGCTGATGCACTGTCCTACGGTTATCAATAAGGTCAAGGTATTTGATAGTGGTCGTCAGGTCATCTGGAACCTTAAGATTCTCTACTTGTTCCATTGATGGGTGTCACTTCAAACACTTCCCAGCCTGGTGTGAGGTCCCTTGTTCAGCTTACAGCAATCTGGTATCCCTTCCTTGCCCAACCTCATGGAGTTTTCCCCTGTGTGTCCATGGCTTAGTATTTACCAAGAGACCAAAGGGAACCCCTAAGCAGACTTCTGGGTCTTTTTCTTTGCTTCCTTCTTTCCTGTTTTCTGACCTCACACTCCTACCCTCTCAGCCTCCCAGACCTCCATAGTCTGTCTCTTAGTCTCAGGACACTGCTGGGCTCTGCATGAGCTGTTCCCCTCCTTGCTGCTGCCCAGAAAGTGCCTCCCCCCAGAGAAGAACTCTCCAGCAGGGCTGACCTGGTTGATTTCTCTTCTCTCACTGGTTCCAGTACTGTTATGCCAGTTGACTAATGTGTGAAAACACTGGCTTCATGGAGTTAGTCCAGTTGTCTGATTGCTTGCGGTGGGAGCAATTCTGGAAATCAGAATTGCTGATTCTGAAAAATCAGAAAAATCTGGGGACTGAGGAAAGCTGAGTCCCCAGCAGCCTGATGTTAATATCATCATATCAGATTTACTTAGGTTATTATGTATCTGGAAATCTATTGTTCTAGCTTTTTAATTTAAACTTACTCTGTCCTTTCATGTTAGTTTAAAAAAACAGCACAGAGTAGAAATTTTAAAAATACAGGCTGAAAGTGTACCTGGGGCTGTTAGTTTTGTAATCAGATTTATCGACCATCTTGCTTTGTGTTATTTGTTTTGGGTTTTCCTGGTTTGTTTGGAAAGAGATTTTTCCTCTCTGCTTTTGCCTTCCTTTATATTGATTGAATTTCTCTTTTATTTTCCATTTTTACTCACCACATTTTCTCTTCACCCATCAACTTGCTAGTTATATTTTGTACCTATTTTTAGATAATTTAATTTGCATTCTTAGCAGTCTTAATTAATAGGTTTTCCCTCCTCCTGAGCAAAACCAGCTTAGTAATTCTTTCAGTGGGTTTAATATTATGGTTTAATGCAGCCATTGTATTTTAAATTTGTTATATTTTTATTTCTAGATGTTTTATTTTTTCATTATTTTTCAACTTGATGTAATACTCTCTTATTCCTTGTTCATATTTTCTAGTATCTCTTTCATTTCCTAAAACATTCAGAACATACTTATTTTACATTGTACACCTGATATCCCAGTAAAGTTTCAAAACTGCCCTATCTGAAATTCTGACTTGAAAAATTTCTGAAAATGTAATTTTCATTTTAGCAAGAGGGTGGACAACAGTCATTCATAACCAAAATCTAAAGTGTATTGCCATGAGACTATTTGGAGTTTCTGTTTTTAGGGCTTCATGCACTTTGCTTTGAAATATTTGATTATGTAATGTTGTCACAAATCCCGTTCAGGACTGCATGAAATCTACTATGAATGAATTCTATCATATTTATAAATAACCAAAAAATTCCGAATTCTGGACCATATCTATTTCCAAAGGTTTTTATTAAACAATTGTAGACCAATTGGCACTTTTGTGGAAACAACTCTGCTGTCGCTGATATTGGCTCTTGGTCCTAGAACATTCTTTTGACTGTGGGTTCACATTCTTTGCAACTTCATCGTTGGGTATTCTTCAAATTTGTGTTGCAACACTGTTCCTCTAGGGAGAATTTGTTTCTCTCAGTTCCCTGAAAGTCCTATTGGTGAAGGACCACTTTGATTTACATTCTCTGCTTATAACAACTGGTTTATGGTTACAAATCTTAAGCAATTTTTTCCCCTGAATGTAAACAGTTAAACAGTGTGCTTTCTTGTTGTCTCTTTCTGTGGGGGGAGGTTTGTTTTTGTTCAGTGATCTCTAATCGATCCTTCAACTGACTTTGGATTTATTGCCTGTCTCTGGAGCCTCAGGCAACCGTCAAAATGGAAGTTCATGGACACCAGTGGCTGGCAGATTCCCCTGAAGTAAAAACTAAGTTTAGTATTCGCCCATCTCACTCTTTTTTAGGGTATTAAGGAATCCTTACTTTCTTGCTAAGTCAACAGCAGCTTAGAATAGGTAAGTTTTTATTTTTAGAATATTTAATAAAGTTATAAAGATATTTTTCTTGGGAGGGTTTTGTTGTTGTTGTTGGTGGTGGTGGTGTTTAGTTATTACATAATCTGACAAGAAAAAGAGCTCCCATAGCTCTTTTTTCTCCATCTCCTCTACCTCTTATTGATCTGCTTTCACTCCCATGCTTATAAAATGGCTGCTGGGCTGTGAAGTATCTTGTCCCTCCTGCAGGTAGAAAGATACGGAAAGATCAATGGGGAAAAAACAGTGTATACTATTTTATCTCTTTGTTTTCATTAGGAAAATAATCACCTTTACTGGGAGACTTCTGCAGATACTCGATTAACAACCTGACCACCTTTGCTGCAAGAAAACAGAGAAATGGGCTGGACTCATTGCATTACGAATGATGGGAGCTGTTATTAAGGAAAGAAAGAAGAAGAGATATGTAGTAGGAGCCTAGAGGTATCGTCCGCAGCCCGGAATCATCGGAATAATAGCAAACACAGACACGTATTTGTTCTCACTCTGGGCCATATACAATGACAACTTAGATATGATACAGAAACTCTGGAAAGATCAGAGTTTCTCAACCATAAAACTATTGCCATTTTCAACCAGATGATTTTTTCTCATGGGGGTTAGTTCTGTGCATTGTAGGATGTTTAGCAGCATTCTTAGTTTCTACCCCTAGATAACAGTGGTGCCCCCGGACCAGTAGAGACTATAGCAACCAAATGTGTCTCCAGACATTGCCAAATAGCCCCTTGAGGGGAAAATCATTCCCAACCAAGGACTATGGATATTGATGTTGACACAGATGTAAGTGAATACAGACGTGTTTATATGCAAATGCATATACGGACACACGCACACATACACACGCACACAGAGAAAGATACAAATGGATGTGTATGCACATAGTGAATTTATCTATTGCTCATCCCTAACACTGACATTATAGGCTTTTGGGGATCCAGCTTCATGAGGGTCTCATTTAATTTGCCTTGAGGCTCTAGGAGGAAAGTATTATTTTTATTGTCCATTTACAAAGATGGGTAAACTGAGGCTCTCAGAGATTAAGTAACTCAGTGCCCTTACAATTAGTCAGCCACAGGACTGGGACATTGTCAAGCTCCAAGACTGATTTTATATAGCTTTGATTTTATATAATCTTGACAACCTTACTGCTGCTGTTCACCTTCACAATAGTTATCTCTAAGTCTTTCTGTTGCCGGTACTTGTTCTGTGATAGTCTGTCTCTTGCCTTTTCCATTGCTACACCTTCTGGTTGGCTTCTCCTTCTCTCAAGGATCTCCTTGTGTAAAGATCTCCATTTTTCCCAGGCTCAGCTCAAATAACCTCAAATCTATGTAGAGAATACTCAAACTTCACATTGGAAGCTGGGCCTCCTCCAGCTACAAACTACATAATTCTAAAATTCTATCATCCCCTAAGCAGGATATCCTGGGTGAGCAGATACCCTGTTGCAAGACCCAGTTCCTCTCTTCAGGGACAAGATACTTTGGTCTCAACAACTGGAAATAACGGGCTTTTTTTTTTTTCCTTATGATCTTAACTCTGACTGGGAATTGTCCTTGGCTGGAGGGAGCTGCCTTATCCAAGCTTATGTTCCTTCCCGGGGTGGGAGGGGGGTCCATAGGCAATGACCAGCCTGTACAGGGTTACGGAGCCCAGTTCCCGTGTCTCAATTTGGAACATTCTAAAATGAGATCCCAGCTTCCATTGCATTGGCTGGGGCCTCAGTTGTAATGATTTGCACAATTAATCACCTTCTCTTTCTTTCCAGTTCTGCCCATCTCACTTCTTCTAAATATACCTCCTGAAAGTAATCAGTAAACCTGCTTCATCCAACTTTTTGTCTCCAAGTAGTTTCTGGGTAATCAATCAAGCTACGTGGTGTGGGAGGTGAATCTAAGAAGTGGGCCAAGGAGAAATGGGTGGGGCACTGACAGGTTTTGCTACAAACTATTAATGAGCGTATCAGTATAACATTTTAAAAATGGTGTGGCACTTCCTAGTAGGGAATACTCTCTTCTGTTAAGTAAAAGGTCTTATCTAACACCCATGAATTCCCTGGAAGTTTGAAGAAATTCCTCCTCATTCTACAGTGAGAATGTTCAAAATTATATCACATGGGCCAAAGTCCAGAACCAGAGCCACTCTCTTCTTCCTGTCTCTTCCTTCTAGGCCTTTCTGTGGGGTGAGAGGACCAGGCTGCCTTCTGCAGTCTTCCTAAGTAAAGGAGTGCCCCAATCCAACAGTAGAGGGCAGCAAAGCCCACATTCTGATCCCAGAAACACTGGGATTTCCCACAGTCTTGACACAACTTCAGAGAACTTTGTTGCTGAACACTGAAATCAATTAAGTTATCAGTATTATAGAGGGCACGGCTTGCATGGAGCACTGGGTGTGGTGAAAAAATAATGAATACTGTTTTTCTGAAAATAAATAAATTGGAAATAAAAGTTATCAGTCTGGGGTGAAGATTTGAAATAACTAGCAAAGCAAAATCTATAAATATTGATAAAAATGAACACTGGGATAAACCCCAAAGCACAAGGAAAGATCAAACCCAAGATGCAATTCAGCTCTGCCCCTACAGAGCCTCAGTCTTTGAAATCTTGGAGCCGAGGAGTTAATATGTTGACACTTGAGGCGCAGTGTCACCTTCATGTCAGTCACCTTCCCACATAGTTTATTTTTAAGCTTCGTCCACTAAATGGCCAAATGTCACTAGGAAGCAAACAGGACAGATAGCTGTCCTGACTTCCAACGGCTTCCACGGCCTCCATAGACAGCTGTACCCATCGTTGAAAACTCACTAATGTAGGTACCACGCCCTGAATGTGTAATGATCTTGGAAGAGAAATTAGAAGCATACGTCTTGCTTTCCTGCCCAGTGGTGGTCAACTGTGTCTGCATCCTTTTTGAAAGATGCCTATCAGATCAATCCCAGGAAGCAAAAGTATGGTCTGAGTATGTGCTAGAACAGACACAATCAAGAAACAATAGCATATGAAACTCTTTGTGTTCCAAGAAAAAAAAAAAGGCAAATAAGGAGACTCACACGCATCAGAGCTAGAGGGCTGCTTAAGATCATCTTATCCAAACTCTCTAATTTTGCAAATGAGGCGACAGAGTCTCAGTGAATCACAGGGTAGATCTGAGAACTAGAAACGAGCAGCGTCAGGAGGCATTCCCATGCAACTAAGTCTGGCTAATTTATTTTCATTGCTATAATGTTACTCTCTTACATACATAAATCATAATTTATTAATGCATTTGGTTTGCCTTCAGTGTTTTACTATTACAAGCAAATATTATGCATATTTGCTGGCACTCACGTGGCCAAGTTTCTCTAGGGCGATGACCTAGAAAAGAAGAGGTGCATTGCAGCGTGCCCAAATTTGAGAGTTTTCTAGACAATGCCATCCTTTCCCCCAGGGTGGTAAAAAGAATTTGCATTCCTATAAGCACTGAGTTGGTATTCCCATGGTTCCACATCCTTGCAGACACTCAGAATCATGTAGCTTCATAATTTGTGTCAATCTGGTTGGTGTTTTATCTGTGTCATTATGGTTTTAGTTTGGATTTCCCTGGTTATTAAAGAGATGGAACATATAGCTTAAAAAATAAAGAGTAGGTCTGTGAAAACCTACTCTGGCCTTTTCTCCATTCTTCTGTTTTTAGTCTTATTGACTTGTAGTAGTTCATTATATATTGAGGATATTTCTTCCAAGACTACTACATTCACCACAAATATTTCATGGCATATTTTGCCATGTATTGTCCATTTAATTATGAAGCCATCTGAAAAATGGAAAAATCAGAAGCCATGTGAAAAATGGAAAACTCTTAATTGTAGGGTAATAACATTTATTAATATTTTCCTATAATGTTTGTGCTTTTTATGTATTATTTAAGAAATTCTTCCCCTTCCTGATGGGAGATTCTTTTTTGGTGGGGAGAGGAGGCAAAGAGAGAGGGAGAGAGAGAATCTTAAGCAGGCCATGCCCAGCATAGAGCCCAACACAGCTCAATCTTATGACCCTCAGCCAAAATCAAGACACAGATGCTTAACCGAATGAGCTACCCAGGCACTCCCCATGGGATATTCTTTATGTTAGATAAACTTCTTTATGTTAGATAAACTAACTTTATGTCAGATAAACAGGTAAACTTCGCAATTTTAATCTTCTGCTTTTCACACTTAAGACCTAATCCCATCAACACTTCACTTTTTGATAGGGAGTGAGTAGAGTTGCATTTAAAAATTTTTCCATGTTGATACCCAGTTATTTCAAAACCAATAAATACATCCCTTCCCCCAAAATCTTCCAGCTGTCTCTGTTATCTATGAAGTTTCTACAGATGTCATTTTCTTTGTTTTCATTCAGTCCCATTGTTTGATTTCTCTATCCTTTGAACCAGTACCACTGATCTGTTCTTCCCGACATCAGTCATAGCCACTATAGCCTTTTAAGAATTACCAATATCTGATAGGGTTAGTTCTTCTATCTTATACTTCCTCAGAATCTTTTACCTATTCTTGGCCCTTTATTCTTTTATTTAAAGTTTAGAATTTCCTTGTCAAAACCTCCTGTGATTTTGATTAGATTTGCATTGAATCTATTAATCATTTGGGGAGAGTTTATATTTTTATATGCTATTAAATCTTCTTATTCATGTACATAACTTGTCGCCCAATTTATTTAGGTTTTTAACAATTGCCTTTCAAAAATATTTTCTAATTTTTCCATACATGCCTTACACAGATTAGGTTAAGTTTAGTTCTGGGTACCTTATATTTTCACATTTTTCTTGCAAATGGTATGTTTTTATGAAATCACATTTTTCTTTCTTTTTTTTTCTTTTCTTTAATTTCTTTTTTTTCAATTTATTTATTTTCAGAAAAACATTATTCATTATTTTTTCACCACACCCAGTGCTCCATGCAAGCCGTGCCCTCTATAATACCCACCACCTGGTACCCCAACCTCCCACCCCCCCGCCACTTCAAACCCCTCAGATTGTTTTTCAGAGTCCATAGTCTCTCATGGTTCACTTATTTGTGGAGCATAACAAATAGCATGGAGGACAAGGGGCGTTAGAGAGGAGTAGGGAATTTGGGTAAATTGGAAGGGGAGGTGAACCATGAAATCACATTTTTAAAACTGTGGGCTGGTGTATAAAATACAATTGGCTTATTTATTAATATTATACTATATATACAGCATTATTAATCTAAATTCTTAATTTTAACAATTTTCTCTTTTTTTTAAGATTTTATTTTTTTATTTGAGAGAGAGAGAGAGAGAGAGGATGAGCACACAAGTAAGGGGGAGGGCCAGAGGGAGAAGGACAAGCAGATTCCTTGCTGAGTGGACCCCACCTGGGATTCAATTCTAGGACTCTGAGATCATGATCTGAGCCAAAAACAGATACTTAACCAACTAAGTCACTCAGGTGTCTCTAATTTTAGCAAGTTTATTATAATTACATTTGGGTTCTCTGTGGAAACAACTCTGTTATTTAGAAATAATGATAGTTAAATTTCTTATACCATATTTCATATTTTTCTCACATTAGCTTGCTTATATTTTGCTTTATTTTTCTTGTATTAGTTTGCTGGCTAAGATGACCAGTAAATGGTTAACAGAAGAGTTGACATTTAGCATCTTTGTCTTTCCCTATATCTTTGGGAAAATGCTTTTAAATTTTATTATTTGAGCATGATATTTTCTGTAAGATTTTTTGGCAAGATACCATTTATCAGGTTAAAAAATTTCTAATTTGTTAAAATTTATTAATAATAATAGAATGTTTTGGGGTACCTAGATAGCTCTGTCAATTGAGAATCTAACTCTTGGTTTCGGCTCAGGTCATATTCTGATGGGTTATAAGATTGAGTCTTGTGTAGGGTTCTGCGCTCAACAGGGAGTCTGCTTGCAGATTCTCTCCCTCTGCCCCTTACCTACTCTCTCTCTCTCTAAAATAAAATAAATATTTAAATAATAATAATAATAATAGAATATTTAATGTCATTGAATATTCTTTTGGCAGTTATGGAAGCGATTCCATAGGTTTCTCTGTCAGTCTCTTATCATATGGAATGGTAGGCACAAAGCTATCCACGTCTTAATCCTTGGAACCTGTGACTGTGTTGGCCTACATGACAGAAGACACTTTGCAGAAAAGATTAAGCCCAAAGATCTTGAAGTGGGGAGATGGATGATCCTGGATTATACAGGTGGGCCCAACCTAATCAGATGATCCTTAAAAATAAAGGAGAAGGTCAACAGTGCGTCAGACAGCTGTGGTGTCAGAAGGACCCGACCCACCATTGCTGGCTTGGGATTTGTAGAGAGGAAAACATGTACCAATGCAATGGCCTTCCGAAGCTAGGAACAGTTTACAGTCATCAAGAAAACAGAGCTGTCAGTAGGACAATCACAGGGTATTGGATTCTGCCAACAACCCCAATGAGCAAGGAAAGGAATTGTCCCCTAGATTCTCCAAGACAAAATGCCATCCAGGGAGACCTGCCTCAGACTTCTGACCTTCAGAACTATAAAACAATGAACTTGTGCTATTTTCCGCTAAATTTGTGCTAACTTAGAACAATTGGCAATAGAAGCAAATCACATTAATAGTTTTTTTAATATTGAACCAAAATTATATACCCTGCTTGGAGTTTCAACTTACATAAACACTGGTTAGTATTCAGCTAATAACTCCAAGAGCCTCGTTTAGATGTTATCTCCATACCTTCCTTTTCTCCAGTACTTTTCCCAAAACTGTATTCTTTTGTCTCCTTCTCCCAGTGAGAACACATATCTCATTTGTGATCCCCTTCCTATACTACCATCCAGAAACTGTAACCCTCTGAAGAATTCTATTCCTGCACTGCCTATTTCTCCTATCTAAAAGTAAGGGTGTTTTCAACGTTTTTATTGTTTATGCCTAAAAGGTAAACTCTTCCCAGTTAAGGAATTATTGCATTGCACCATGTTCTCTTCATATATATATGTATATATCTAAATATATACATATGTGTGTGTGTATATATATATTTATTTATATATTTATATATTTATTTATGTATATTTATTTATATATATACACACACACACACAAACACACATATTTACTTAAAATAATTCATAGACCACAGGCTGGTATATTTCTGCTTAATTATCTCTGAATAGGACATTTATCACCCAGGCTGTCATTGTCCCCAAAATAGCATAAGATGTATATTCTTGACTTGTTTCCTTATTTATATGTCACTAGAGTCTCCTCCCCTAGATATATTAAGTGAAAAGTTGGATGTTGAGTAAAAAGTTTATTTGAGGGGTGAAAACTGGTGCTTGGAGAATCATCAACTGTGGAATTGCCTCTCTGAGTTTCTCTGTAAATGTAGGAACATCTTCACTGTCTTTAAGCATATGCTTTATCTTTCAAGGATGGGGGGGTCTCTAGATCCTGGGTTTCATCACATGGCCGTGAGTCAATTGCCCACTTTGGTGAGAAGTTGGGTAGCAATGAATCATTTCCTGTTTCTGTTTGGTGGATAGAGGTGCCATTTTTCTGAATTGGGAGTCCTGGTGAAAAGTTAGCAATGTCCAAATAGCACACCTGTCTGGTTTGGAAGCTCGATCAGGGAAGACAATGGTTTAAGTGTGGTCATGCAGTTTTCTCTTCCTCCCTTACCAGCTCTGCTCATTTATAGACTGCAGTGTGCTAAAACAAACAAACAAGCAAACAAACAACAAAACAAAACAAAAAAACTTTTCCTATCACTTATGTGGCCTATTTATGCTCTAGTCTTATTACCTCCAAGCTTGGTGATATTAGTGGAGACCCTCAGAAATCCTTTTCCTTGTGTCCACACTAATGTCAACTATGATGTTAAGGAGTAGTGGTCTTTGTTGACATCAGGTCAAAAATAAAATTGCGTCTGACAGAAAAATATCAGACATGATAGAGATTAGGGAACTGTTCTTAGTTGTAGCTTAGTTGAGATTTTCTATTTCATTTCAGTGTGATGGATAATAGAGCCTTTTGTAAATGTACAGGTGCTTTTACTATATTTGCTGGACTAAAAGCAAACCTTTCCGAAATTCTCAGAAAAAAAAGACAAAATTCTCTGGCTCCTCCCATCAATACAGCAAGTGAGGACACAGGACACTTCTTTTCTCTCTCAAGTCTTTGGTTCTGGGTTCTTCTGGGGTAACTTGTCTTTTTCTGTAATTAAGTCAACATGATTATCCACCAGCAGCCCTTTCAAGGTTATCACTTTTACGACATTGGTGTTTCTAAAGAGACTGTAATGTGGAGGGAAAATGGTTTTTAAACAGACTCAAGACATTTAATTGAGATTCATTGTGCACATTAAAATGCAAATGTTTGTGATGTTTACTGTACAAAAGCACACTTCTAGGTAATGCAATATTGAGCAGAGCCCACAGCAGTATTCTTCACACAGTGGAATTAATTCCTCTGGAATGTGCTTTTCACCAAGATAGAAAATATTTCTAATAGGTATGGAGGGTAAAATGAAATCAGAGCAGCCCGGTTTCGTGTGGTCAATGACAGATACATTCTTATAATTGATTCATTATGGAAAGTCAAAACTAAGAGGGGAAATTTCTCTGAGTGATCTGAAAATTCACTCCCTTCCTGTTATAAGTTGTTTAAAATATTCTCTTTCTATCTATAATTGCATAGAGTCCAAAACTTAAAATCAACATCTTTAAACCTAATCTTTTTTTTTTTTAAGCCAATTTAGAAATAGATGTGTGTACTTCATCTTAGTTCAACTCTGAAGCAAATCTTGAGCACAAGACAACAATGTCTGGTGTCACTGATCAGTTATCCTGGAGCCTTCCTGCTCTTTCTCTGTCTTCTGCCTGTGCTCAGGAAATGCATCCTGGGAAAGGAGTCAGGGGAAGGGAGGGTGCTAGCTCTTACTCAGGTCTGAACCTATGAGTGTAAGTGGTTCTGAAGGCTCTTCTTGGCTTGGATGATTCCTGAAAAACTTGGCATCTGAGAGAAGTGTTTAGTTATATTGTCTGTGTCTTCTGAATTTTGTGGTTCAAATTCAAGTTGGACTTTTTTTTTAAGGACCTCATATCATAAAAACCATTTTATATATCTCAACTAAGTAATCCTTTTGAACAAGAAAGATATATCATATAGATTTGTATCTTCAGTGCCCAGGACTGGATCAGGGCCATTGCAGACCTTTCTTTTTTTGTCTATGGAATTCATTTGACTTCTGGCTATCCTGTCCTCCCTAAATTTCACTGTATATTTACAAAGATAAACACTAGGGAACACAGGGCCCATTACTACAAAAAAAAAAAAAAGTCAAAGTTAAGGAAATGTGCTGCTTTAAGAGTAGATTTTTCTAAGTCAGTACATACCAAACAAAAATAGTCTGCTGCAGAGGCAGATCGAGAAGACAGGCAATGCCCTCTTAGTAGAATGAATTTAGTTCTCAAATAGAATCAATAGGTTACAGACACTTACTGCTAAAAAGGGTCTTAAAGGCCATTTACCTCATGAGGATTATTAACTTATCAATGAGACGTTAATCTGGGGCTGGCATCTTACAAGAATCAGAGAAACAGTAGTAAATCAGAAAGGTGCCCTGCCCTCAGGGATCAGGGCAGTGCCATGAAAGTATCAGTGCATTGATTTAAGCCATGTAATACACACTCTGATGGCAAAAGATGTGGCCCAAAATTCTGGCCCATACTTCATAATGAATCTTTGCACTTGACTCATAATTCCTCATTTGCAGAGGAAAAATTAAAGAAGGTTTTAGAGGTGTCTTAAACATAAGGTAAAAGACTAGGCATAAGAGTTTGCCTATCTTTTCCTTACCCCACTGATAAAAGAAAGAGAAGAACCAAGAGGAATAAACCAGTAGTGATAAAGAGAAGGGAGTGGATAATAGAAATTCCACTGATACATAAAACCTCTGTAAGAAGGTCCTGTCATAAAACCTCTGTAAGAAAATTTTAGATAGGAGTGCATTGAGAGAAGAAAGGGATGGAGATTGTAACAATATAGTCTATGGATGATGGATCCCTCATGCAGGTCACAGCCAGTCTACCCAGAGGGCCTCAGAGACCTACTGAGTACAGAGTCAGCCTATATGTGGGGGCAGGAGTAACAAGTTAAGTAGAAGGAACAGTTAGAGATCATTCTATGGGGCAACTGTTATGGTCCATTCCCTTCCCTTTCCCTGTCACACAAAAAGCAGGAAGCCCATGTTTACCATCAGGAAATACACCAGGTAAAAATTTCTAAAGAAATTAAGTGTAATGCTTTGGATAATTTAAGCGTTCTACTATATCTGTGGGGACTCTAGACTAAAACTTTCTTCTCTTTGGCACTAGGGTCCAATGTTGACCCTAGCCCAGCCCCTTCTCACTCAAGAGTTAAGCCTGATCATTAACTGAGCTCCTACCCTGAGACCCTAATGGACTACAACCCAAGCGAATGCCTAGCTAGTAAACAGACGGACATCAGTGATGCTTGAAAAAAACATCCCAGAGAAAGAAAATAAATATGACAGAAGATTTCTTGTTGTAAATAATGTAAGCTAGAACAGAATTGAACAACATCATTGAAATTCTGAGATGACCTGAGAATTCTTTACCCCGGGGAAAATACCTTTCAAAACTGGAGACAAAATGAAGACTTTCCAAACACACAAAAACTGACAGAATTAATCACTAGCATATACTTACTACAGGAAACCCTAAAGAAAAGCCTTTCAAGTGGAAGGAAAATGATATTAAATGGAAATATGCTTCTACACAAAGGATTAAAAACACCTGAAATGGTAACAAAATGAGTATATATAACTACTATTTTTCTTATTATTTCATTGTATATAAGAGATAAAAGACCACTGAAAGCAAATGTAATAACTGAATTTTTAATCAATGCATAAGTGAAATGTATGATGTCAGAACACAAAAATCATTATGGGAGAAATGTAACTATGCTGCTATAAGGCTCTCACAACATCAATGAGGTGGTATACTAACACTTGGAAGTAGTTAAAGGTATATAGAATTTACCCAAAAACAACCACTGACAAAATAACAAAGTGTTACAGCTAATATCCAGCAAAGAAGGTAAAATAAAATCATAAGACATGCTCAATCCAAAAAAGGCAGGAAGAGGGACACCTGGGTGGCTCAGTCAGTTAAGCATCTGCCTTAAGCTCAGGTCATATCTCAGGATCCTGGGATTGAGCTCCACATGGGACCCCTTGTTCTGCTGCGAGACTGTTTTACCCTCTCTGTCTCCCTACTGCTCCCCTGTTTTGTGCTCTCTCTCTCTCTCTCTATGTCAAATAAATAAATTGATTCTTTAAAAATAAATAAAAATTTAAAAAAACAGAAAACAGGTGGGGCAAAAGAAAATTTCCAATGACTGTATTCTCGAAGAAGGATGAAAACGACTGTGAGGAAGATGTCTGTGATGGGGCTGATGAAGCTGGCAGGCAACAACCACAAAGGTCAGGGTGCTCAGATTAAGCACAGGACTGAAAGCTTGGAAGTAACTTGGAAGTAGTACTAAGGGTCTAAGAAAAACGTCAACCATATTTCTGGGACACTTAGGCCAAAATGCAATTTAGGTGTTGAGTCAGCAGAGATCATGAGACCTCCTGATGTCTCTTACTTGGGGTACAGGATTGGACCTACATTCTGAGAATAGGAAGCTTCTAATATCCCTAAACTAACAACAACAACAAATTAAAAAATGTTTTGACAAGTTCCAGGAAACAAATTCTCCGGCTGTGAAGCCATCAGACCTTGAGCAGGGTCATGGCGGCTGGGCCAGAAGGAATATGTCCTTCAGAAGGACATTCATTGTTGGGGCCGCCTGGCTCTGGTCGCATACCCCACTGCAATGCCGGATAATTCAGCCTGGTGTGGGAGGATTTCCATGCCCGAAAGAAAAGAATGCTTTACAAGTCCTCCTCCTGCTCTGGCCTTTATTCTGGAAGCATGAGTTATCAGCTCTCCCCAGAAGCAGGGACAGGAGAGCAGCCATCCGCCAGCCTGTGCTGGCAGCTTGCCCTGAAGGCAGTGGCTGTCCCCATGCCCTGGGAGACAAACGTGGCTTCCACACAATCCTATTGCAAGATGTAAACCTTAGGGTAATAATGCTTCATTCAGATATCATAGAGCACAGCTCTGTGTGTGGCAAGATGGACTCTCGGCCCCCAATTCCAGCCTATACCTGTAGGGTCCAAGTGGGATCTAACGCTCCACATGGAGACTGCCTTCTTTTTGATCCTAACCTGTAGGTCCTTTGAAATCAAAAGTAGGCTGCCAGACCTGGATGGGACTTTAGAATCTAGTATAACTCTCTCCCCTAATAAAGGGAATTGGAGGAACACCTGGGGGTGTCAGTTGAGGGTCCAACTCTAGATTTCAGCTCAAGTCATGATCTCAAAGTCGTGAGATTGAGCCCCATGATGGGCTCCATGCTGAGTGTGGAGCCTGCTTGGGATTCTCTCTCTCCCTCTCAGCCCCTTGACCCCCACCCTCACTCTCTCAAAAAAAGAGAGAGAGGGGGAGAGAGAGAGAGAGAGAGAAAGGGAGCAGGAGGCACAGAGGAGTAAAAGCCTTGCTAAATGCTATAGGTGGATATGGGACCAGAACAGTAAATTCCTGATCTCTGGGCTAATGCTATGCCTACTATCCCTAAATTTAAAACACCATGTGATCATGAGCTTGGAAATAGGAACGTCATACAAGGAGCCTCCCAAGGAGACCCTTTCCTTTTGCTGATGGCCCTCTTTCATTCCCCCTCAGCTTGAAGTGCTTCTTGAAGTTACTTAAGATCTCTCTGGGTTTGGCTATGGCATGTCCCCAAATTTTAACTGCACCAGACACAGTTCTCCTTATGGCTGAAGCAAAAACACATTTCCTATTATTGGTCTCCCTAACCTTTTAGGACTCTAAACTGATAAATGTCACTGGCTGTGGGAGGTGACTGATAGGCACCAGAAGCTGCCAGAGACTTGTCACAAGATGAATGACAGCTGAGGGCCTGTAACCTTTTCCCACCAAAATAGGGAGACAGAAAGAATTGAAAAAAAAAAAAATTTTGCTGGGAGCCTATCAGATTATTTGTGATTCAGAATAAGAAGGTCAGGACTTGGAGTCTGTGGACCTAGACAAGGAGAGAGATGGAGTTGGGAGGTTGGGTGGGGCACTAATTTAAGGCCCACCGTGAGCAGGCACCGCAGAGGGGATGAGATGGGAAGGCATACGCTTTCCCTTGAGGAGTTCAGTGTCCAAACAAAGTAACGACAGCATAGATCCAGATTTTGACCATGACCACTGGTTTGTCGTGCAGTTTCTTTTAGGTTAGGGACTATCTTTCAGGAAAAAATGACTTAGAATTTAGGAATCCTAAGGCTTTAATCTGTTGTGTCATTGTCCGTTCAAAATTTTAGTGCCAGGTTAGAGAGTGGCAATGCATGAGACACACATACGCAGATGGTCTCTGTCTTCATAGAGTTTACTTACGCAAGTGTGGTGTGTGTGTGTGCGTGTGTGTGCATGCATATATTTACATACTTATGTGAGCTTAATACATACAGCAACGTGAGCTTACTAAGGGCATAGTTTCATTCAACTGATGTGTTGGGTGACTATTCTAAAGATTTCCCTCCAGGCAACACCATCTAACATAATGGAATGAGCGAAAGATTTGAAATTCAAGCATTAGGCCTGCCACACCCTGTTCACGTCCCTTGGGGAATTATTGGACTTTTCAGCTCTCCCCACCCCCTCCACCTTCCCATTTGTCATCTTGTGGCAGGGACTACCCAATGAAGGCACTGTATTAAACTTGCCCGAGGACATCCCACACATTAGCCAAGGAACAGGGATGAGTCTGAGGCCCTCAAGGTGTCCATGAAACCAAGGCGATGAGAGAGGAAGCTGGCATGGGCTCACCCCAGTGAGGAAAGAAGGAAAGAAGGAAAAGATGATTGCCTCCCAGGACCTACACTGTGAGGCAAACACAACATGGGTCATGGCAGAGTTGTACAGAGCCCCCTGAAGGATGTGGCCACTGAAGGCACCCACATTTCATCAGAAGAGCCGGAGAAGCCCCCCGGGCATACGCAAGGAGAGGACGCTGAGGAACCACCTTTAGGAGAAGGGACTCTGGGAGGCTTATGGGGTCGTGGGTCTCCCTCCTTTGTCAGGCAGGTAAACCCCCAACACAGACATGGTCACATTAGAGCTCAGCGCTTTTGCATTTCCTGATAATTTACCCAAGTTTCCACATTTTAAGTTCACTTTTCTGATCCTCTACCAACTCTGCCACCTAAATAGCTCAACTGTGACTGCTCCCACCACCCCCTCTGCTACTGCCAGGGTCCATGCCACCCAGATTTCTCACAGTGGTGGCCTCCCAACCTCTCCCTGCCTCCACTCCCATCTCCCTCCCAATCGTTCTCTACACGCAGCCAAAAAGATCTTTGTAAATCACAAATTTTATGTCACTTTCCCGATTAAAACCCTACAACGGTCTCCCATCATGTCCAGTATAAAATTCAACTACACTAATGGTTTTAGAAGGCTTCATAGGCTGACTGCTGCCAAGCTTTGCAGAATCATTTCAGACAAACTCTCCCCTCCCAAAATAAACTCCTGCCACCCTTCCCAGATGCCTGCTGTCCTAGGGCACCTTCTCTTCCCCACTCCCCTGGAAGCCACCCTACCCCCTACCCCTCCATGTTCCTCAGTTCTCCACATGGGTTCTGCTTTCCCAGCTCCCAGAGCCCTGGGCTGATGCCCCTGTGTGTGCTCCCAGGCGTCAGCACCTACCCTCACCTCTGTGTTTATTACACGAGACTGAGTCGCTTACTTCACCCATTGTCAGCTGGGTTGTTACATGCAGAACTTATGGCTCCGCTCCCTGTGCTCCAAGTTCTTTATCTGAAAAATAGGACTATAGCAATGACTTCATAGGGTTGTTAGGAGAATCAAGACAGCAAATACGTATAAAGCATTTAGAACAGTTTCTGACAGAGTAAACACTAATTGAGCACTTACTTATGTTTTATATTCTATGTATAATACACAATTGTGTTACATATGTAACAAGATATATAAAATACAGAGTGATACCCCATATTGTGATGGATATTGTTAATATTCTTGATATTATTATTATTGCTGTTATTATTATACCTCTTTCCTGCTGTAATTTTAGAATACAACATAGTGCACGTTAAATAGCAACCTCTCAATTATGTGCTAAATGAGAGAATTAGTTGCATACATATCGAACAACCATCTCATTTTTTTAATTTGATTTATTATGTCACTTGAATACTTGAAAATTTTAACCTGGCCAGCAACAACAACAACAACAACAACAACAACAAAAATCCTCTACATTTCTCTACAACTCATAACCCTATTTTCCAAGATGTCACTCAACCGTCATTTTGGTTTTATATGTCAGTCTCTTATAAGTTTGATTAGGGTGAGACAGCTGTCCCAAGCCAAATCAACTCTAGGATATTGAATTTGAGGTGCTGAGGACCTAACCACATATGCCAGGGAAACTATACCACTTTTTAAGGTTTTTCTTTGGGTGGCCAAAGAAGCCAAGTAGGGTTCTCTGCCCTCTAGAGTCACCCTTTCCTCAAATATCCCATTGGAAGAATTTACTCTGCAGTGCCCTCCACTGCCCTCTGGCCTTCCTTTAGAAAAAGGCTTTGAAAATGCAGAAAAACATGGAACAGGTAAGAGCTTCGCTTCTAAACTACTTATTCACCCAGACGGGTTGGAAGGCACAGGCTGAGGGTGTGGGTAGTGGTCAGTGCAGGTCACATGGCAGGACTGGATGCAAACAGCCAGGGGTGAAGGTGAGGGCCTGGCCACTGGCCAAAACAAGGGTGAGTCTCAAGTCTGAAAGGAATGACTGTGGCCCTGGGCAGTGGTAATGGCCAACCTTTCACTGAACCTGTCTCATCATCTTGTGAAATGTTTAGACCACCAAGAGGGAGGGATTCTACTAGTAATAGAAGTAAAGGATGCATCAGGAGGCTAATTAATATTCCAGTAGGAATCATAGCAAACCCAGGCAGTTTGACTCCAAACTGGCTCCAAACTGACTCTGCTCTTTATCCATGGTCTCCTGGCTTTCCTCTCTCTAATCTGGGCCTAGGACCTCTGCAGAAAATGGATGTGACAAGCACATGGTTAATGGTGGGTATGTAATAGGCCTTTGTCCTTGGAGATATTACAACCTGCAAGGGCCAGGCCTCTGCCATAGCCACTGGTGTCTCCACTCATGGCCCTGCCTGATGAAATAGAAACACCTCGTGCTGTGTTGGATTGATGGTCCCCTTGCTTGCTAAGCCGCCTTTGAAGTAATGAAAAACTCAGAGCATCGAAGGAGGCATGAGGCAAGCATTACTACCAGACTGTGAAATGGACAGCCATCCCCATCCATATACTGCTTAGTGACCCTCACTGCTGATTTAGAATTAGGCAGCTTGCTGCACAGGCAAGAGACCTCCCCTCTGAGGTATCTTCTGGCAAATTTGTCTAATTAAGGAAGCCCAACAAGGACTGAAACCTCATAGCCCCTGACCCCAGCACATTCAAAACTCTCCTTACATCACTGGATCTGTGCCAACAGCACACAGGTTCTTGGGTGAGTTCTGTGGATAGTTTTGAATCTGGGAAAGTCAACATGCCAGAGTGGAACACTGTCTGGATCCACTCAGAAATGGGAGGACCAGGGAGGTGGAGCTGGGGGCAAGTTGCCTCAGGGAGGACCAGGGAGGTGGAGCTGAGGGCAAGTTGCCATCCCTCTGCAGTCTCCCCACCTCTCCTCACTCCCCTGCCCACCTAGGACGGCCCTTGAGCGGTTGCAACTCAGGCATGACTCACCTCCGCCCACAGAAGGCTGCATTGCAGCTTCCAGAAGAACACATTCCCGTGTTGTGGGCACACATCCCTTTTCGGGAAAGAAGAGGTCCCTTTCACTTTCATGAGAATTTTGGGACATTTTCTGCGTCAGAGGTAAGGATCACTTCATTGTGACTTTCAGCAGTGGAACTGAATAATTTGGAGAATAAATGTTGCAGTCACTGGCAAAAAGGATAAACAAATAAACAAAACACCCCAGAACCCAGACTGATAGCTGTCAATACTCAGATTTGCCCAAAATATCACCATTCTCCTTCCATATCATTTTCCTCACTGTATCAATCCTCAAGCAGGTAAACACAGAGTTGGTCAGATGACTGTTGCACATGCATTTCTTAATGAAGATGGTTAATATCGGTTGCCTATCTTCCACATGTTGGCCCATAAGTGAGAGATCTCATAGTCCTTATAATCATGTGGGCAGAGGGAAAAACCTGATCCCTCCTTTCTGCAAATGAGAAGATGGAGACTCAGAGAAGTGAGTTGACTTTTTCAAGGTGATGCAGTTTGTCAGGGCAGATGCAGGCTCGGAACCCAGAGATGATGCCCTTTTCCTCACCCTAGCGGATGGACAAGAGTTTAGTGTCGTATCACCAAAGGCAGTAAAATCTACCTCAGGGGCAGGAGGGAAAGTAGGATACCGGTTCAAAGACCTGTGGAAATTACATGCATATATGTGGGTGTTGTAAGGATTAGGGAAGTTAGCTTTGCTTCTCTTTTCCACATATTTCCCCAAAATCTTCAATTTATGCATGGTTTAGTGGGTCTTGGAAAGAAAACACTTAGGAAGGGCTCTAGGCAGGGCATTAAAAGCTGGAACCGGGTGAATTCACTCTGATATGATGACTCCTATGATTCCAGGGTTTTCTGAGTTTGCTACATTGACAAGAAAAGAGACTTCTCTCTCCACAGAAGCAGAAATAAATTATTACATCTATTTTACCATTTGGAAGGTTCCACAAAGCTTTATATAATGGCTTCTGTTGTCTTTATAGATTTTTTTTTCCTAGGGAACATTTTAATCCAGCTAGAATAAATAATATCAATCACATTGCTCATATAATCATTATTGGCCTGAGTCTTTCCTTTGATTGATTTTTAAACACTGTGTTCTCTCCCAGGGGCAGCATGGGAAACTAGGAATGGCAGCCTAGAAAACAGAAATATGGGGTTCTCAATCTGATTTCTTCAATGATGAGCTCACTGTCCCCACCTTTGGGTCATGGATCTGCAGAGGAGGCTTGTCTCCCTGAGAAGGTCTGGGAGGCTTTGAAGCCTTCCATCACTTTTTAGCTGGGTGATCTTGAGCCTTTCAGGAAAGTTCCTCTTGCTTCTCTGCTCTAATCTGGAAATTGATAATCTAATTAAACATACTCTCCTGGTATGTTGTAAGGACTCACTGTGAACATTCACATAAAATTCTTCGAGGAATGCCTGTTTCACAGTCGTGCTCCAGAACGTTAACATATATTATAATCCTATCCCCACTTTCATCTCAAAATGTCTTCATCACATGCTCAGCAAACTCTTACTAATCCTTTACATTTCAGCATACATCTTCCCTTTTCTAAAGAGCCACCTGCAAGCATCCACTTTGTCACCCTAAACAGAATTCCTACTTCCCCCTCTCTGATCCTTCTGATGGGACGTTGTCTTTCCATTCAGTCAGGAAGTGTTTATAGAGCTGTGGGTATGCCAGGTTCTGCAAATGTAGCGTTGTCTATGAAATGATCATTGCCCCCAAAATGCCATATTCAGGGAGGCATGGCAAGCGCCATGGAAGCACTGAGAAGATTTTCTTGCTCAGAAGTTGGTCATGTCTCAAACTGTGTAAAATTTAGGAGCAGTCTCCAAAACTGTATTCGCTGTGCCTAGGTTTTCCTCTTTTTCTCCATTCTGTTTCATTCTCCAGCTTTCCACTTTTTCTCTATGACCTCCCTTCCTTTCTTCTCTTAGCTTTCTCTCCTGTCTCTTGGGTTTTGTTCTCTCCTTTTCCTTCTCCTTTTTCTCTTCGGATCTGGGCTGCATGTGGAAGTAGGAGAACACTCAGGCATGTCTTTCCAGAAGAGAGGTTCCCCAGCTGAGCGTTTAGGCAAGAGTCAAGCACTGAAGAGTGAAGGGCTATAGAAGGAATAGAAAGAAACAATCAGAAGGAACATCATATGTCAGATCCCTGAAAAGGAAAAATTAAGAAAAGTATGTGTATGGATGCTATGTGCTGACAAATAAATGGAGATGGGTCAGGCTTGGAACAACCCTAAGGTGAAGGCAGAGGATGGGATTGGGGGTGCAAACTGGCATTCTCCACTCCGGATGGAACACATTCTCTATGGGATGGGTTCTAAGTTGAGGTTTTGAGGAAGAAGGTGGCATGATTCAATTTGCATGTTAGAAAGATCGCTATTTTGGGTGTAGGATGAATTGGAAGAAACTAGCTGGATGTAGGGTGTTAAGTTATGCTACTGGAACAGTCCAAGAGAGGCTGATACTTCAAGGATGTTGGCAAGATGGATCATAAGCATGCAAGCCCTGTATATGCTCAGGTCCCTGATCCTGGTGTTGCCATTCACAGATGCCAAGAAAAATGGTGACTTCTGGTGTCCTATACTCCCTGTCAAACATCTGGACACATGAAAAATAGACTTTTTGTCCTGGTGGCCAACTCTATAACAACAAGAAAAAGTAAAAAGAGATTTGCACAATAGTTTACCATCAGATTTCATAGGTAAGAAACATGAGGTCTATATTGGTTTATTCGTTTATTTTTATTTTTATTTTTTCAGTGTACTCATTTATTGATTCAATATATGTGTACTGAAAGCCTACCATTTATCAATCCTGGAGTAAGGGGCGCATATTAGAGAGCAAGACAGACCAAGTTTCTGCCCTTTTAGAGTCACATTAGTGAGGGTAAAGCACATAAGAAACACGCGTATGCGAATCATCATATCAAGTAATGACACATTCCATGAAAGAAATAAAGTAGGTTAAGAGGATGAAGTTTGATCAGAGTGGAAAATTTATATAGGATGGGCAGGGGTGGTCCCTCCTATAAGGGGAAATTTGATCTTGTTGGGATTGAGAGCTAGCTAGGCAAATGTCAGGGCAAGAGGGTTCCAGGGAGAAGGAAAAGCAGGTGCAAAGGGCCTGAGGCATGAGCATATATGGTCCCTTGAGGACCACCAAGGAGGCCAGCATGACTGGAGCAGAAAGCATGGGGCAGAGTATAGCAGGAGAGATAGATGCCAGATCATGAAGAACCTTATAGACTAGTGGGTTGGATTTATTTTTTTTTTAAGTGTGATGGGAAGCTATTGGAGAAAAAACATTCATATGGTTTGATATGATATATGTTAAGGGATTACATTGGTTACTGTATGGTGAACAGGCTAGGAAAGCAGAATGGAAAGAGGAAACCCAAATGAGAGATGACTATAACAGTCATCAGAAAAATCATGGTGGATTGGACTAGGGTTTTTTTGTGAAAATAGTGAGAAGTAGTAGGATTCTGGATAGATGTAGAAAGTAGAACTGACAAATAACATTTTCTAATAGCACTGAGATGAAGTGGGAGAAAAAGGGAGAATTAAGGATCATACCAGAATTGGTCCTGAGCAACTGGGTAAAAACAGTGGCACAATAAATCTGAGTGAAAAATAAAAGAAGGAGCTCAGTTTTGGACAGGATAACTTTGAGATGCCTAGAAGATACCTCGGTGACTGTGCATGAGTAGGCAGATAGGCATGTGAACTGGGGGGTCTGTAAAAAGGTTGGAAATGCACCTGCAAATTTGAAAGTTATCAGATGGAGAAGTGTTAAGGACTGAATCCTGTACAATTGCAAAAGTTGAAAAAGAAGATATAATAACGGTGACCAAGAAGCAGTAGCCAGTAACAGAGGGGGGACATGGAGGAGAGGGAAGGAAGAGTTTCAAGAAGGAAGTAGGTTTGAAACTGTTAATGTGAAATCAGCTTCTTCCCTCTCCTCCCATAAATCACCTAAAACCACCAAGGAGAATGAAAAGAAAGCTGTGAACCACATCATTAAAGGAAACAGCACAGCTCTAACCACAAAAACCATCAAATGGGACCACAATCAGTGGGGTTTTGCACAGGGCTGTGGGAGAGAGCAAAAAGGTCAAACCCATGGCCCAATCGCCAGGAAAGAGCCATCAGCACACCTCCGGGGCACTGGGGCAAGCTGATGTGCATAGCCAAGTTCCTGAGTACACCTCTAGCAATGGGAGCCTCCCTGGGTGTTTTTTCATCATGAAACACAGGGGCAGCTTTGGATGAATAATCACATGAGGAAGCAGGGAAGAAAAGGAACTGTCCATCTGAACAGTCCTACAGAAGTGTGCAGGACCCCCTCGCTAGTGTGTGGAAAGAGATAATAAAAGAATTCACAAACACGACACTGAACCATAAGAAAATTCCTGCTAACTCTGAGTATTTCTCTGTTCATTCACCACAAACAAGTCCTCCAAACAACTGATCCAGGAAAAAGTCAACTGTTTAATGAAAAAGATAATAATAATGAAAAAGAACCAGAATCGGCCCTATCTAGATACCACAAGAAATGAACAACAACAACAAAACACAAAAGGATGAAAGAAACAGAGAAAACACATGATCTATGAAGAACATACATGAGACAGCAATAGTCACAGAGAAAATAAAAACTTGACCAAACATTTCTTTATAATGTGATTGATACTCTTGAGTTGGCTAATTCAATGTCCACTCCAGCTCCCTTCTAGCTTTTCTAGCTGGGTGGGAAAAACAAAGGATCATTTCCCAGACTTCTCTGTAGCTGGAGTTCTACCTGTGATAAAGATCCACTAAGCAAATATACCCACATATGATTTCTAGAAGGAAGCAAATAATATGGAGAATCTGATCTTGGGGTAATTGTAGGGATGGAGGTCACTGGTTCCACACTCTGGAGCCAGGTTTCTAGTGTATGTTCCTCAGTGTCCTGAGCACAGAGCTTGGGAGATGGCAGTGACTGGTTCTACTAGAACATTGCCCATGTTGGTTGGGCACTCTCCTGGATGCATAGTATATCCAAGTCTATGTCTCTAGCCCTCCAGAAGAGTCGTGAGTTCTCCTTTCATAAACCCATTTTGCTTTACCCCATCTACTACATAGTTCTGTTTTCCTGCAACAAAAGACACTGGAAAATATCCATAGATTTAAAAAGAGAGAAGACTTAATGAAACAATTACCCTATTTAACAAATGCACAGAGCCAAGTACTGAAATGTTAGGGAATAGCTGATGATATGATAGGAAGAGATAAAACATGAGCTGCAAGATCCCAAACGTAACTGAAGGCAAAACTTGATACAAATTATATATATGCATATCACATTTTACTTACCTATTCATCTGTTTAATGGACACTGACTTTGTTCCCATGAATGTTGTGAATAATGCTGCAATGAACACGGAGATCCAGGTATCTCTTGGTTCATATATAACCAGGAGTGATCTCTGGATCATGCAGTAGTTCTATTTTTAATTTTTTGAGGAACCTCCATACTGTTCCAAAGTGGCTGCACCGGTTTGCATTCCTGCCAACAGTGCATGAAGGTTCCCTCTCCTCCACATCCTTGTCGACACTTGTGGTCCCTTGTCTTTGTGATAATTGCCATTCTAACAAGCAGGAGGTGATACTTCATTGTGGTTTGAGTTGCATTTCCCTAATGACTAAGTGATGCTGAATATGATTTCATGTACCTGCTGGCCATTTGCATGTCTTCCATGGAAAATGACTGTTCAAATCCTTTTCCTACTTTTTAATCAAATTTTTTATTTATTTACTTTTGCTATTGAGTTGTGGAAGTTCTCCATATATCTTGGTTATTAAGCCCTTATCAGACTAATGGTTTGCAAATATTTTCTCCCATTCCAAAAGCTGCTTTTTCATTTTGTTTATTGTTTCTTTTGCTGTGCAGACACCTTTTCATTTGATTTAGTATCACTTGTTTATTTTTGTTTTTTTTTTATCTTTAGATTTTTTTTTCCCAATTTATTTATTTTCAGAAAAACAGTATTCATTATTTTTTCACCACACCCAGTGCTCCATGCAAGCTGTGCCCTCTATAATACCCACCACCTGGTACCCCAACCTCCCACCCCCCCCCCGCCACTTCAAACCCCTCAGACTGTTTTTCAGAGTCCATAGTCTCTCATGGTTCACCTCCCCTTCCAATTTACCCAAATTCCCTACTACTCTCTAATGCCCCTTGTCCTCCATGCTATTGGTTATGCTCCACAAATGAGTGAAACCATATGATAATTGACTCTCTCTGCTTGACTGATTTCACTCAGCATAATCTCTTCCAGTCCCGTCCATGTTGCTACAAAAGTTGGATATTTGTCCTTTCTGATGGAGGCATAATACTCCATAGTGTATATGGACCACATCTTCCTTATCCATTCATCCGTTGAAGGGCATCTTGGTTCTTTCCATAGTTTGGCGACTGTGGCCATTGCTGCTATAAACATTGGGGTACAGATGGCCCTTCTTTTCACGACATCTGTATATTTGGGGTAAATACCCAGGAGTGCAATTGCAGGGTCGTAGGGAAGCTCTATTTTTAATTTCTTGAGGAATCTCCACACTGTTCTCCAAAGAGGCTGCACCAACTTGCATTCCCACCAAGAGTGTAAGAGGGTTCCCCTTTCTCCACATCCTCTCCAACACATGTTGTTTCCTGTTTTGTTAATTTTGGCCATTCTAACTGGTGTAAGGTGATATCTCAATGTGGTTTTAATTTGAATCTCCCTGAGGGCTAATGATGATGAGCATTTTTTCATGTGTCTGATAGCCATTTGTATTTCTTGATTGGAGAAGTGTCTGTTCATATCTTCTGCCCATTTTTTGATGTGTTTGTCTGTTTCATGTGGGTTGAGTTTGAGGAGTTCATTATAGATCCTGGATATCAACCTTTTGTCTGTACTGTCATTTGCAAAAATCTTCTCCCATTCCGTGGGTTGCCTCTTTGTTTTTTTGACTGTTTCCTTTGCTGTGCAGAAGCTTTTGATTTTATTTGACAGAGAGAAACATAGCGAGAGAGGGAACACAAGCAGAGGGAATGGGAGAAGGAGAAGCAGGCCTCCCAACAAACAGGCAGCAGGCAGCCTGACGTGGAGCTCGAACCCTTTGTGTATTATATCCATGCTTATGTCCTAGTTTTTTCTAGGAGTTCTACAATTTGAGGTCTTTTTTTTTTCCTTTTTTTTTTCCCCAATTTATTTATTTTCAGAAAAACAGTATTCATTATTTTTATACCACACCCAGTGCTCCATGCAAGCTGTGCCCTCTATAATACCCACCACCTGGTACCCCAACCTCCCACCCCCCGCCACTTCAAACCCCTCAGACTGTACAATTTGAGGTCTTATATTTAAGTCTTGAATCTATCTCAAGTTAATTTTTGTGAATGGTGTAAGGTATGCTAATAAATTTTTTTTTGCATGTGATTATCCAGTTTTCTCAACACGCTTTGTTGAAAATACTATCCTTTTCCCATTGAGTCTCTTGGTTCCCTTGTCAAACATTAGTTGACCATATATGCAAGGGCTTATTTCCAGATTCTGCATTCTATTGCATTGGTCCAGGGGTCTGTTTTTATGCCAGTACCACATTGTTTTGACTACTTTAGCTTGATTAATACAGTTTGAAACAGGAAATGTGAAGTGCGATGCTTCAACCTTTGTTCTTTCTTGATTGTTTCTTATTCATGATTGTTTTGGCTATTTGTGATCTATTGTTGTTCCATACAAATTTTAGGATTGTTTTTCTTTTTCTGTGCAAAATGCCATTGGAATTCTGATAGGGATAACATTGAGCCTGTAGATGGCCTTGTGTAGTATGGACATTTTAACAATATTAAGTCTTCTGATCCATAAACACAGGATATATTTCCATTTATTTTGTCTTCAATTTCTTCATCAAAGTGTTATTGTTTTCCATATAAAGATAATTCACATCCCTGGTTAAATTTATCCCTAAATATTTTATGGTTTTTGATGCTATTGTAAATTATACTTTTTCTTCATTTCTTTTTTTAGATATTTTGTTATTAGTGTAAAGAAATTCAACTGATTTTGTATGTTCATTTTGTAACCTTCAACTTTATTGAATTCATTTATCAGTTGTGTGTGTGTGTGTGTGTGCACGCACATAGATTTTAGGATATATAATATCACTTGCAAACATAGACAATTTTACTTCTGTCTTTCTGATTTGGATATCCTTTTTTTTTTACTTTTACATATTATTATTTTAAATTTTTATTTATTTTTTAAAATTCTTTTTAGTGTTTTTATTTCCCGATTTCTCTGGCTAGTGCTTCTAGTCCAATGTTGAATAGGGGTGGTGAAAGTCGGCTCCCTTGTCTTATTTCTGATATTTGAGGACAAGCTTTTAACTTTTTATCACTGAGTATAGTGTCAGTGGTGGACTTGTCATATATGGCCTGTATTATGTTGAAATATGTTCCTTCTAGACATAATTTGTTGAGCCCTATTGTAGTAAAAGGATATTTTTATTTTGATAAATATATATTTTGAATTAGCCTAAATAATAAGAGAGAGAGTTTATTGATCCATATAACCAAATGTCAGGTCAATGTTAGAACCGTCTTTCAGAATAATGGGATCTAGGGAGTTAAATGCTCTCCCAATACTTTGAAAATTTAGTACTTGTCTCTAGAATAGAAAGGAAAGTTCAGGCCCAGTGTCTCATGAAGAATCTGGTAGTAGTGGAAAATTTACACCTTCCTAAAGTGGTGTTTGTTCTTCTTGACTTCTAACTTGGTAGATCAGTAATTCAACATCTAACCTTTGATTTATAGACCAATAACACATTCTTGATTTAAGGACAATAATCACTGCAATTGTGAAAATAAACATTACCACTTATACTGCTTGGCAGAGTCTCCATTGTAAAACAAGCTCCAGTTTTGTTTACATTGAGTTTGGATTGATGGGGAATGTGGCATTCATCTACCAGGGGTCATTCCAGGCAACCATGGCAAGAGGCCACATAACTTGTCAAAAACCCTGCAGTTGTTAAGTGGTATCTGTTTGATACCCAGAAGGTGAATACCAGAGTGCAAGAAGTACTTTAAATAGAATCTTAAGATTTTGCAGGCACAATGACTGAGCAAAAGACATTAGCCATGGAATCATCAGACCTGGAATAAAATTTTAATTCACTCACTAATCACTATTTATCCTTGAACAAGTAACTCACATCTGAATCTCAATTTCCTCATCTGTAAAATTTGTATAATGATATCTCTTTCATAAGTTTGTTATGAGGTTGAAGTAAGTAATGTATAGAGTGTCTAACACACAGAGGAAGCCAGATAAATGGTAGATACTATTCAGACTTGACCAACCAATATTTGCATAATCTGTTTTAATATATCTTTATTAGACAGTGTACATTTCAATGTAGCCAGTACCTCAGAAGTGGTGTTCATATTGATGACTCTGAGATTAGCCTTCTAAGACCCTACAGGGATGCTTAATCCACAAGTAATTAATGGTGACCAAGAATTTTAGTGCTAAGGCATTTAATTAGTTTTTGTTAGTATAATGTTGATAAATACAGTGGAAGCTTTTCTATCTCATTTTACTTCTAGTCTCTGCAGCCTTTGACACTGTTCAAAGCTATCTTGCCTATTAGCTTTACTTGATTTCAGTCTTAACACCTTTCAAAGTCCTTTCAAAGTCCCTGACTGGCCTTTCTAAGTCTTTCTGGACACCTCCTTTTCCCATCTCTTGAATGTTGGTTTTCCTTGGCTGTCTTTCAGAATAGACCCCCTTCTCATTTTAACTGCTCTTTTAAGATACTATTTTTCACTCCCAAGACTTCATGTGTTATTTAATTCAGGACCCTAAGTAAGGTTGTGTAGGTTATGTACTGCCCTAACATGCTAAGTTGAAGAAGAAAATGAAGGCAGAAATCCAGTCTGTGCACTGTTTGCCAGGTCAAATACCCCAGGGCCAGTGTTCACCTAAAGGGAATACCTTTTTTAAATTTACACAAAAGAATTCTGTATGTCGGCAGTTGCCCTAATCTAAATGGTACTCACAAAGACACATGCATACACACACACACACACACACACACACACACACACAGTCCAAATCTCAATGCAGATATCAAACTTAATGAATTCCGTTGGCAGTGGGAATCTCCAACTGTAGGAGTTCAACTCCACATGACTAAATTGAACTATTATTTTCTTCTTCAACCAACTAAATGATTTCATCCATGTTCTCTGTCTCTCTGGAGAGAACTGATAGCCGCTAAAATCCCTCAGCTAGAAACTCTAGGGCCACATTTCAATGCTCGTCTCCCTTACCCCCAACATCACATTGCCGTGCACATGGTGCTGTGTTTTCAGTCTGCCCTCCAGGACAAGCATCTGTTTCCCTACCTGGCGGGAACTCTGATGACTGAGAGCTTCTTGCCCTCACCTCTCTCTGGGGTTCCCCTCAGCCCAAGAAATCCATCTCATCCGAAAGGACAGCTTGTGCCCAATGAGGAGTTCATGGCGGTGTTTAAAGGCCCAACTCAAGACAATTCCAAAGGACCATTCCAGTTTCAGAGCCCACCAATGAATGTTTCTTATGTCTTCACTGCAGTCCACTCTCTCCCTCTTCCTTGCCCTGCTGCTGTCTTTTTCTCTGCAGATACTGATTCCAAGAGCACTTTTTAATAATCTTCCTGCATACTAATCTCCATCTTACAGTTTACGACATAACTCTTCTCCATGCATCATTGACTACGTTTCCTAAATATCAGTGAAATATATTCACTTGTCTCCATTTCCACTAATTCCTCTTTATTCACTCCACCCTAATCTCTCACCTGGGTGACTGGTTTTAGAATCACAATGATAGCAGCTCTCCTTCTTTGCTGCAATAATTTTATAAGGCGAGCTAAGTGTTTTGTGTTCTTTGAATATTTGGTA
This sequence comes from Neogale vison, assembly GCF_020171115.1. Classification (NCBI taxonomy): domain Eukaryota; kingdom Metazoa; phylum Chordata; class Mammalia; order Carnivora; family Mustelidae; genus Neogale; species Neogale vison. The sequence continues at coordinate 130,713,815 of NC_058098.1, forward strand.
TAATTCTCCTATCTGGACTTCGGCATTTTTGTATTTGGATATTACCTTTAATAATGGCTTCAACTTACTTAATAAACACATAGGCTTATTCAGGTTTTCAAATGGCTCTTACATTAGTTTTAAGTTATAGTTTTCTGGAAAGTTTCTCCTTCGCCTATGATTTGAAATCTATGGCACTAAGTTGTTAATAGCAATCTCTAGTTGCTTCAAAAATAAATCTTTGTCTGATCTAAGGTTAGATTCTCCTTTCTATTCCTCATGTTGTTCATTTGTGTATTCTTTTTCATGACTAATCCTGCCAAATTGTTGCTTCATTTATTATTTATTATTTGCCTGTTTGAGGCCTGGTTTCTCTTTTTGTTGTTTGTTATGTTTTATTTTGTTTTCTATGGTTTCTGTACTTACTATATCCTATCTTCTCCTTTTTAAAGTTTTTTCTATCCTATTATTTAAAATTTAAGTCGCATATTTAATTCATTAATTTTCAACATTCTTCTTTTCTTATGTAAGCATTTAAGGCTTTAAGCTTCCATCTAAATATTGCTTTAGTTTCATCCTAAAAGTTTTGCTTTATAGTATTCTCATTTTCATTAAGATCTAAGTATTTTCTAATAGCCATTATGATCTCTTTTTTAAACTAAAAATTATTTTAAAGTGTGTTTTGCTGTTTACATATGGGAAGTCTTCTTAATTATAGTAAATATTTGTTGGATATTTGACAATCCAGTTCATTTAGAGAATAGAGTGATACATCTTGGCTTTTGGAAATTTAGTGCATTTTTCTAGGATAACTATAATCAGGTCAGTTTTTGTTAATATACATGTGGACTTGAGATGTGTATTCTCAAATTGTTTTTTAACAATTTATTCTCAAATTGTTTCTTTTAAAAAATATTTTATTTATTTATTTGACAGAGAGAGATCACAGGTAAGCAGAGAGGCTGGCAGAGAGAGAGAGAGAGAGAGAGAGAGAGAGAGAAGCAGGCTCCCTGCTGAGCAGAGAGCCCGATGTGGGACTTGATCCCAGGACCCCGAGATCATGACCCGAGCCGAAGGCAGCGGCTTAACCCACCGAGCCACCCAGGTGCCCCCTCAAATTGTTTCTTTTTTAAAACTTAATTCAATGAAGTGGTGGGGGGGTGGGAGGTTGGGGTACCAGGTGATGGGTATTATAGAGGGCACGGCTTGCATGGAGCACTGGGTGTGGTGAAAAAATAATGAATACTGTTTTTCTGAAAATAAATAAATTGGGAAAAAAACTTAATTCAATTAGTCAATATATAGTACATCATTAGTTTTTGATACAATGTTCAATGATTCATGAGTTGTGTATAACACCCAATGCTAATCATGTCACATGCCCTTCTTAATGCCCATCACCTAGTTGGATATAGGTTTTGTTTTGTTTTGTATGGATATAGGTTTATAAAGATGGCAACTGAATGTAATTTGTTAGCTGTGTGGTTTAAATCTTGTTGATATCCTTGCTAATTGTTTTTTGTTTGCTTTTTCAGACAGATAGAAATAAAAAAAAAAAACCACCATGATGGTAATGAATTCATCCAAGTGAGGGAGTTTGCAGTTAGAACTTATCTTTCTTATGAATTGTTCCTTTGAACATTTTCTTGGAATCATCTTTATCCTCCATAAAAAAAATTTCGTGTAACATTTATTTTATGCTATTAATAGTGACATTAACTTTTGGTTAGCATCTTCCTGGCTATATGTGCTTTTTCCCATCAATTGACTTATAATCATTCTGTGTCCTTGTGCTTTAAACACATCTCTACTAAACAACATGCAAGTGATTTTTCTTTTTTTCTTAATTGGCAGTCATTATTTTTTAACTGACAGGTTTAGTCCATTTACCTTTAATGTAATGAATATGTATGCCATCTTATATTGTACTATTTACTCTGCATTTTCTGTGTCTCATTTGAATTTTCTTGAAATTTTCAAAGTTTCTTTATTCTCCTCTTTCCCTCTGTGGGTTGGAAGGGTATATATCTCATTTACATGCTTTCAAATTTCATTTTAATATGTTACCCTACATTTTTAAACAAAACCTTTATTTATTAATGAATATCTGTATCCTCTCTCTTAAGCAAAAGGAAACTGAAAAAAAATTGACTATCTTCAAATTTTTTCTGTCTTATATTTGCTTAGTATTTAGCTCCTCTTAATTAGGGGGAATGTACATATAAAACATTACTTTGAAAAAATAATGAACAGAAAAATGTGTTCACTGAACTATATACTTTTGTAAGTATCACCCCAATAAGGGAGAGATCTTTTCCAAAAAAAAAATGCTAGAAAACTTTTACTTTTCTTTCAGATAATCTAGGTTATAGTGTACTACAAATAAATCCTTTAATCTTATTGTCCTAGAATTTTCTCACACAAAGTTCACTATAGATCAATGAGGGCTCTCCGTCATATAACGTTTGGGACCCTGGCTTCTCCATCTTGTGATACATCATCTCAACACCTGGACATGGATTCTGGCACATGTAAAGACTGAGTTGGAGGAAATGTATCAGCTTTCAGTTTCCTTGGCTTGGAAGTGACACACATTACCTCTGCTCTCAGTGCACTGGCCAGATTAGTCATGAACAGCTAACCTAACTATAAGGGAAATAGATAATATAAGGAAACACATGGAATATTTAGAAGCCCTAAGTTTCTATGTCATAAATCTAACATGTGTGGTTGGGACCAAGAAGGAATGTTTGGTCATTATAACTGCTATCTACCTTCAGGGTTTGACATAATGCCTCACACATGGCTCACGAAATTCGTATGAATAAGCGAGTTATTATCAATATATGAAGGAAGGGTGCTATATGAGTAGGAATCTGGTCTCAGGATGTGGAGATCTGATTTTGATTTCCAGCACTATCATTAGTTGGATCCCTGTGGACAGGTCATTTAACTGTATTTGCCCCCCTTACCTATCAAATAAGAATAGTTATGATTCTTTATTTTACTCAGAAGACTACTATAAAATTCATCTACTCGTTGATTCTTTTCTTTTTCACAATGAAGTCCCACAATTTAAGTTTTCTACTATTTAAGTTCCAATTGTACATTGTTACTCAGAAGAAGGAACCAGATTCTATAATAATGTACACTGAGAATAATAATACATTATAGGTTTGTTGTAGAGGTTTAATGAGAAAATAAACACAAACCACTTAAACATACAGCAAGGTCTTAATAAGGGCTAAGTAAATACTCAGTGTTACATTGTTCTGTATGCTTCCAGAAGTTACTGCCAATATGGTAGTACTAGGAGATGATGAGTGGACTGTAGAATAGATTTATGCTTTCTTCACATATGAAAACCAGATGAATCTCAAGAAAAAAGATGAATAATTGTAGTCAATAAGCAATATGACTCATTTTATTATTATTAAAATAAATTAATGAGTTAATAAAAAAAATTCCCTCATAATTTTCTAGAGCCAATGACTTTGAATTTTTTAAAAAATATTTTATTCATTTATTTTACAGAGAGATACACAGCAAGAGAGGGAACATAAGCATGGGGAGTCGGAGAGGGAGAAACAGGCTTCCCATGGAGCAGGGAGCCTGATGTGGGGCTTGATCCCAGAACCCTGGGATCATGACCTGAGCCGAAGGCAGATGCTTAACGACAAAGCCATCCAGGAACTCCTATGAACTTTTTACTTGATCCTCAAAAAGAACATTTATATCTTTTATATGAAATCTGAAAAAACTAAACCCTTCGGCACTGTGATGAGCTGAGACTCATGGAAGGTGCATTGTGGACATTAAAAGTACTGAGTCAAATTTTGGATAAGGAAGATGTGGTCCATATACACTATGGAGTATTATGCCTCCATCAGAAAGGGTGAATATCCAACTTTTGTAGCAACATGGACGGGACTGGAAGAGATTATGCTGAGTGAAATCAGTCAAGCAGAGAGAGTCAATTATCATATGGTTTCACTCATTTGTGGAGCATAACCAATAGCATGGAGGACAAGGGGTGTTAGAGAGGAGTAGGGAATTTGGGTAAATTGGAAGGGGAGGTGAACCATGAGAGACTATGGACTCTGAAAAACAGTCTGAGGGGTTTGAAGTGGCGGGGGGGGGGTGAGAGGTTGGGGTACCAGGTGGTGGGTATTATAGAGGGCACAGCTTGCATGGAGCACTGGGTGTGGTGAAAAAATAATGAATACTGTTTTTCTGAAAATAAATAAATTGGGGAAAATAAATAAATAAATAAATAAATAAACAGCTTCTGAAGTTTCAATTATCAAACTCAAATTTAGAACAATTCTTTTTAATTGAAAAAAGTGGATATTCAGAAACTCTGCTTCAGTAATTATAAGTAGAATGAATTACCATTTAAAAAAGGAAGTTTTCCTCTCCATTTTGAATGAAACTTATGGCTCCACCAATATGTCAGTAAAATTCTACATGAGGTTTAAACTTCAAAGTATTTACCAAGTTTCTTAGAGAACTTTATCATTACATTAAAGAAAGGAAATTCAGCTTCTGCTGTAGAATATTCTGTGATAATACCGCTTTTCCAAAATCACACACACAAAAAAAAGATACATTCCCATGGCTTTTTCATTTCTTCGTGAGTTATACAGAAGGCCTGAATTTTTACTTCATGTTTTAGACAATTCAATATGAGTCATACAAATCCATATTATGAATGAGAGTTTTGCTGGTAAATATTTATATTGCTTCTATCTCTAATAAAATCTGCAAACACTTGGACTGTGTATTAAAGAGATCTCTCAGCATTTTTCTATTCTTCATTTTAAATGCAGAAAATGCCAATGGAACCTGCACAGTTTTTCTTTCAGAGGAAAATAAAATTTTTAAATTACTATTACAACAACAGTATGCTCTTGTCACAAAAAAGTATCAAATAGTAGAGAATGGTATGAAATAAACATAGTCTATCCTCCTTGTCCCCAGTCTCAATCCTACCAGAGATAGTCACTTTCCAGACATTTCATATAAATACCAAAATATAAATATGTTTGCATACTTTTTATGATGAACACATTTTTACTTCATACATTCTTAGCTTTCTAAAAGTCAACATTTATAGGTTTACAATAACCTTTTAATAGTTGTGGATTATTTCATTGAATAGCAATACCATAATTTATTTAATCCATTCCTATTAATATCTGTACACTTTCCATTTTGTTTTAGTAATACAATGTGGGCAGCATCTTCCAATTTTCACAAATTATGGTTGATTCTGCTGAACAGTGGGCAAGGGAATGCAAAGCCTAATGTCTATACTTGTTTTTTTTGCTCCTAATCAATCCTGACATCTTAAGTGATTATCAAAATGATCAAAAACATTTTTATTAACTTTATGTGACCATTTAGACATAATTATCTCTAAATTTTGTGAGGTCTTGTCACATGTCTCATGGAATTTTCCATCTGTACTTTTTTCCAAAAAACCACAAAGTTAAATCAAGAAATTTAAAGTAAATTTCTACTTTTGAAATTGCACATTATTTCAATTATCAGAAAACAAGTGAAATGTATTATATTTCTTACATCACATTGCTTTGTAAAGGATGGAGGTCGACATGGCTGGCTTTTGCAGTGTGTAACACTGATTTCAAGCTCTGTCATCAACTAGTTGTGAGTTTTTTTAAAAAACTACATAATATTTTTTAATTTCAGTATCTCAATTTGCAAAATATAAATAGTTATAAAATCTATCATTATACAGATATAGAGATGTTGATGGATCACAGAAGATATGCAAAGTAAATCTTCTAGTGTGAAGCTTTGCACATTGCACATGTTTACTAAACTTAGTCCATTATTAGTTTTTTTATATGACACCATTACCTGAATCACTTCACCATTGGCTTGCCACCATATGTAAGATAAAATGACCTCATTGTCTCTCAACATGATTCATCCCACCTTTAGCCACATGTGTCCATGATCTACCTCTCTAGACTCACTCTCTTTTCTCCCCCCCCCAGATTTATTGAAGTATAATTAACAAATAAAAGTTGCATATATCTAAAGTGCAAGTGAAATTTTGATATGCACAAACACTGTGAAATGATTATCACAATCAAGCTAAGTAGCTTACACATCACTGAGTTACCTTCAAAAAAAAGTTTGTGGTAAGAACACTTAAGATTTACTCTCAGCATTTTTTTTCTTTTTTCCTTTCTTTTTTTTTTATTGTCTTATGTTAGTCACCATACAGTACATCACTGCTTTTACATTCTTAAATGTAGTCTTCCATGATTCATTGTTTGCATGTTAACACCCAGTGCTCCATTACTTTCAACAAATTTTTTGAGTACATAATATATACTATTATATTATATATACTAATTATATAATATAATATAATATTATAACATATATAATATTATATAATATTAGTATATTATATATACTAATATAGTATTACCAGTTATAGTTACCATACTATACATTAGAGCTCTAAAATGGTATCCATCCTGTAATCCTGAGTCTTGGTGTTCTTTTACCAGCATCTTCCTATTTCCTCCACCACCCTGGCCATGCAAACCACCATTCCACAGCCTGCTTCTACATACTCCACTTTTTTAGATTCCACATATAAGTAAGAACATGAAGTAATTGTCTTTCCATGTCTGACTATTCTTGCTTTACCATATGCCTTCCAGAGTCATCTATTTTGCCACAAATGGCAGGATATCCTTCTTTTCTAAGGCTGAATAATATTCCACTGTATATATATATATCACATTTTCTTTATCCATTCACCCACTGATAGACAATTAGGCTGAATACACATCATGGCTATTATGAAGCATGTTTCAATAAGCATGAGAATGTAGACAGATCTTTGAAATCCTGATTCCATTCCTTTGGGTATATATGCAGAAGTAAAGTGAAGTGAAGAGATAGCTGGATCAAATGATGGTTCTGTTTTTAATTTCTTGAGCAATGTTCATACTGCTTTCCACAATGGCTATACCTACATCTTACATTTCCAACAAGAGTGTACCAAAGCTCTCTTTTCTTCACATTCTTCCAACACTTGTTACCTCTTATCTTTTTGGTAATGGCCATCCTAACAAGTCTGAGGTGATATCTCAGTGTAGCTTCAATTTGCATCTTTTCAAAAATTCCCTTTGTATCTTGTTCATCTTGTCTATTATTTTTTTAGTCCTTATTTCATTTACTTCTATTCCATTCTTCATTATTTTCTTCCTTCTCTTAACTTTGGGCTTAATGTGTTCTTTTTCTAGCTCCTTGAGGTGTTAAGTCAGGTTATTTCAGATCTTTTCATTTTCTCAATGTAGGCATTTATCACTACAAACATCCTTTTTAGCACTGCTTTTGCTGCTTTCCATATGTTTTGGTATTTTGTGTTTTCATTTTTATTTGTCTCAAGATCTTTGTTTGATTTCCCTTTTTATTTCTTCTTTGACTCATTATTTGTTCAGAAACATGGTGTTTAATCTCCACACATTTGTGGATTTTCCAATTTCCTCCTGTTATTGATTTCAGGTTTCATACCACTGTGAGTGGAAAAATACTATTATTTCAGTCTCCTTAAATGTGCTATAAGACTTGTTTTGTGACCTAATATATGATCTATCCTGGAGAATGTTCCATGTGCACTTGAGAATGTATATTCTGTGGCTGCTGGATGGAATGTGCTCCTTATATGTCTGTTGGGTCCATCTGGTCTATAGTGTTGTTCAAGTCTGCTCTTTCCTTATTGATTTTCTGTCTGGATGATTTATCCATTGTTTAAAGTAGGGTACTGAAGTCCCTTCTATTATTATAACGCTGTCTATTTTTCCTTTAAGTTCTATTAGTATTTGCTTTATATATTTAGATCCTCTGATGTTAAGTGCATATATATTTATTATTGTTATATCCTTTTAATTTATGTACAGGTTGTCCTGTATATACTACCTTTAAAGAACGTATAGCATAGTATCATAATTATTTATTTTCACGTCTGTCTTACCCCTAGACAAACAATTCTTAAACCCTAGGAATGGATGGAGGAGTGAGTTAAGTCTTCTTTTAGATGTAATATAAAATGTCAGCTTTCTCCTATTCTCTCTGCACCTTAGAATCCATCCCCTAAAAGCTTTACAAAATTTATAGAAAATTCTGAGACGTATTTTTTTTGATCCTAAATTAACCACATCCAAACTAGACTGTGAGCTTTAAAAGACAGTTGTTGTTGTTTTTTTTCTTCACTTTGTTAACTCTAAACATCTGGTATCATGTTTGACTTAGATTAACAGCTGAAGTATTATTCATCAAATGCATATTAACCCACAAGCAAAAAAAAAAAAAATGCCAGGTAATTGCCAGCTTCCATTGACCAACACAATTTTGTTTTATAAGTGTTTTTTGAATTTCTGGTACTAACCTAATGCTGTTTAAGCCCACCTTGTGCTCTCTTTTATTTTCTTCAAAATAAACTAGAAAAAATAAAATTCAATTTAAGATAAGATCTCTTACTATAATCCCATTGAAAAGGAGAAGAAAGAGGAGGAGGAAGAGGAGAATTGGGTTTAGAATGTGCTCTCTAGGGTCTTAAATGTGAGCCACATAATAAATGAATGAACAGAAGGTAGAGATTATAAAAGTAAACAAATATTTCAAAGTTCTTAAATTTTCTGAAACTTAAAAGATTAAAAATATTACTCCTTAAATGCTACTGTCACAAATTATAAATGAGAGTTTCCAAACCAGAGCTAAGGCTTCTGTCCTTAATTCTAATAATAATAATAAAAGATTGGTTTAGAATATACTCTCTAAGACCTTAAATGTCTCCTATGACAACAAACTAATTCAATTCATCTAATAGGTCAATGTAGCTGAAACTTTATTAATTTTGACAAGTAAAAAGCTTGGAACTCTGATTTTATTCCTCCCACTGAAGAGTTACTAAATTAGAAAAAGAACATTACTAACAGAAGAAAATTAAAAAGAATACCCAGGTGTATTTAAGAGCTATTTGTTTATCGCCACTGATACAAAATTCCATGGAGGCTAAGTTTGTCATTGATTTTTATGCAGTGAAACAGTAGTATTTATCCATTCATTACAGAATGAAAAATAAAATGCTCTGTAGCTACAAAAATCTGCTTCGAGGGAAATAACCAAAGTGTTGATTAGCTAAACCCAATGACTCTGGGCTTTAAACCAAACAGAATTTTCATTCCACTGCACTCTACTTTCAAGAACAAGCTGCTACAAATACAAAAACCAGCTGAGACATGAGACATATTTTCGTCTTCACTTCCTAAACAAATTACAACTACTCAACAAACATTTATTTTGGATATTTGCCATGTATAATATAATTTACTACATATGGGGGAGGACTAGATAATAAAATATATATTCTCTATTTTCAGCAAGAACTTCCCGCTTCTCACCAAGATGGGGGATTCACCCTCTTGCCTGAAACAGCCAATGGACTAGAATAATGTATGAAGCCATAGATTTTTGGACAGTGGCCATAAAGCAATGAGAGTTTAAAATTTAAAAGTAGTAAATTCTGCTTTAGAGAAGACACTACTAAGAAGATTAAGAGGAGAAAATATTTGCAAAGCATATGTGCCTGGTATATGTAAAGAACTTTCAAAATCTAATAATAATAAATCAAGCAGCCCAATTTAAGAAATAGACAAATGGTGCAGCCTCTTGAGAAATTGTGTGGGCAATTCCTCAGGTGATTAAAGACAGAGTTATTGTATGAGCTGGCAATTCCACTCTTAAGTATATACTCAAGAGAATTAAAAGCATTTGTCCACACAAAATTTATACACAAGTGTTCATACCATTCTTATTCACAATTGCCAAAAAGCAGAAACAAACCAAATGCTTGTCAACTGATGAATGGATAAATAAAATGTAGTGTACCTGTTTAAAAAAAAAAAAGACAAAAGATTTGCATCTATATAAATGGCCGAGATTAAAAGTTCACCATATTGAGTGTTGATGAGAATAAATGGAGTTTACATACACTGATGGCAGGAAAGTAAAAGAACAATTGGTTGGAAAACAGTATTATAGTTTTTTAAAAACAAATATGCACCTACCATATGATCTAGACATTTCACTCCTCATAATTTACTCAAAAGAAATGAAAGCACATGTCCATACAATGACTCATGCATGAGAATTCATAGTAATTTTATTTGTAATAGCTCTAACCCATCAACAGTCAAACGTATAAACAAACACTTGCATGTTCAGACAATGGATGGTCATAAGTAAAAAGAATAAGCTATAGGTGCATACAAAAACAGGGATGAAACTAAAAATAACCATCCTGGGGAGGGGAGCAGGAGCCAAAGATATAAAGAAGATAGACTGTACTATTGCTTTTTTTTTTACTTTTTTCTTTTAAAAAATTATTTAAATTCAATTAACATATAGTATATTATTAGTTTCAGAGGTAGAGTTTAGTGATTCATCAGTTGCATGTAACACCCAGTGATCATTCCATCACATGCCCTCCTTCATGCCTATCACCCAGTAACCCCATCCTCCCACCATCATACCCTCCAACAATCCAGTTTGTTTGTTTCCTATAGTTCAAAGTCTCTTATGATTTGCCTCCTTCCCTGCTTTTGTCTTATTTTATTTCTCCCCATCCCCCTATGATCTTCTGTCTTGTTTCTTAAATTCCAAATATGAGTGAAATTCATATAATTGTCTTTCTCTGATTGACTTACTTCACTTAGCATAATACCCTCTAGTGCCATCTATATTGTTGCAAATAGTAAGATTTCTTTTTTGATGGCTGAGTAATATTCCATTTTATACATACATGCACGCACACACACACACTATTTCATTTTTATATACAATTGCATTTTTATTTAAATGGTATATATACTATTGCATTTTTATAAAATTCTGGAAAAATCAAATTAATTTATAGTGAGAAAAAGTCACCTAACTCAAGGATGGAAATGAATCTACCACTTAGTAACCTGGCCTGGTATAGAAATTGTAAGTGGGTTCTTTTCAGAAATTTACACAATAAATCATTGACAAATATTCAGCTAGTGTGGACTCAGAGCAGAAAGGTTGCCAAGGGGAAACTTAGGATGAAAACAAGCCATTTCCTGGAAGAAGTTATAAGCAAACAAAAAATATGAGAATCAGGGCACGCTAGTCCCAAGAGAGAAGAGAACAGAATAGGTTCTGAGAGAAGTAAGGATGCAGTTAGAAAGACATAGCAAAGGGGCGCCTGGATGGCTCAGTGGGTTAAAACCTCTGCCTTTGGCTCAGGTCATGATCCCAGGGTCCTGGGATCGAGCCCCACGTTGGGCTCTTTGCTCAGCAGGGAGCCTGCTTCCTCCTCTCTCTCTGCCTGCCTCTCTGCCTGCTTGTGATCTCTATATGTCAAATACATAAATAAAATTAAAAAAAAAAAAAAGAAAGAAAGAAAGAAAGAAAGACATAGCAAATGGCCCCTAAAGTTGCTGTGGTTTTTTTCTGATGACTGCTGGTTTGGTAATTCACTCTTATATTTTCATCATCTGTGATGTTTGAAAGAAATCACTGTTCCTTACAACTCAACGTACCTTATTAGAACACTAGGCTACAAAATGGAACATTGGACATGGAAAAAACAAATTGCAGTGACATTAGTAAAGATTTCGTCCCCACCCCCATTACCTATCTCAGTGAATAGTATTGACAACAGAGCCTGCTGTGGCCTAGGTATATAGACATGAAGTATGGGGTCTTAGTCTGGAAGCATCCAGCAATTTTTGAGTTGCAATAACTTGCAAACACTGCCTTCAGTAGTTCTATGTGATGAGAATTAATGTTTATAAGATTCTACCAGATCCTAACTTGGGAAATTCTATCAAGCCACAAATGAGCATTTGAAAAAAAGGAAAGAGTTCAATAAACAAGGTTGGTATCTCATCAGTAATTCAGAACCACCAAACACGATGAATGTTCATAGACACCACACCCCAAATTCTGCTTTTTTAGTGGAGTTTCACTAGAAGCACATGAAGCTTGAAGCTACGCCAGAGGAACAAACTGAAATCATCCAGAGGGTGACATTGTAGAAGGGCTGGAGCAGACTGATTCCCAAAGGACTGCGTGTCTAAAAGGCATCAATGCCTTGGGTTTTGAACCTCAGCTGAATCATTTATATGCCATGGCCCCAAATCTACGTTCTGTAAGGGGCAACTTTTCTATTAGAGCTCACCATGGCCTACCTCTACCTCCTTTCTATTTACAGATATTCACCCCAGGGAAGAGTCAGCTGGAAATGTCCTTGCTCCTCAGGCATATGTAAGGTAAAGGGATGGGACAGTGTTTGACAGTTGACCGTTCTGCTCTCACACAGATTGTCTGGCTGAAACATGGATTGATTTTCTTGAGCCTGGACAAGTCCCTAAACAAAATTGCACTATATTGGAAGAACAGTGCATTCTCCCATGAGAATCTAGAGCCTTTCTAGACTAGAGAATAACACTCTGTTACCATGGAATCAAAAATACTAGAGAAAGAAAGGAATAAATGCTTTCTGATAGATAAAACACCTACATAGCAAACAAATGTTCCCAAATCCTTTGTGCAACTTGAGGATCAATTTATGACAAAGTGAGGAAAAATAATGAAAGGAAAAATATTCTCTTCTCATAGTTTTATTTCTCCATATGCATTTTTTTTTAAAAATGGTCTGTTTGCATGGTCTGTTTTTTTTTTCCTCTCTTTTTAATGCACACCTCCTTTATGTAGTTCTAAGTACTTAACTACATGGATTCTAAAATATCAAGAAAAAAATGTCCACCAAATTGCATCACCACATTGTCTATTGGAGTTGAGTTAGAGTTTAGTTAAAGTGAGTTACCACCACGTCCTTACTAAATATATCACTTGTTAGTGGCAAAGTTCTTTTTGGATATATCTAGGTGTCAAATACTCAGAGGTGAAACAATCCAGTAAATGCAGATTTCAGGGAACATCACCTGGTCAGAAAGAGCACCCTTCCATCTCATTTTGACCATGTCAGGGGTGCAGCTAAGACAGGGGAAGAGTAATTAGCCCTCTGGTTCATTCACTAGAAAATATCTTTCTCAGCTGGAAACAATGTGGGAAATAGTTCAGTGATTCCAATTAAAAAGAAAAAAAAAACTTCCTCTGAGAGGAGACAAGGGCTCTTAATTCTTAAATCTGTTTAAAGCTGAGATTTCAACAGGGCTTAAAATACTCAAGAGTAGTAAAAAATAGGAGAACACCATTTCTGGAGATAATTCTTTATGATCACCCTCACTTTATGCCTCCCTAATTTCTGCTGTTCTATTAAGCTCTTTCAGGAGGATGACTTAGTGAAGGACACAAACCCTCAATATCTAGTCAGTACACTAATAATTGTAGTAATAGTAATATGATGACAGGAAGTTTTCTCACCCAATGGTAGACACTGAGCTAACTGTTTTGCCCTTCAGGCTTCTTCAGCCCTCAGAAAAATTCTACAACATGGGAAAGATTATACATATATTACAGCTTTCAGTCTCATTATGACTGCACTAGAAGTGTAGAGAATATATCAAATTTCTCACACTGTCCTTGATCTCGAAGAACATATATTAAAGAAAAGATTATATGTACATATAGGATACTTAAAAAGTACAACCCACAATAAAATTCTGAACCTTAAAACATAAGTGGAGGACAATAAATATGAGGGTATGATAGATCTTCCATTCCTGAGTTACCAAAACCCCAGCTCAGATCAGTCAGACAAGCATGGGACTGTACTCTGTTCAGTAATGCTAACCAACTAACTTATGCTCTCATCTCAGAGATGGTTAATGAATCAGGGTACCCCACTTCAGCATCTTGGAACACTGCTTCCAGAAGCAAATGTTATCCATATTTTGTTATATATCCATCCAATAGTTGGTTTTGTGATTTTAATATAGTTGGTGACCTCACATTCACTCCTGAAAAGCTATCATGTTTTCCTTTGCCATGAAATAGATAAAACAGAGGAAGGAAAATTAGTTTTACCTGATATTATGAATGTCCCTTACTTGACTTCAATGTTATTTAATTGATGCTTAACCAAAACTAGCTTATAAATTTCATTTCAGGGACTTCCGAATATACTATCTTGAAATGTTAATAGCCTTATGGATATTCTCGCTCCCAATTTTTATTTTATATATTTGAAGTTGATGACTGCCTAGTAAAATCCTAGGTCATGAACCTAGGTCTCTCAAATTACTGCTTTATCCCCAATATCCTCAATTAAACCAGTATTTACCCAGAACCTATTGTATGCTGGGTACTGTGCTCAAGGCTGAGAATACAGCAGAGACAAGACACGGTCTAATGAGAACTAGGGACACTTTGGATGGTATTTGAATATTATATATCTATACACATTATACATGTTGAAACTACTGTATTATTAATGAGATGTTAATAGTCCTAAAAATAGGGTCTGTTATTTAATGCATGCCTCAGTGGGTCATATTCTGTGACATTATATTTCTTATCTTGCTTCGTTCTAATAATAACCATGTGAGAGTGATACTGACCATTGTCCCCATTTGATATACGAAGAAATGAAGACTAGGCTCAAGCAACCTGTTCAAGATCAAACATCGAACGATTAGAATGGTTGCACATCTAATTCTAAAGTCTTAATTCTTTCCACTACATTGTGTTTCTGAGATCTCTTTTATAATGCTGTATATATTTCCAAAGTTTCTATGGGTATCAATAAATAAAAATTATATAAACTAGATACATGGTCAAAATCAATGACCCCACCACTTCAACTTACAAAACATAACAAAGAGTAAAGATTGTATTTTTAGCTGTTCTGGTCTCTTAGCCAATTTTCAAAAGTGCAAGTCATTATAAAGTTATGCTGGAGGAGTAACATCCAGAGAACCTCATTTTTTTTTCCTTAAAGCAAATAACATCATTATATAATGTAAAGAACACGGACTTTGAAGTTATATAAAATTTAAAAATAAAATTGGTCTAAAATCTCAAGTTTCTTCTTCTCTCCCTGTATAGTGTTAGCTGTACTTCTCTAAACCTTGGAGTGAACCTTATAGTGAAAAGTTTATCATGTATAGAAATGTAGCCTATTCTGCTTATTCAAGAGGATTATGGTGGGGATTGAGTGAGATTGCGTATGGAACCTGCCTAATGAAATGGCAGGTGTAGTGGGCATTGAATAAATGTCCATTCCCTGAATGAGGTTGTTTTACAAAATAAGGGAACATGAAAATGGTTTGCACCAGAAGGAATGCTGCCGGGAAGGAGAGAGAAATATCTTCTGATTAGCAATATCACTCCTTAGAAGAACAACGGACATAATAAGAACAAGGCCTGGTAGGGCTAAATTCCATATTGGGTGAGCCATTTGCATCTTTCTAACTAGAAAAGGAATGGAAAAGCCTGTTCTCTCTTTTTTAAAAGTAACAGAAGAAGAGATAGTGTAGTTTTAAATATGACTGAAGACCCTTTTCAGCACACTTTATTTTTTTTTTAAGATTTGTATATTTATTTGTGGGGGGGTGGGAAGGAGTAAAGGAAGGGACAAGCAGACTCCATGCTGAGTGCAGAGCCTGACATGGGGATAAATCCCATGACCCTGAGATCATGACCTGAGCCCAAACCAAGAGTTAGACACTTAACTGTCTGAACCATCCAGGCATCCCTCTCAGCACACTTGACATAATGATCTGTATATATGTCTTATCTCCACCTCATCCCCAAATATGAGGCCAGCCTGATGAGGATGTGGAAATGGCACGGCCACATCTGGTTTAGCCTAGGGCTGGAAAGAGGCCACAACCATACCCATTGCCCAGGATCCCACATTGCACAGGCTTTTCTCTCTCAGGGAAACAAAGTTGAGTCCATGTTACCAGAATGGAGTGTCTATCTCACTCACTATTCACAAGAAATCAGCATCCTCTGCTTTCAGAATCCCAATATATCTGTGCTGTAAGCCTTTAAGAGCTGTCCTCTTGGTACAAAATGGACACTAAGACTTAAAAACAAGGTCAAGAGACATAGGAAGGGTAAACTGAGGTTCCCTGGGTGTTCACAAGCATCTCTTACTTCAGCGTTCTCATTCTCATGGGAAATTGGAAGCATTTTAAGAATGACCATTTACCAAGGACCTGCCATGAGCGAGATATGCAGATCAACTCTAGAGTGGACACTACTTTATAGGAGGAAATTGAATCTTAAAGAGGTAAATTGCTCAAGTCTCAAAACTAAGAGGTGGGAGAGTTGGATTTGGAATCCCAGTCTTCATGAAGCCCATGGCAGGTCAGCCTAGACCTGAATGCTAAGTATCAGGACACTTTGACTCACCATCTACTCCATCAATAACAAGAATTCCTTATGTATAGTAATAAAGGACTCAACCTTTGATGGAACTCAAAAGCCAATCTAGAAGCTGGAAAATGCATTTTCAGATTGAAAAATGCATTCACTTTAGAGTAGCCTATTAATAAAAACATGCATTGTCTCAGAAGTCCCTATGTAAACACAGCCAATATGATTAAAGAAGTCTGGAGAACAAAGGCAACATCTTTAAATATTTAAATGATTAAAATGAAAATTAAAAATAGATTTCCTTTCAATGAAATGTTTTAAATTGAATCCATAAACCATGTTTGATTTCTAAAGCTAGCAGGAATGCATGTCAAGTATTAAAGATGTTTAACGTGAAAATGTGTACTCAATAAAAAATAGATGATTCATTTTTATATGTGGTTTCCTATTTATTTTGTTGGCCCCAACCTCCCATTGGAAATGCAAGCAAATGTCCTTAAGTTTGCAAGATCAATGAGTAATAGTAAGTCCTATCAAATTTAGAAGAGAAAGTAACTGGTTTCAATATATTATTTGTTCAGTACAATCAGTTTTAAGAATCAACCAATAAGTAATTCTTAGTAGTTACCCTGAATTTGATTCCATGCCAGATGTTGAAAGTACTGCAGAAGAAGATGGATGAGATGTTCCATTTTCTGCAGAAGCCTGTGCCTTGGGTGACTAGAGAAGACACACATTGCAAGCTGAGGCCTGTGCCATACACACATGATTTTAGGAGCTCAGGAAAAGACTTCAGTCTGAGAAGTCTTGTCAGAGAAGAATCTGCCCACTTACAGAAATGCACAATTGCCTGGCACGTTGGTGTTCAATAAATGTTTACTGTAGAGTTTCACTGAACCAAGACAGAAATCAAGGTTTGTCTTGAATTCCAATGCTTTTTTCTCCACCTTGTGGTGGGCCTAGCTTTTCCACCTCCACCAGGTTGGGAAGATTTCTAAGACAAATCCTTACATCTACTTGAAAGATGAACAATTTGACAGTTACAAGTCAGAAACCAGAGGAGTTTCCAAAATCGCAAATGATATAAAGACCAAGATGTTTGTAGGTAGAGAGGGATATACTCTATAATTATAAATGTGCAAAAGCCCAAATTCTCTTACCTCAAGCCAGAACTGCCACGTGCTGATTTCTACTCTGCGTGGAGGCCAGTCCTCAGCACAGATGCTGCTCACACCCAGAAGAGTGTGCAAGCTTTTGGCACTGATGGATTGCTGACCAAGGAACTGTTAGCTGGAGTCAGTCACCAGGCAGAGCGCTGGGGATACTCCTCCTCACGGAGGGGGTCTCCACTTGCAGGAACACAGGTTCCCACACAGAATGAGATCACTTACCAAGTTGGCAGATGGTTCAGCAGAAGCACCACGAAAAGCTTGCTCCAGGGCCCTAAATATAATAAAATTAATTAAAATACACTTTCAATGAGTTCTGAAACAGTAAGTTTAAGACAGTTCACTTAATTTTTAACTCACCTATGTGAATGAACAGATGGTAATTTAAAAGAGCAATTCAATTCACTTTTAAAAAACTCATGAAATCTAAAGATCAAAGATGCTTGTATGAACTTGTTCTTTCATTACTCTGTATTCCTGTTCTGAGTAAGTAGCAGTAAAATTTTGCAAAGTAAAAAGAGCTGTATAGTAGACTTCCCATCAGGCATTGATCCATTATATTACATTAAACAAGTCTCATCCCTTTCTGAGCCTCCATTTCCTCATCTAGGAAATGGGAGACCTGGGTTCCATTAATTCTCACATCCACACAATTTAAGTTTGTATGTATATATTTAAGGTGAGCTTTATGCTCTACAATCCAGCAATTGCACTACTAAGTATTTAGCCAAAGAATTTTTTAAAAAATGGTGATTCAAAGAATACACATACCCTGATGTCTATAGCAGAATTATCCACAATAGCCAGATCATGGAAACAGCCCTAGTGTGCATCTCCTTATATGGATAAAGAAGATCTGGTGTACAATAGAATACTACCCAGCCATGAAAAAGAATGAAATCTTGTCATTTGCAAGGACAGGGATGGAGCTAGAGTGTATATTATGCTAAGCAAAATAAGCCAGTCAGAGAAAGACAAATAACATGATTTCATTCATATGTGGAATTTAAGAAACAAAACAAACATGTATATGGAAAAAGAAAAGAGAGAGAGAGGCAAATGAAGAAACAGACTCTTAGCCATAGAGAACAATCTGAGGGGTACCAGAGGGGAAATGGGTGGGGGGATGGGAGAAATGGGTAATGGGCATTTGTTGTAATGGGCACCAGGTGTTTGGAAGTGTCGAATCACCAAATTGTACACCTGAAACTTAATATTATGCGGTATGTTAACTAAGTGGAATTCAAATTTAAAAAATACAAAGAAAATAAACTTTATTATAATAGCTAACACTTACTGGGTGCACCCCAGGTTCCAGAAACTTTTTTAAGTGTTTAAATGTATCCTCTCAATTAATCCATATAACAACCTTTATCATCATCTTTCCGCAATGAGTAACCTCAAGCAAAGACAAAAGACATGACTTATCTATGTCTTCCCTGCTATTTGGCGACTGGGCAGGGCTTTAATCCCAAGCTGATGAACTGGAGAGTCTGTGCTCTTAGCCAAAACCTTCTCCAACCTCCCCCTTTTGTTTCTGGTAACTCTAAACCAAAGTAAGCTGAGCATGTGGGCAGATGTTACCCACCATTTGCACTGACCTCTTTGTTGGCAAAGTGAGAGCCACACGGTACCTCACATGACAGCTCGAGCCGCCCTGGGATACTCTTTATTCACCTTTTTCCTCCTCAACTGGGATTCACACTGCAGAACAGGGCAAGTAGCTCACCTCCTTCACCCAACAATAATCCAGATGTCACTAAGAAAGTGATTTTTTTTTCTTTTAATGAAAACATTTTTAGGTCTTACTTCTTTTACCTTTGGGAAGTTACTGGCTTCTTAGGAGCATTACTAACTTACAGATCTTAACCAACTACCCATAACTGAAGAAAAATCAAATTATTTGAATATTTGTAGGAGATTCCGGAAACTATTTCAAGACACTGGAATGCAAATTCAACCATAATCACTTTACTAGTGAGTGGCTTCGACCTTTCAGGGAAACATTATAAATGTGAGAAAATTAACATTTTTTTCATAAGTCAAAGCAAATGTGTTTTCTCCATCTTTGTTGCCAAAAGGCAATTTCTGTGTTTTAAACAAATTAACCAAGAAAGTTCTGAATATCAACTGTGCTTGGCAATAAGGAAAATTATAAAAAACCATACCATCCATTGGGCTCACAGAGCAGTGGTCACATGTGACAGTTTGTAGATTAAGGCAGAAGCATGTTATGGTATTTTGGTATGATTTGGTGTATTAGTATTGGGTTATATTAGGACCTGATTAAGAACTCTAAGACTAGTGACTAGACTGTCTCTAGACTTTCATAAGCATGGAGACATTGTGCATTTGATTGACAGTAACTTGTTAACTTTAGGAGCATGTTTGCAAAGTATCTCACTGACCTTCTTGACTTTTACTGAATACCTTATATCATGTCAGCCTCACCCCTCACTGAACTATCAAGGTCATTTGCCAAAAATGGCTTCATGGAAGCCCAAACAGAAAACCTATTGGCCATTTGTATGTCTTTTTTTAGAGATGCATCTGTTCATGTCTTCTGCTCATTTTTTGACTGGCTTATTAGTTTTCTAGTGTTGAGTTCAATAAGTTCTTTATAGATCTTGAATATTAAACTTTTATCTGTTTTATTTGCAAGTATCTTCTCCCATTCAATGTGTTTCCTCTTAGTTCTGTTGACTGTTTCCTTTGCTGTGCAGAAGATTTTTATCTTGATGAAGTTCTAAAAGTTCATTTTTGCTTTTGTTTCACTTGCCTTTGGAAACGTGTCTTGAAAGAACTTACTGTGCCCAATGTCAAAGAAGTAACTGCCTCTGTCCTCCTCTAGGATTTTGATGGATTCCTATCTCACATTGAGATCTTTCATTCATTTTTAGCTTGTCTTTGTGTGCTGTGTAAGGGAATGGCCCAGTTTCATTCTTCTATATGTAGCAGACACTTCTATAGAAAAGACATGCAAATGGCCAACAGACATATGAAAAAAAAATGTTCAACATCACTCAGCATCAGATAAATATAAATCAAAACCACAATGAGATACCACTTCACACCAGTTAAAATGGCAAAAAAAAAAAAAACCCAGAAAACAACAAATATTGGTGAGGATGTGGAGAAAGGGGAACCCTCATCCACTGTTGGTGGGAATGCAAGGTAGCACAGCTACTCTGGAAAACAGTATGGAGTTTCCTCAAGAAGTTAAGAATAGAGCTACCCCATGACCCAGCAATTGCACTACTGTGTATTTACCTCAAAGATACAGACATAGTGAAAAGAAGGGGCACATGCACCTCAATGTTCATAGCAGCAATGTCCACAATCGCCAAACTGTGGAAAGAGTCAAGATCCCCTTCAACCGACGAATGGGTCCTGGGATCGAGCCCCGCCATCAGGCTCTCTGCTCAGCAGGGAGGCTGCTTCCTCCTCTCTCTCTCTGTCTGCCTCTCTGCCTGCTTGAGATCTCTGTCTGCCAAATAAATAAATAAATAATCTTTAAAAAATAAAAAAGATGAATACCCACTATTTGCATCAACATGGATGGAACAAGAGGAGAGTATGTTAAATGAAGTAAGTCAAATAAAGAAAGACAATTATCATATGGTTTCACTCATATGTGGACCATCAGCAATAGCATGGAGGACCATAGGGAAAGGGAGGGAAATCTAAAGGGGGGAGAAATCAGAGAGGGAGATGAGAACCTCATGGGCCTGAGAAACAATCTGGGGGTTTCAGAGGAGAGGAAGGTAGGGAAGGGGGTAACAGTGTTGTGGGTATTGAGGAGGGCACATGTTGTGATGAGCCCTGGGTGTTATACTTAACCAACAAATCACTGAACACTGCATCAAGGACTAATTATGTACTATATGGTAACTAACAACGTAATTGTAAAAAAATAAAAATAAATAAATAAAACCTTAAAAAATAACAACTTCTTGTTTAACTAAAAGAGAAACCTCCAAAACAGCATTAACAACAGTAATTAAGTCTCCATTCCTAAAATGATATCATCCTTTGACCACCAGAATTTTATTCTACTGCTCTGGGATGTGAGATTTTGGAACTATACACACTTATGTTCATCTGAAATGTTCTGTGAAACAGTAAAACAGGATCACATGCACAGAGAATATGAAGAAGAATTATTCAAGCATCAGGGTCTCCCTGTGCTTAGTTATCAATGCCCACACCATTGTATAATATGTGTGATTCTACAATAAGATGTGTGGGCATGAAATCTCTTTCAGGAGACATACAAATGGCCAACAAACACATGAAAAAATATTCAACAACACTAGGCATCAGGGAAATACAAATCAAAACCACAATGAGATACCACCTCAACACCAGTTAGAATGGCAAAAATTAACAAGTCAAGAAATGACAGATGTTGGCAGGGATGCAGAAAAAGGGGATCTATCTTACACTGTTGGTGGGAACGCGAGCTGGTACAGCCACTCTGGAAAACAGTATGGAGGTTCCTCGAAAAATTGGAAATAGAGCTACTTGACAACCCAGTAATTGCCCCAAAGATACAAATGTAGTGATCCAAAGGGGCACCTGCTCCCCTATGTTTATAGCAGCAATGTCCACAATAGCCAAACTACGGAAAGAGCCCAGACAGATGTCTACCCACAGATGTATGGATAAAGAAGTTATAGAATATACATACAATGGAATACTACTCAGCCATCAAATTTGCAATCTTGTCATTTGTGATGACATGGATGGAATTAGAGGGTATTAGGTTAAGCAAAATAAGTCAATAAGAGAAAGAAAATCATCATATGATCTCACTAATATGTGGAATTTAAGAAACAAAACAGAGTTGCAGGTGAAAAGAAGAAAAAATAAAACAAAACCAAGAGCATAAGAAACTCTTAATCATAGGAAACAAATTGAAGGTTGCTGGAGGGGAAGGAGATGGGGGATGGGGTCACTGGGTGATGGACATTAAGGAGGGCACATGACGTAATGAGCACTGGGTGCTTTATAAGGCTGATGAATCACTGACCTCTATCTCTGAGACCAATAATGTATTATATGTTAATTAATTGAATTTAAATTAAAATAAATACTCTAAATAAATACATAAATAAAATCAAATCTCTTTCAGGGATTTATTGAGAAGGAGAGTCTACTTTGGCTCAGTCCATGATGGGGCATCATGAGAAGCCATGAGATTTTGCCTTTTTCATTTTGAAAGTAGATAAAAATCTCTCTCTCTCTTACTCTCTCTCAAATAAATAAGTAAACTTGAAAAAAAAAAAAGGCTATGAGCTTCCCAGGTCCAGGACTGTATCTAACTTATTTTTCTAACCCAGTTCTTAGCCTGGCAAGTACCTGGCAAGAAAGAGCTCCCAAGTAATATTTATTGTATAAATGGAGTAAACGTTGTTTGCATATTTGCTTTCAAATCATTGAATACTTGAGAAGCCATCCATCTTTAGTTATCTCCTGGTTGTAAGGAAGTCCTTAAAGGCGACCTTTCTAGGCCTCCCTACTGTCTATGCCAAATAGAGGGGCATCAGAAGAGCAGCAAGCAATGCTCTTGCCACTGAGGAGGCAGAGGGGAAGAGTAGAAAAGAAAAAATAGCTTAGAGACCCACCTGGCTCTGAGGCTACTCAGGAGATGAGCTCGAAGCATTCGTCGGATGGACACTTGGTCTGGGAACAAATAAGCCCTTCCTTGAGAATCTCTTCTCTACTTCAGAACAAGAGAAAGGGACACCTGGCCCTAAACAATCAATCCTAGACCTTTCCATGATGATGAAAATAACCCTAACAGAGAACAAAACATTCCTTACAAAGATGAAAAGCAAAGCTTAATATATAATGTGAGAATGAATTCAATTGTTTTTTAATTCATAGTAATAACAACATTTTTCTGGGAGAATTGTTGTCTATAGACCAAACTATAGTATCACAAAACCATGCCAGGCAATTTACTAATCTCATCTTCTGAAATCACACCATATTCCTCAAGATAAGTGTCATGAGCTCATTTTAACAGGTGAGGAAATGAGGATCAGAGAGATTCAGACCCCCGCCCAAGTTACATTGCAAGTCCAGGCTTGCTCACCTTCAAAGCCCATGCTCTTTCCACTGAGCCATGCTGCAAGATGCTCTGCAGAGACTTCTCCAGATGCATTGAGATAGGGAAGGAAAAGAGAACACAAAGACCCACAGAAAGCAGTGAGGGGAGAAGATTCAGACATAGGAGTTAGGATTTGAATCAAAATTACAATGAATTCACAATTTTACTAGGATAGGACTCTGCATCCAGGCTCTCCCTGTTCCCAGAGCTTCCTTTATGAGCCTGTGCCAGAGAAGCATCTCAAGCCAGGGCAGAGTGAAAATGTCCTGATCCATCACAAAGTGCCCCAATTGACAAGAATGCTCAGCAAAAGCAAGGAAACTGCCCTGGAATGTTTTCTCTGGCCTCATGACCCCACTGGGCGGAATTTTCTTGTACTCCTGGTCCTGGAAACATGTTCAAGGAGCCCAAGTCACTCAGTGAAACAGTCCTGACATACACACACTGTCCAGTTAGAACCATGTTGCACAGAGTAATGTTCTTGTATGGATTACTGGTCTACCAGGTGGACATGAAAGGCTATGGGAGAAACCAAGGGGTAAACAGGAGATGTCTGAGCAGCTCCTCAGCTATGTTGGGTTCCTGCATCCACCTCTTGACATGGGTTGGGAGCAGCAGGAACCTCAGAGCACACCTCCACACCATGGGCTTTCAGATCAGATGTCAAGTCATATCAAGGTTTTCCATTTATTATGATCTGAGGAAAGTCACCTAAATTCTTTCTGTCTTAGCCACGCAATTGAAAAGGCTTATTTACAGGATTGTCCCAAAGCAAACAGACTGTAGGTATGCAAAATATTTCAGATGTTTTATATCATTCTCCAGCCAAGCAATATCCCCATGGAATGCTCAGTCACTCTTACATGATAAATCCCAGTAAGACAAGAGCGGACAAAATGAAGTATATGCCAATGTCTCAGTATTGGACCTACCAAATGTCATTATAATTAGTTACATATAAACCTGTACCACCCATGAAATTGTGAATTCTTAAAAGAGGTGAGCATGCCCACCTTTGCCTTTCTGAAAGATATAGTGTGCTAGTACCAATTGGTTCATTAAACAAATATTTCTTCAGTGAAGCTCTTATTTGTTCTCTCCTATTTCATTCTATTATTTACTTATTCATAGTCCATAAAAAGCTTTTAGGTGGAAATGTTCAACTTTCCTCATGACATTCCCCAAAAGGTGGTTTCCCTTCATGGAGCTTTTTTTTTTTTTTTTTTTCCCCAGTCAGTTAAAGTCTTTGCCCTCAAAAAATACTTGTAGGAGCTTGTAACTGAGTTCAAAAACACCCAATAGCAGTAGAAAGTTGTCGTAGCCATCAAGTGCCTCAGAGAACAATCTGAGTTCATAGAACCTCTCTGGAAAACATGGGATCTCAATGCTAAAGCCAGAAAGTTCCAGAAAGATGAAAAGCTGGACTAGCCTCTTCCTCCCACAGAAAACAAGGAAAAGCATTGTTCTCCAGGGCCACCCCCACCCCCAGAGTGTAAATGTGGGCAGATGCTGTCCTCCTCAGGAATCTCTAATGACCTCTCACCCCCTACAGCTAAAGCCCAAACTTCTTAACGTGGCATCTAACATTCTTTTAAACCAGGCAGTAACCTAATTTTTGTTTATGTCCTACCACTTTGTTCTACAGGCATTTTCTAGCATTTTCCCGCTACAGACCATTGCATGTTTTGCTGCTGCCCCAGCTGATGGCACCCTCTCAGTCTGCCAGATCAGGACAAACACCACCTCCTGTTTCGCTTCATTTTTAATCTCCATGCAGCTTGTAAGTTGAGAAGACGTGACTCAAACCAGGCTACTTAATTTCAAATCTCGTAATTTTTGCACTATTCTACAATGATTTCTGAACAGTGATATTGGTTGTAAAAGATGGATCTCAGTAAAGAAATTTGTTTTCTTCTAAAGATGTATTTTTTAAAGTCTTGATCAGATTAGCAAATGCCATATTTAGGATTGAATTCATGTGTGCGGAGGTAAGCACTTATTACTATACAGCTAAAAAGATGTAATTAGCAAACTAAGGTAGAGGGATGGGCTGTTCTACCTGACCCGCTGGGAATCAGAGAACATAAGGGAGGATGGCCTCCTCCCCTGAAGGATTGCCTTCAGATGGTGTACCTTCAACTCAAGCCTGACTGTCTGCTTTCATCTGGGGAGCTGCCAGCCATCGATGCTCCAGAAGGGGAGACTTCATGGCTCAGACAGTTTCTTACTAGGCATGGGACCAACAAGTTCACTGCTTCCCCTAGGACCTAGAAATAGGGGAAAAGGAAGGACAAAAGAAGAGTAGCCAAATGTGGCCGCCCTTGGGTAGAGGCTTCTACCACACCTTCTCCCACTGCTTCTGCCAATAATCCTTGTGAGAAGTGAATCACAGTGTGTGCAGGCTTACTTGGAAAGTTTGGCCATTCCTTCTGTGGAGCCTAAGCACCTTGCAATATGTCAAATGGTGTTAAGGAAGAAAGGGAAGGGGGACGAGGGAGAAGAAAGCTAGCACTTATGCACCAAGAGAGGCCATTTCAGATTCTATAAAACTTGTAAATCATACATGGAGCCTAACAGCCATATGGATGTTTAGTATTCTTTCTAGAAACTTGCACATAGTTGTATTTACATCCAGCTTTAAATTAGTTTTTTATTACTCTAATTCTTGGTCTGAACATATGCCATGGATCATAAAATATTTACTCTGTGCACATATAGTACCTTCACGGAAGTGAATAAACATTCAGATTGGAATCTAGTTAATCTAAGAAACCCTCACCAGAGAGTTTTGTTTGTCTGCCTTCATTTATTACCAGGGTTTAGCATCTCCAAGCGAAGGTGCTACCCCAAGTATATAATCTAAATGAGTCCTTTAGACATTTTGATGTCTAATTGGTGATTTTGGAAAGAAGTGGACATGGTCAAAATGCCTAGCTTTGGACTGAGCTCACATGACTCAATATAAAAATCATCATTTCATAGGATGTCCCCTAATTGATATACAGTCTACAAAATTCCATCAAATGGCCAAGAAAACGTTCTTCCTGGGGGGTTTCAAGGTTGGCAAAAAAGTATGCATCAGTCTGAATTCTTGAATTCGTTAAGATGCTTTTTCTTGGGGCACCTGGGTGGCTCAGTGGGTTAAGCCTCCGCCTTCGGCTCAGGTCATGATCTCAGGGTTCTGGGCTCGAGCCCCACATCAGGGTCTCTGCTCAGTGGGGAGCCTCCTTCCTCCTTTCTCTGCCTGCCTCTCTACCTACTTGTGATCTCTCTCTCTGTGTCAAATAAATAAAATCTTAAAAAATAAATAAATAAAACCAAGAAAAAAAGATGCTTTTTCTTTATAGTGCCTTCTTAGCGACAATAAGTTCTATTAGATTTTCATTGAAAAAAGGCAGTAATAGCAACAATAATAGAATCATTGTTGTTGTTATTATTATTGTTATTACTATTATTAAGAACTGTACTGACCTTTACTAGTCACAGCTTCAAAAAACTATGATGAGTGGAGGGGGGGCCTGGGTGGCTCAGTCAGTTAAGCCTCCAACTCCTGATTTCAGCTCAGGTCATGATCTCAGGGTTGTTAAGACTGAGCACTGCATTGGGCTCCATGTTGGGCTCCACACTGAGCCCAGAGCCTGCTTAAGATTCTCTCTATCTCCTTTTCCCTCAGCCCCTCCCCTCTTACTCATGTGCTCTCTTCCTCTCTCTAAAAAAATACATACATACATACATGCATACATTAGGTGAGTGGGACTTAATTTTCCTCTCTAGATGTAGGCAGGACTTAGCAACTTGTGCCCAATGAACAGAGCAGAGATCATCACCAAGGGCTTTTGGGGAGGGGGTGGGGATGAATAGCAAGAGCACAGAGGGTTTTTAGAGTGGTGAATATTCTGTGAGATGCTATAGTGATAGATAGATGTCCTTATGTACTTTTCAAAATCCATAGAATGGGCAGCACCAAGTATGTGCCCCGATGTAACAAGGGACTTTGAATGATAATGTGTTAGTGTATTAAGTGATGTCAACAAATGTATGACTCTGGTGGGGGATGTTGATAGTGGGGCGTTGGGGTGGGGGCGGGATATGGGAACTCACTGTACTTTCAGGTCAATATCTCTGCCTGGATCCCTGCCTGAATACCAAACGCAAGTCAATGGCAACGTGCCCCAGACTGAAGGTATCATCTGAACCATCACTGCTCACCAGTCTTGCTCCTTCTGCATTTTTGATTTTCATTAATGATCTAATAATTTATCTAAGGTTCAATATTAATTTTCTACTCCTCCTCTTTTGTGCCTCAAATCTACCAGTCACACCATTCAGTTGAAATCAATCACATATATGTCTTTCATGTCCTCCCTCCCCTTTCCATTTCCCTGGCACTAGATCAAAAGGATTTTTTAGCCTTTCTATCCTCTATGCTGCCCTCCATCATTCCTCAGGGGAGACCTTCCAAAAAACAGCCTCATTATTCTCTTCCTGGCATCATAACCTCCAGGCACATTCTACTACTCCCAGAATAGGTCCCAGAATAGGACAAACGCTTGTTCCAACCCATAGAGCTTCATATTGATTCCTGCAAACATCAGACAGACCCATTCTAACCTCATGCCTCAGTACCTGCTGGTCTCTCAGTCCTGACTGTCTTTCCCCCACTCCTGCTGACACAGTCCTCTCTATCCTTCAAGCCAAAACTTAGGTAACCATTCCTCTTGGAATCTTTCCCTATTAATCTCCGATATCCTGCAGAGTAAGGTGAGGGCTTCCTTAGCTGCACAAAGCATTTTACTAGGGCTTGCAAGAACACTGTATTTATATTATTATGTCTAGTTATATGCCTCTCCCATGAGATCATTAGCTCCTTTGTAGCCAAACCCTGTCATTCCTCTTTGCATAGCCTAATATCTGTCACTTATTTAGGGCGAATGCCTCAAGATTTCCACCAAACTCCTCCATCATTGAGAAGCTGAATGCCTTCAAACAAATTAGCATCCTTAAGTGTCTGTGTGGTGTGAGTGCATGTGCAGCATAAGAAACCCATATCAACATTCATCTCTTTTTTGCAATTTACCCATGTCAGTGCTGGTATATATCATTCTTTCTTCACTTATTCTGATTCATTTAATTCATTAATCCATTCATTTGTTCACACTTGTGTTAGACAAAGGATGGTTGCCCTTGTATAAGGAACGCATTGGGGCACCTGGGTGGCTCAGTGGGTTAAATCCTCTGCCTTCGGCTCAGGTCATGAACTCTGGGTCCTGGATTGAGCCCCGCATTGGGCTCTCTGCTCAGCAGGGAGCTTCCTTCCCCTTTTCTCTCTGCCTGCTTCTCTGCCTACTTGTGATCTCTCTCTGTGTCAAATAAATAAATAAAATATTTTTTAAAAAAGGATGCTTTTTTTTTCTTTTTCCAAAAAGTATAGGTAGAGCAAATTTGACTCTATCTTTAGGTTCCTCTTTGGATGCAGTTTCCAGATGAATCACCACAAATGCCTTACTTGTGAAAGTGGTGAGAGTATCAGAGGTTTGAACTGAAGATGACTCTTGGTCAGTTTTGATAATTGTGTCTCAAAGTCCTTTTCCATAAAGAATGAATCAGTGTTTGTGGCAGATAACCATCCCAGCTGAGAGGATTCCGTATAATGCAAGTATTGCATAATCATGTTATTTGTATTCCTTGACAGCAGAATTTACAATGCCTTGTTTAATGAGAAATTGAATGGAAGATGTGTTTGAAAAATTAATCCATTTTAATAATATATGGCACTGATATTGGCCATCTCTGGCAAAGCTTATACCTATAAACTAAGAGAGCATGAATACCAATTACAATAAAAAATAATGAGATATGTATTATTCCCTAAGAAAATTACTTTTAAAAATATGCATTTTGACATTCTCAAGATTAATTTCACAATTATGCAGTTCCAAAGTGTAATCAGTAAAATTCTAAGCAGCAGTGAGTGAGCCTTCATATTTACAAAAAATTCAAAACCTGACTTCTGATGAAACTTGCATTACAAAGTCATTGGAATTTAGCGAATATAGGCTTTCAATAAAAATATTTATCAGTCTTCTATCCAGCAAAGTCTTGGGACTGGGAGTAATTCAACAGTAGCAACGAATTAATGATTAGAACATCGCAAAATACACTGAGTCAAAACAAAGGCTGAATATCGAAAACCCAGAAGAAACAAGGTTGTTTACCAAAGGGAGTCCAGACAAATGGATTTAAGAAGGAAACTCATTCCCAGGAATGCTTTTACTTTGCTTAATAAAAGTGCTGCTTTCAAAAGGCAGGCATTAAGGGAAACAAACCAGGAGAGAAATCATAGGTGAGAAATTGAGATCCAATAATTTCCAACTCAGGCCCTGTACTTCTGAAAATCCAAGCCAAACACTGTGTAACACACAACCCAAGTAGATTCAGGGTGTTCTGGGGCTTCCCTGACACCCTGATGACTCCTAGATGGTCTCAATGAGTGAATGATCATCTGTCTTTCAGAGATGAAGCTCACCACATCACACAGACACAAATCCAAAGTCAGGCAGCTCTGATGATCAGAAAGTTCTTTCTTATATTAAGCAAAAACAAAATTCCCCCATTCTTCTTCTTTTTTAAATTTTTTATTTATTTTTTTTCAATTTATTTATTTTCAGAAAAACATTATTCATTATTTTTTCACCACACCCAGTGCTCCATTCTTCTTAATCACAGGCTCTGATTTGAGTCCCTGGTATCCCTGACAACTGCCATTTTGCCCAAGACTGTTCTTCTGTTATTTGAAGACAGCCAAGCACCATGCTCCCTTTCTCCTTCCCATTTCCAGGCTTCTGTTCT
The DNA here is from genome assembly GCF_020171115.1 of Neogale vison. NCBI lineage: Eukaryota > Metazoa > Chordata > Mammalia > Carnivora > Mustelidae > Neogale > Neogale vison. Next base: position 130,744,292 of record NC_058098.1, read on the forward strand.
CTACCTCCAATAACACCAACTGCTTAACCTCAGTGGATACTTTCCCTACTTCCAGTGTTAAAATTCCTACAGAACTAAACCCGCGCCTATCCATCCAGCTGTCACTATTCAGACTAAGCTGACTTGTGGCATATAGTAACTTTCAGTAAATGTTGTTCAGATGAATTGCTGTCTATCCTCAGTAACTGGGTTCTTCTCCTTTGATCTCACCTTTCATATAACAAAGTTCATTAACATTGTTCTGTCTATGTCTCATCTTCAGACTTGGATAAAGGGTCACTAAGGCATAAAGGGTCTGAATATAGGCTTCCCACAGGTAGGATAAACGAAGCATGGGATCTGGGGAAGGGAGTAGTGAATCTCACTCCTGAGAGAATAAAAGCAAACATTGATCTTTCCAAAGGAGCCAAGCCAGAGAAAGGGACCAACAGAACTTGGTAAGCCCTTGATAAGAACTTTTACTTCTCTGTGTTTATAATTCTTTACTCATGTTTTCCCATAAGAGTAACTCCTTGGAACAAAATTCCTAGAGCTTTATAAGTCTGGGCAGCAAGAAAAAGCCAAAGAAGAGGCTCAGTTTCAGAGGGGTGAAAATCCTTTCCTCCTAAATAGAGGAGGGTGAGCAACCAATAAATATGAGGGAAAGGGGCTGCCCCAGGCCTAAGATGAATGAAGAAAATAAGAACCTACAGCCTGACTCAGCCATGGAAGGTACTCTGGGGCTTAGCAAAAGAAACACTGGGGTGACTGTTCCTGATTCCTGAGGAATCCTAGAGCATAGAAACTACATATTACATCACATTATCAGCAACATCTTTCATGGGCATGGAAATGGGATCCTAGGGCTTTTCTCAGAGCAATCATCATAGCCTTCCAGAGGTCCATGGAGGCTGGTAACCAAAATAATCCGGGACAAATTGTTAGCCTTGCTCTTAGCTCACCCATCTCAGGAGTGAGGCTTCTCTCCCCCCCTCAACCCGCCCTCTTTGTTAATTGATGAGGAGGAGGCTTTGGTTCTGCAGAAGGAACCAAAGCTTGGAGGCCTAAAAGATGAAGGCTCCTTGCACAAAGCTCCTCCTGGTGTAAGGCCTGAAACGCCAGAGGGCATTGATCTCTTTGCCTAATCACCACATACAAATGGCAAGTACCTCAAAACTGGGCACGACATGTTACTCTCTTTTTGAACATTCCATGCTTATTTCTAGAGCATGGAATGCCAGTCAGTCCAGCCCCGAACACATGCTTCTTTAAGCTCTTATAATTAATCAGATGGCAGAAACTGAAACACCCAACAGAGTAAAAACATGAGGCATAATTACAACATAAATACAAATATTGAATAATTTATAAAGTTAAATATATTCTGAATGACTGATACCTGCTTATGAAGAACCTAAAATGCTTATTGACACATATATGGTATTACATATTTATTTATTAAAAAGATCATGAAACATCAAAATCCATTTTATACATATAACCCAACTAAGAAATAAGAAGGAGTAAGAAAAATCATAGCCACGCCTCCATAGATTTATCACACTAATATCACAAAAGTAATGCAATATTCTGTTACAGAGCAGATTATTTCATTTTATACACACTATGAGATTTATGTTTCTGAATACGTCTATTACAAATGCCTAGTCTTAAAATGCTAGTAAACCACTGACATGCAAGATAGCATGTGCTATTTCTAGATCACACATCAACCAATGCCTACAATGAATACATGCAAATAAACTGTTTTGTATATTTCAAGATACGTGCCATAAATTTTATTTTAAAATCTTTATTCATGCAATGGTCATATGCAGGAACTGGTAGTTAGCAGAGAGTGAAAGTCTTGACAAATGCTAGATAAATGCTAAATCCACTCTAGATCAGGGTTGTGAACATCTGGAAAAAGCTATACTTGGCCTGAAAATGAGTCACAGAATGTAAAATATCCAAAATATTGACTTACTCACCATCTGTTATTTTGTGGAAAGAAACAAGGAAGGGATTTTATTGCTGATACTAGCATAATAATCTTAACACTTTATGGAAAGACAAAAAAAAATGAGCTGTCAAATGGAAACTGCTTGATTGGAGTCTTTCCTAGGAAGATAGTTTCAACACAGCTCTTTTAATACCCCAACCCACCTCATATAAAATAGGCCTACATTTCTTGAAGATCCAGAATACTAGTCATTATAAATAAGGATGGCCTAGAGAATGTAATCTTTGGAAGTCCTTAGACTGGTAACCTAACCTTAGACTTGGCTAGGACCCTGCTGAGAGATGATTTAGTTTCATGTTGAACAGCTGTTTTGGGGTTGGAAGAATATATTCTTTTAATGACTAATCATCCATCTTGTGTGGTTTTCTGGAAGTAAACAAGACATCAAACAGAAACTCAGGAGACTGAGAAAATGATTCAACAGGTTAATCACAGGTCAATGACATGAAGTCAAACGTGGACACCAGAGATGAGCTCTGATCTTGAGGATCAAGATGACATGAACCAAGTTTTCCAGTACCTCTCACACCCCAGGCACCACGGTAGGAAGAAATCATGTTAGGGGCTAGGGACTGAGCCACCTGAATTTTTATCTTGATTCTGATACCAAGAAGCTCTTTGATGTTGGCAAGTTCATTTATTTTCTGGGTCTCGGTCTTCCAAAGTAGTGGAACATATCCTTGCTTGAATCATTTACTTTTTGTGAAGCTCAAGCAACAACATGAGTGAAAGTATTGATCCCCTGTGTTGCATCATTGTACAACATACAATGATGATATGGCCCTGATTCAGAATAAGGGCATCAATTTTCCATACTTATAAATCAATTGTAGAAACCTATAGATGAAGCCAGAGAAATAGGTGAGAATCTCATTCTCCGATATCACTGCAGGGAAATTGCTGAAGCATGTGAAGCTTCAGCATTCAGATTCTGGCGTTAGTATTTGGGTTGTTATCATTCAATTTACAAGAGATTTATTTTCCTTCAGTTTCTTGGAGTCACAGTTAGGCGACGTAAGTCAGATCTGCTTCTCTTGGGATGAAACTCTGGTACAAATCTCTCTATTGGGGCACCTGGGTGGCTCAGTAGGTTAAAGCCTTTGCCTTTGGCTCAGGTCATGATCCCAGTGGTCCTAGGATCGAGCCCCACATCAGGCTCTCTGCTCAGCAGGGAGCCTGCTTCCCTTCCTCTCTCTCTGCCTGCCTCACTGCCTACTTATGATCTCTGTCTGTCAAATAAATAATAAATAAAATCTTTTAAAAATAAATAAATAAATCTCTCTATTTGCATAATGGTTTATGGGATGTTTTTTCCTAAAATACCTTCACAAGCAGTGATTTACCACAGGGCAGAAGAGTATGTAGTATGCAAAGAGAGTATTATAATTCATATTCCACACATGAGGAAAAATCAAATTCAGTTCATTTAGGTCAATTAAAATTAAATATCTTAGTACCTTCTAGTCTGGAGAGGAACACAATAATGCCCATGGCCACAGTCTAGTTGGAAAGACAAGTAGCTAAATGTGCTATGTAGTAACTAGCTTATAAGTATCTATTATGTGACTCAGAAAAGTTTCATGCTTAACTGAAAGTTACTCAGGGTGCTTGATGAGTCAGAACAAGGATCTGTTTCTCCCAACTGCCAAGCTAGTGCTCTCTGTACTACTCCACACAGAACTAATGTTCAGTGTATCTTTAACAGATGGCTTTGGAGCTTTTCTTTCTTTCCCCCTCCCCCTGCCTTTTCCTTTTACATTGAAGAAATCTGTTACAGCTCGTAAAATTGGATAACCCAAAAACTAAGTATTCATCAATAGTACTAGAAATATGCAAAATTCAGACATCTTATTTTTCTGTTTGTGTCAGTAATAACCATTGGCTTCCAACCACAAGCAAAGTCATGTCTAGGACCTTAAAGGATGAGTAGGATTTTCTATAGGAAAAGAGATTTTCAGGAACAACACATTGAAGAAACACAAAGTGCACCTGGGGTTCGGATTTGCACTGCTGTTAAATGAGGAAATGAATGCTTTGACTGTTGCTCATTTCTAAATATGTGCACATACCTACATATGGTGATATACAGGCTTCATGAAATATGTATAAGCTACTGCCAAATTTCCTAACAGGTATTATGTAACTGTTTCAAAGATATTGATCAGGCATTCCAGCATCATTCTTACAAAGCCTTTATTTGTTTCATGAGAACTTATGTGTAATTATTTTGATGGACTTAAAATAGAGTCAATTCTGTTTACATTTTATTATTTATTGTATTCACTTTTCATTCATTCAAAAACACTGTCCTCATTTTTTTTCCATATGAATTCAGAGAATTTAGTTTGGATACTGTTCATTTTCCTATGAAAAAGTTCAGTCTTGAGGACAAGAAATTCCTTGTGTAGTACCAAAGACATCATAACCTTACCATTCCAGAAATTACCCTCAAATCTGACTCCAGACAGAAGTAGAGAGACTTGCACTGATTCTGACCCATAACTTCCTGGTCTCAGGAGGTGTCCTAAGCTGGGTCAGGGTCATTTAGGGAAAATAAAGCTTCTGTATTCAAAAATATACATATTATGAAGCAAAGTGTTTTTAAGCAACTAAATGGAGCTAGTAATAAGCTACGTTTCCAGTAATGTCTCTCTCCATTCTCTATGAAAAATGCATTTTTCTTCTTTTTGAATTTGGTTGAATTGCATGATTATTTTTGGCTATGCAGATGCAACCTTTCCATTTTTGGCATATTTCCTCTTCTATATGTAGAAAAGCAATGAGATTTAAAATCATAACTGGGACTGAATCTCTTACTAATAATGTGACCTTGCAAAAGGGCTTGTTTCAGGTCAGTTTATTATAGTCAGTCATCATGGCCTTCCAAAAGGGTTGATGGAAGCTGGTGGACAAAAATCCAGGACAAAAGGTTAGTTTTCACCTCCTCATTCATAAACATATACTGAGAGATTATAAAAATATTTTATACTTATATACATCAAGGTGCATACGTATACATATACATATACATAAACATCATACATATCTATAAATAACAATATTTACCACACATATTTATTGTTAAATAAGACAGTATGGTATGTTGTTTAATAAGTGTTAAGTCTCCTTCCTTCTCAACTCTGTAACTTATACTGATTGGTTAATCTTATTGATGAATTGGACCTATTAAGTAATATATTTGTGGGTAATCTTTTGTTGTATTGCTGCCATTCAGTATGAAATCAACATCTAAGAGATCATGATGGGAATCTCTGTCCTTGGTTCTGAATGCCCAACATTCCTATCAAAGACATGGATCATAGGCTTGAATCCAGAAAGAGAACAAAAGGTTAAGATAACTAAATATTTGGGGCACCTGGGTGGCTCAGTGCGTTAAAGCCTCTGCCTTCGGCTCAGGTCATGATCCCAGGGTTCTGGGATCGAGCTTCGCGTTGGACTTTCTGCTCAGTGGGGAGCCTGCTTCCTCCTCTCTCTCTCTGCCTGCCTCTGTGCCTACTTGTCTGTCAAATAAATAAGTAAAGTCTTTTTTTTAAAGGATAACTAAATATTTATAGGTTTTCTTATAGACCCAACCCAAAACTCGTAACTTTACCTCAAAAGTCAACATAATTCGATTCCACATCAAAAGAAGTATCGCATTACTCAAATGGCTCTGATGTTGAAGAACTTACTACTCACCACAGCAGCTCATTGCATCATTAAACATTGTTGATTATTAGAAAATACTTGTTTTCACTGAGCCCTATAATCTTACCAAGAAGTCTTTATTATGTCTTTTGGAGGTATATTAGTTCAACTTATGTGCCATTGAGTCATCTTGATATATTTTTTATAAAGCTCCTTATTAAGGTTATTGATAAGAACATAAGTAAGCAAATTAAAAAAAATAGTAATAAGACATGAAGTTACTACCATGAAGAACAAAAATCGCTACCTAATTTTACCATGTATATATGAGAGAGAAAGAAAAAAAGAGAGAGATGGAGAGAATAGGGAACTTAATAGGAACTTGGAATGAATCAAAACCAATTTTACATATCAACTCTTCTGTATAGCATCTATCATTCTCTCCTCTGACTTCATTCAGAATTTTTACATTTTTCTTACTATATGCTTATTATTTGTCATTCTAATAAACCATTTCTATTTTTCTCTCCTTCAGTAGACTGTGATGGCCTCCAGGACAGAGGCAATGTCTTATTTTTCCTTTGTATATGTTTTAATACATAAACATGTGTTTCATATAGTGTACACTAAATATTGGTTGAATGGATGAATTCAATATCAAGTGAAGGAACTGTCAGTATGGGCAGGGGAAAGCTTTTTCATCATTATATATATTCCACATGTTGGAAATGCTGGAAAGAAATTCACATCTAAAGATGGCACCAAGATGCATGAGCTCTCTGGCATTTTTAATTCTGATGCTCTCAAAACTAGAACACTAATAAAATCAGCACATGTCTGTACCCAAATTCCTCAATAAATTTCTTGAATCTAAGCCATGCCACTAATAGAAACAGCTATAGCAAAAGAAATATTATAAAAAATTCACTTTATGAAACATTCAGACAAAAAATTCTATTCCATGAATACCAGGACCTACACAATAATATTTTTTCTCCATGGATTTAGCTACATTTGGCCATGCAGCATGACTCTGTTTCTTTGAGATAGTCCAAAGTGTTCTCAAGTTTTCTTACGAGTCTCTCCTCTGTCTTCTAGGTTTGCAGCATCAGTGTTGAATGTATTTCTAGTAATCAATTGTTATCTAGACCGAATAATTTTTTTCCTCTTGTATATTTGTCACAAAATCACTGTGTTCCAAGAAGTCTCTGCTTGCTTTTTACTTTTAACACATTGTAGCACATTTACTTTTAACAAATTCATATATATTTTATTTTAAACAAATATATACATGTATGTATTTGTTATATATGTGTGTGTATACATGTGTGTGTAGATAAACCTCAAACACCAAATGAAATAAAAATAAAAATACCTTAATATATTAATGTATTTCAAATATCTTAACATTCTATTGATGAAAAAGATAAATAGATCTGATAAAAGATTACAATGAGTCACTCCAGGAAAGAGTAGCAATATCAGAAACAAAGGGCAAATTATAATAATTCCATTTTTTCAATGGAAAAGGCTACATTTAATCAATAAATTCTATTTTAGAAATACCAGAACCTTCATATTAATATTGTTTTGTTCTTTCTCTTCCCAGCATGACACTCTGCTTACATTTATGAGCTGATTAGTTCTAATTGCAATATGTCCATGCTGTGTGTCACATAGACACCTATCCTTACAATCACACTGCAAGAAGAAATTTCCAATAAAATAATTTTAGAAGACTGTGTGTACTCCAGAGACAGCAGTTCTGAGGAGGCAGGTGAGAAATCAAAATGAAATCACATGCATTCCTAGTGTTTTATTTCATAGACAAATAACTAACTTCTTCACTTACATACAGAAATTCTGTCCCCGGGTGCTTGGGTGGCTCAGTCAGTTAAGCACTCCCTGATCTGTGGGGAGTCTGCTTCTCCCTCTCCCTCCACTCTTCCCTGTCCCACTTGTGGTTTCTCTCTCTCAAATAAATAAATAAAATCTTTAGAGAAAAAAGAAAGAAAGAAAGAAAGAAAGAAAAATTCCATCCCTAATTCCATCCCTATATGTCATTCCTATTCTCAACACAATGGTTTGTAGAAATAGAATTTGAGGATAAGTTAGACTTAAAATTCATATAGGAGACAAAACATTTTGGAGCAAATATAGTATTTGATGCATATGAGGATCCAAAAATATTTTGTGTAAATCAAATTCTATTTTCTATAGACTTATAATGCCAATACAAGTGTTCATGAGTCTCACAGAAACACATGTTTTTAAAAGATTTTATTTATTTATTTGGCAGAGTGCACAAGTAGGCAAAGTGGCAGGGAGAGGGAGAGGGAGAAGCAGGCTCTCCGTGGAGCAGGGATCCTGATGCGGGGTTCAATCCCAGGTCCCTGGGGTCATGACCTGAGCTGAAGGCAGACGCTTAAGGGAATGAGCCAGCCAGACACCCGAGAAGCAAACTGTTCAAAGACAGTGCCAGTTAGCCTTCAACCACAATAAGTGGATATGAGGAGGCAAGATCAGCTTAAAACTGGTAAATGGACGTCTTTATCATGAGCACAAGAAGTCCATGGAGTAGCCCTCTAGGAGTTGACAAGGTTTGTGTGTTGGGGGAGGTGTTATTTCAGGGCCCTCAATTCATAAACAATAGTAAATGGGGACTGGAGTCAACTTAATGCTCATCCTGAAGTAAGTAAACAGTTGTTACTGTGCTTGAGGATTCCATTAAAACAACAGACAAGACCCTAGAATATGGGAAAAACAAGTTGTTGAAGGTCTGGTTACCTTTGTGCCTGGTGGACACAAGTCACTTCCTCTCTTTGGGCCTCTTTCTCCCAACCATTAAAAGCCAGTTTCCTTAGGGGCACCAGGATGGCTCAGTCAGTCAAGCCTCCAACTCTTGATTTCAGTTCAGGCCATGATCTTAGGGTCCTAGGATTGAGCCCCATGTTGGGCTCCATCCTTGGCAGGGAGTCTGCTTCTCTCCTTCCTCTCCCTCTGACCCCAGCCCCTCCCACCTCCTCACATGTTCTATCTTTCAAATAAATAAATCTTAAACAAAGGAAGTTGAAAAAAGAAAAAAAAAACGCAGTTTGCCTACATGGTGGCCCAGTCGCCCCCCAAGTCTAACAATATATGATTAAGGAATGACACACAATAGACACTGTGATGATGGGAAGTGTGTCTCTATGTGCAGTCCAGCTCACATCGCCACCTGTGGCAATGAATTGCTAAGAACGGAGTCTAAACAAACAGCTTTATGCACATTAATTACTTGTCCTAGAAATGTGGGTTTCTTCTTTGAATATGTAACAAGATCAATTTCTTGAATATAAGAACATAAGTGGAGGCAGGCGCCAAAGAGAGGTTTCTGTACAATACTGGTTCAAAACCATTCATCTGAGGAATAATACTCAAGAAAAAGGTAGGAAAACTATCATTTCTCAGAGCTGCCAATAGCCATTCTCCCAGAAAAAGACAACTTTCTTCACTTTCAGGATGCTGGCCTGTTGGTGAGGGTCTCCAAGGACCTCAGATTTTGAGGTATTTTATATTTTATTTTATTTCTCTTCATGTTCCAGAATTCACTGTTTATGCACCACACCCAGTGCTCCATGCAATATGTGGTATTTTAAAAGCGATGATCTGTTGTTAGAATTTCATCAAATGCTTGACACATCAACAGGATTGCTGCCTGGCCATGTAAGGACTCTAACTCCTCTGTGACCCGGTGCAGTGGCTAATGGAAAGGCATTGTATTAAAATACAATGGAGCACTGGGTGTGGTGCATAAAAAGAACCTAGATGTCCATCAACAGATGAATGGATCAAGAAGATGTGGTATATATACACAATGGAATACTATGCAGCCATCAAAAGAAACGAAATCTTGCCATTTGCGACAACATGGATGGAACTAGAGCGTATCATGCTTAGCGAAATAAGTCAAGCGGAGAAAGATAAATATCATATGATCTCCCTGATATGAGGAAGTGGTGATGCAACATGGGGGCTTAAGTGGGTAGGAGAAGAATCCATGAAACAAGATGGGATAGGGAGGGAGACAAACCATAAGTGACTCTTAATCTCACGAAACAAACTGTGGGTTGCTGGGGGGAGGGGGGTTGGGAGAAGGGGGGTAGGGTAATGGACATTGGGGAGGGTATGTGCTTTTGGGTAAATTGGAAGGGGAGATGAACCATGAGAGACTATGGACTCTGAAAAAGTATCTGAGGGGTTTGAAGTGGCGGGGGGGTGGGAGGTTGGGGTACCAGGTGGTGGGTATTATAGAGGGCACAGCTTGCATAGAGCACTGGGTGTGGTGAAAAAATAATGAATACTGTTTTTCTGAAAATAAATAAATTGGGGGAAAAAAAAAAAAGAAAGGCATTGTATTGAGCCTTCCTCAACTTACCTGCATATTTGTTAACTGCATAGTGACAGTTTCTTGCAGATATTTGGTGAGAAACAGAAACAATGTGTTGAAGCTCCAGGCACAGTCTTAGCCCTTAGGAGGCAACGATGGAGGAGCTATTATTATTTGTGGCCAGCAACCAGCCTCAGAGTTAGGAAATATATGCCTCAAACAAATCTTATACGTTGCTATTGTTATTCTTTAAGTGACATGGTAAAAAAAAAAAATCCATTAATGAAGTTCATATTGCTAAAAAAGTGGTTTTTTTTTACATAAATGGTGATTTGATTATTGCCTTATCCTTTGACCAAAAATGATCTAGCTAAACTTTAAATAATCCCATTTCTACTTGGGTAGCAAGTACATTCCCTCACATGAAAAACCAAGAAAACAGAGCAAGTGTTGAAACGTTTTAGGTTATAGATAAATAAATGAAGGTTCAGAGAGGTCATGGGTAGCAGAAGGCTGGGGGGGTGTTGGTGGAGGTGGGGAGGCACTAAAACCTAGGTCTTTAGATTCCAACATAGTGCTTTTTTATTTGGACTTTGATGCCTAATTTGCTGGCCTCATGTCCACATTTCTTATTCTTGCCCATGTGTTAAAAAAAAAAAAAAGATTAAGTGTAATAATCATATTCCCCAATGTAGGAAAAAAAAAAGGCCTTGGACTAACAGTTTAATTCACATCAATAAATCATGACCCCCACACATGTGTGTGCACACAAACACACACACACACATCCTACCTTAATATAGAAAGATAATTAAAAAAATAAGTTCTTTTAATTTAGTTTCACTTGATGATTTTTGTTAAAAGATAAAGGTGATTTCTTATGTGATACCTTATTCTAACACCAAATTATGGGGAGTTTATTAGTGACATTTTATAAGACATGCACTCATTTGCATCAGAAGCTGTTGCAGCCCAAGCAAAATTGGAATTAGAATCCATCTTCCATAAAAGAAAGGTCACAATTGGCTTTTCACCAGATGGATTTACATTTTTTAATACCACAGTACAGCTAAGGTGATAGTGGAAAGTTACAGGTGTGAGAAAAAAAAAAAACTCACTTTACCATGCAGCATTTAGAAAGAAAATGAGGAAATAGCTCTGTGGCAAATTCAGGGGAGGGCTTATCACTCCACATCACCAAATAAAATAAACTCATTATTCATGGTGAATTATACAGTTCTCAAAATCCAACACACAGAACCATTGTTGATAACCAAACTAGCAAGGGGGGCTGAAGAGACCTGGATACTATGGTATAAATCACTTAGGAGCACAGACAAGTTCTCTATATTTTTTGTTTGTTTTTTTAAGTTATTGGTTATGGTTCAAGGCATTATGATAAGTTAACATGGTTTATTTCTTTGATGTTCTTTCTATATAATATTTTAGTCTGAGAATAAAACTTATTTTTTTGAGACAATCGTCCTGGAAATATTTTTTTTTTTTAGTCAGTGTTCATGTGTTTTGTTTTTGTGTTCTATCCTGTATTTCAAACACATGGTCAAAGACATTATGCAGAGATTGATAGCAAAGATGTTTATATGCTAACAAGACAAAATCAGCAGGTGCATGAGATTTTCTGTTGAGTCACTAAGCAGATCTAAGCATACATACTTGGACTCTATTCATAGACCATTCCATAATGACTATTCTGCTACCAAAATGAGGAAGGCAAAGGCATAGAAATGAATCCAACCCACAAAGAATTTGCTTAAAAATGACTGATGATTGGGTTAGAGATTGTCGACTATCTTAGAAGTTCAAAGCCATCATCCTCTAAGTTTGGGGCTTGTAATTAATGTCTGCAAAGAGATTATTTTGCTTCTTATCTAGAGAAAACACACAGAAAGTAAAGAAAATGTGAATTCATAAATACAAACATACACACATAGTCGTAAATACATCCCATGAGGCAAGAAGAGTAAATTTTTAGTAACTATGATTTATAGCTATATTTTGTCTATGAGCTTATGCTAACAGATGGTGAGAGGAAATAGAAAATCAGTGTGCACATTCATGTTTTTAAAAAGAGAAATGACATTAAATCAAGAAATTCAGAATGAGTGACCCATTTAAAATGCACTCATCTAAGTTTCTATGGAGGCATATTAATTATCATAATTTATCTTTCCAAAGGGGAAAAAATGGCATGACTTAAGTGAGATCCTCATGGTGAGATTATTTATATTTAACTGGAAGATATATGAACTCCATGAGCCAACTTGAAAAATCTTCCTGCATCTCTCCAGCCTTTCCTGAGTGCTGTTAGTCCCCTTTATGAGCATGGACTCTTGAATAAGTGCTCACACATCCAAGACAAGTAGCTTGTCCATAACCTGGTGATCACTGGCCTTCCCCTATTGGCCAGAATAATGTACTGCTTCACAGTTGTCAGATCTAATGTCCTTGACAACAGTCTTTAGGAAAATACTACACATTCTTTAGAACTGTGAAGTAAAAATTATGCATTGCAAATCCCATCCAGAATATCTGTTTTACTAAATATTAACTATTTTTATCAATGTGTTCATAAACTAATAGTTGTTCTTAAATATCTACTGGTTTCAAGTAAAAAAAAATCCAAAAAATATATGAAATGCAAGTTATTTCTTCTCTCCCATGACACTTGTGATTTCTTATAAGCCATACAAATGACTTGAGGAGCCAAAGAACATAATTTATAAAAAGAGAAAATGTTGACTATATATTCAACAATTACTGACAAGAGCTATTCAATATATGACTATCTGCAGAATTAGATATAAGATCAGTTGGTTGAAAGGGAATCAGAGTGAGCTACAGCTATGTACTGAGAGGAAATGGGCCTGCTGGAGTGTGGTCACAGGGAGGAAGGATTCCAGGACCACAGCCTAATGCGTCAAACAATCAAGATGGAAAGATTCAATATATGCAACAGGTGGATGCATCTCTTTTTCTGCCTCAATGATGAAAATGTATACATAGCATTTTTTTCCTTAACCAGATCCAAGAGGAACCAAGATAAAGTAGAGATAAAACCACTAAACCAAAGAGCATGTAATGTGATGGAAGAAATAGGAAGTAGTAAGGAGAAAGTATTCCCTACTGGCCCAAGAGGAAGTTAATTTCCTCTACATGACCTACACAAAGGCTTCCTTGATTATTAGCAGCCCTGCCTTCTGATATCTCAAGGCTGAACTCAAGTACCCTAGAGAAGATAAAATCTTCATTTGGGGGGTCAGTAAAGAGAAACGTGGGTCCCAACATGTGTAATTCTGTAAATGACAGGAATATAATAAACCACAGCTGTTTGTGGTCTGACCCCTCCAGACCTCCCCCATGCATGCCTAAATAGGGGGAGTTTCTGAATACAGGAAGAAGGGACATGCAGCCCTTCAGTGAGTAAACTTGACAAAGAGCTTCAAACTGAACCTGATGTCTTGGGACAAGGCCAGCCCATAGAGAGGAAAAGCTATAACTCCCTATTCAAACACCACAGCCTGATAATCCCAAACAACCTTTCTCTCCTTTAACTCTCATAATTTCTTATTGCAGTATTTTTGGCATGTCACTGACAGAGCCCCTCCCTTGACCAAACTTCAGTCAGGCTCCTCTGAATCCTCTCCCCAATGAGGCATCAAATTTTGGAATTTCATGTTCTTCTTTGCATTACTCAGTTTTATCAAGAATCCTATCAAGTTGCTTTAGCCAGGATCCCCCACCCTCAGTATTTGGTCATCCTGGTCTGCCTTCAGCCAGAATCCTATTCGATCTGTCGACCAAGAATCCCCCATCTCACTCCTGAGGTTTCCTCTTAGTCATTTTCCACTCACTGACACCTCATCATGCTTTTTGGCTATACATTCCTATTTTTCTCTGTTGTATTCAGGGTTCAGCCTAATCTCTCTCCCCTACTGCAAAGCTTCAACACAGTGGTCCCTCCTCCCATTGCACTAGTCATGAATAAAATCTGTCTGACCACTGTAGTAAGGGTCATGAATCATTTTTTCTTTGACATCTTTCCATTAAAGCTTTGGATCTTCCATCCTCCATGAGAGAAGGCAACAAGAGCTTTGCTACCCTAACAGCAATAGCTTTAGGGCTTTATGACCCAGGTCTTAACAGGTGCAGTCCTATCACTGAGCCCAGCAACCCAAGGGTCAAGACTTTGCAAGACAAGACATGTGACTCTCCCCAAATGTAGTTAGAATATATGGCACTATTTGTATGTTAGACTAGAAAACCTCCAATAGATCCTTTACCACAGCACAGATCACACCTTTTCAAAGAGACCTAAAAAGAATATCAGACTACTGAAATACGAAAGGCAATGTAAATCTCTGTGCTCAGTGGAATATAGTGTAAATTAATGTAGTGGTCTTTCTGAGCATTAACCTTTCCCAAAGAGATATTTCCAATAATTGTTAACTAAATCCAGAGATTATCATGTCCCAAAATAAGTCTTTGCTTCCTATGCAGATCTGTCATGCTCTTGCAAAGAAATCCCTTGTTCAACAAAATGTTTATCTATGAAAATGGGTCTTATTTTAGGCAAAGCTCCCTCAAAAAACACAATATAAATATTCCCTGTGATAGTCATTTTAGATTTTGAGCACAAGATTCACAGTGATGGGAGTTAGTGAAATTAAAGCTTTAGCACAGAAAGTTTTTCAAAATGAGTCTAATATATTTAATTTTAAACTTTAACTTTCTTCTTCAATTACAATTATAAAAGTTTTGGAAAAGCATTAGTCATGTACATAGTTCTTATCAGTATAATGGAAAAGAAAAAATAAAGGAGTGGTGTGAATTAGATATGTGTACAGATAAAATACATATCTATAATAATACATTAATACATAATAATCTTGGGATTTGAGAATTTTTGTTGCTATTTAATAAACTATTCCATGTTAAATAATCACATGACAAGATTAGGCAGCATTTTTGATTAAAATACAAAGGTAAAAAATCATGGAAGCCATGGAGAAACCCTGTAGAATCATTCTAAACAGCTTCATTTGTCTGAAAAGTAGATATTGCTATTCCTAGTTTACATAAAAGGGGAAGGTTAGCCCTTTACATAAAGTGACAGCTAGACCAGGCCACGGAGCCTTGTGTAGGTTCAAAACTTGATGATATTAGTGTCTTAAAGTGCTCTACTCAGGACATAGGACCTGACCCAGTCTCTCTACTTGAAACTAGAGAGAGCATTGATGTGATGCACTTTCAGTAAAGGAATTCCTTTACTGAAAGGAATAAGAAAAACTTCTGCCAAACACAGATGGGACTAGACAAGCTACTTGGAGACCAGGAATGACCCAGACTTCCTACTCAGTCTGTGATCTCCTCCATGTCACCAACATGGCATCAAAAGACACAAGTATGGACTGAGGCCCAGGAAATCAGTAAAAACAAACATAAAATTGCTAGATGGTAAACATTGAAGAAGAGAGAGAGAAAAAAATTAATCCTACACAAAATTAGCTTGTAAATCAAAATTTAAAAAATTAAAATTTTGTTGGGAGAGATACCCAATAGAATCAACAATCACAACATTATTTTACTCCAGAGATAGTAGATTTTATGGAATAATCTAATTAATACTATGAAACAAATAGTTTATTTCCTCAAATGGAACAAAATTATAAAAGAAAAACAGACAGAAATAAAACAAGAACATGAAGATAAATAAGCCACTCTATAACCTGGAAATAAAAAATATGTACATAAATGAAAAAGTAGGTAAATGGGATAATCTGTAGACTGAACAAAAAGAGAGAATGAGTGAATTTGAAGACAGCACTAATGAATCCATCCAGAGTTGGCATGGAGACTGACAGAGAAGATTAAAGTGCAGAATCTCTAGTCCACCTAGGAATGTTCATGTTGCTGTTTTCTTGACTTACACTTCTCACCTCACGCTCCTGCCTCACCTGCACAACTCTCACCCATGTCCCTGCTAAACTCACACCTAATTCTTGAAGACTGAAAAGCTTCAAGGAGATAAAAAACATCCTTTGCGTTTCACAGATGCTCCCTCAGCTAGAAGGTTCTAGAAGGAAGTGCAGGTCAATGTGGATGCACAAGCTAAGCGAACGACAGAGAACAGATCCTGGTGCCACTGTTAAGGGAGTCATGCTAGAGGAGAGACCTGGTCTCCTTAGAAGTGGATAGGAGTGGCAGGGCTAGGGGACATTGTGTCTGGCATCTAGCACCTTTATCTTCTCATCTGGTGGGTTCAAGTTTAAGTAGTCAAAGGTGATGCTGTCCTATAAGAGCTAAGTAGTAAGATTGCACCTGGAGAGGAAAGTGTTTCCTTCTTTTCTTAAATGCTTTTACTTGCTATGTCCTTTCTTTAACATGTTTTTATAAATGTTCTGTTTCTTATCCTGTAGCTAACCTAATCATGTCTTATTCTAGAAGGCAGCAGTAGGCATCTCACTGACTGGGGCCAGAAAGGAAAAAAGAGGCCTGAATGACACTGAGTGACAAGGATCTTTCATCCCAGAAGGATATTAGTAGCTCCTCAGATCTTCTCTCCTCTCCTTGGTCTAGGTCACAGGGAGCCTTGGTAACACATCAGGACAGCTGCATTTCGGTGATGTACAGCTGGCCACACTTCCACAGGCCTGTTTCCATTCCATTCCATGAGGCAGCCTGGTTTCACAGAAAGGACAGTGGCCTGCAAGTCCTGAGATCTGTTTCCATCTCCAGTACACATCCAGTGAGACCTCAGCAGAATCACACCCTGCCTTCAGATTCATTCTGCTCTCTGAAATGAACAATGTGCTACATCATTCATAACGATCTCTCTCTACCAGCTCCCTCACATTTCTCCAATAAAAAAATAATGTTCATTGATGGGACACCTTTGCTGTTATATGATTCAATTAATTCATTTTGCTCAACTTAAATGGTGATGCTATCTTTTTCATGGAACTAGGGGAGATCTAAGTCAGGTAATTAATGAAGTCACTTGCCTAGGACATAACAGATGTTCACTAAATTTTAGTGAACTGTCATTTTAGTGAACATGATAGGTTTTACTATTTACACCTATTTGCTAATGATTAAAAAAAATTGAAACTTCATTTTGAAAAAAATGTGGCAGAGGTTTTTCCAGCCATGTTGAAAGAAGAGATTCTTTAGATAACCAGGAACTCTGAAATTAAAGACAGAAGACCCAGATTACAAAGGACAAACATAAAGGCAATGCCAGCCCAGTTGCTGGGGCAGGGGGAGCATGAATGTGGCAAGAAGTTCCAAGTGGCTTGGATTCAAGAAACATGTGTAAGATCCCTGATCTGAGTCTTAGAGATACTGTAAGTTGGTGGAGAGGGAGTTGAGTTGCCCCTCCAGGGTCAAGTTTTTAGGCTTCCCAGAGAGAATA